>NC_082702.1:5178439-5513747 GCF_949987515.2 Delphinus delphis | reverse complement strand
TGCCTTTTGATTAGAGCATTTAGTCCACTTAACACGTAAAGTAATTATTGATAAGTATGTAATTATTGCCATTTTAATCCTTGTTTTCCAGTTGTTTTTGTAGTTCTTCTTTGTTCATTTCTTCTTTTGTTTTTCCTTGTCTGGTTTGATGATTTTCCTTCTGTAGTATGCTTGGGTTCCTTTCTTTTTTGGTTTTTGTGAATCTATTGTACGTTTTTGATTTGTGGTTACCACGGAGTTTAAGTATGTTGACCCATAACTATATCTACTTACTATAAACGGATAGACATAACAAGTTTAAACACATTTTGAAAGATCTACATTTTTCTACTCCCCCTCCCCTACTTTCTATGATTTTGATGTCCTATTTTACATCTTCATGCATATCCTTTAATGTTAATTGTAGTTATGATCACTTTGACAAAAATTTTGGATTGTTTTTTAATCTATGTACTGGCTCAGTAAGTGATCTTCAATCCTTTTATACATTTGCCTTTCCTTTTGTGATTTTTCCCTTTCCTGTGGATTCTTGCTTCTTTTTCTTTTAGAGAAGATCCTTCAATATTGTTTTTAGGTTGGCTTAGTATTGCTGAATTCTATTAGTTTTTGCTTGTTTGGAAAAAATTATTTAACTCACCTTCTATTCTTAATGATAATCTTGCTGGGTAAAGAATTCTAGTTTGCAGATTTTTCCCTTTCAGCACTTTGATTATATCATACCACTCCTTCTGGCCTGCAAAGTTTCTGCAGAGAAATCAGCTGATAGCCCTATGTAAATTCCATTGTAACTGACTCTTTGTTTTACTCTCCCTGCCTTTAAAATCCTCTCTTTATCTTTAACTTTTACCATTTTAATGATGATATGTCTTGGTGTGGGGCTGTTTGGTTTCATCTTTTTGGGAACCCACTGTGCTTCCTGTACCTGAATATCTGTTTCCTTCTTTAGGTTTGTGAAGTTTTCAGTCATAAGTTCTTCAAGTATGTTTTCAATCCCCTTCTTTCTCTATTCCACTCTCGATCTCCTATTATGTGTTGTTTGACATGTTTTATATTACCCCATAGATCTCATATGTTGATTTCTTTTTTTTTTTTTTTTTTAGTTTATGTTTGTCTGCTATTCTAGTTGGTTGATTTCCATTATTCTGTCTTCCAGGTCACTTATTCCTTCTTCTGTGTCATTTAAGCTGGTATTCATTGCTTCTAGATTGGGTTTTTTATCTCAGCAGTTGAATTATCTATTTTTGATTGTTTCATCTTTATAATTTCTAGTTCCTTGTTACATGGATCTGAATTTCTGTCAATAATCTTTCTCAATTTTTTTTAGCATTTTTATTAACTTCTTCTTGGACTTAGTGTCTAGTAGCCTGGTGAGCTCTGTTTTATTATTTGGCCTGTCAGAGGATTTCTCTTGGTCTTTTTAATTGAGAGTGATTTTTATGCCTTTTCATTTTACTTAACTGTTTCTCCTAAATACACAGAGAAAGTTATCTACTGTGGTCTTGAAGGGGTGTTTTTATGTGGGAGCATCCCTGTGTAGACTGTGTGTGTCCAGTGTTTTTGGTGCGAGGGCTGGTTTTGGTATTGATGCCAGCCATGTCTTTCTTCAGGGTGTGCTGGGCCTTATCCCCTTGATAGTGAATGTGGTTAGTTTTGTAGTATTTAGACCCTGTGTTGGGTGTGAGGTAGGGCTTCTTCTCTACTCCGTGTCTGTCAGTGTGCTGTGAGGGGTGGGGTCTGCTCCCCAGTTGTTGGAGTAGAAGCCCTCAGGTTCATTCTGGCTCTATTACCCTTGAGTGGGTGCCCTGCCCCAAAGGAGGTGATTGATGAAGCAAGTGAGGCCTGTGTGGTCACAGAGGACCTATGACTACCTGTATAGGGGTCTTTGTTTCTGCTCTGAAGCAGCCTAAGTTTGCAACCCTTTCTCTGTTAACGTTGTCCCAGATCGAGTGCAAGGCTGTCCTGTGGAGTAGGCTGGTACTGGGGGTTGTGGCATTGTGGATGCAAGAATTGAGGTAGCTCTGCTGCAGCCCGGGATCTGGGCTGCCTCTGTGGCAGACTTCCCCCAGGACCTGTCTGCCCCTGATCTAGTGCTAAGCTGTGGTGTGGATTGGGCAGAGCTGGGTCGCTCTTGCTGGGAGACGAACTGCTGCATACTCCTGAGTAAGTTGACAGTGGCCATTGGTGCCCCACCCAGACCACACCCTGGGCACTCCCAGCTATCTCTGTGTAGCTAAATGAGTCCTATCCCAGGGCCTGAGCACCTGAGATTGAGCGCTTAGTCACTGCTTGCTCTTGTGGCATGGCCCCATGTGCACACTGTCCCCCAGAGCTACATCCTTCACCCGTACACACGCTGACAATGGCTTCTGTGGATCCACCCAGATCACACCCCAGGCATCCTGGTCTGTCTCTGTGCATCTAGACTGAGTCTCTGCCCAGATCTCATGCCAGGCTGTGGTGTGAAGTGAGCAGGGCCAGGGATTGCACTCCTTCAGATTGGGGAGTGTAGCAACGTAGCAGCCACCAATGCAAGACTCTCTCTGCCCTGACTGTCGTCAAGCCAGCACATGTGTGCTCCTTGCAAGTAGAGTCTAGGCTTCTCCATCCCTTCTAACTGTCTCAGTGGATTTTCCAGTGGGCAAGAGGGCCCGTCTTCTCTACAAAGGACCCCAAGACTGGGATGCCCAGATGGTGGTCTGACCTGCTCGCTCCCCATGGCAAGGGATCTGCTCGTACAGACTTTCTTCTCCTTACAGATCCCTCCCCAGTGTGCAGGTCCCAGCTTGATGCCTTTTTTTCCCATCCTACCAGGTTATGTGGAGATCTTTCTTACAGCTTTGGTTGTGTAGGACTTTTTCTGCCAATCTCAAGTTAGTTTTCCGTGAGAATTGCTCCACGTGTAAATGTATTTTTGATGTGTTTGTTGAGGGAGGTGAGTTCTATGTCCTCCTACTGCCCCATCTTAATCCTCCCCGAGACTCCACTCTTTTTTGTTTTGTTTTGTTTTGTTTTGTTTTTGCGGTACTCGGGCCCTCTCACTGTTGTGGCCTCTCCCGTTGCGGAGCACAGGCTCCGGACGCGCAAGCTCAGCGTCCATGGCTCACGGGCCTAGCCGCTCCGCGGCATGTGGGATCTTCCCGGACCGGGGCACAAACCCACGTCCCCTGCATCGCAGGCGGACTCTCAACCACTGCGCCACCAGGGAAGCCCCGAGACTCCACTCTTAAAGGGCACACACAAAATATCACACGCTCAGGGACTCAGGAAAGCAGTAGTAATTTGAAAGGAACCTGAGTCAGACTGACCTGCTGATTTGGGAGAATCTGCTGGAGAAGTAGGAGGAAAATGGAACTCACTCTTGGGACACAAACGTGGGCAGCACCCATTTTTGTGAGCTGTTTCTACCACATGGACACTGGTGCTAGCCTGCACCATTTGGAATCCTACCTCTAGATTATTAGCCTCAGGACCCAGCCCTGCCCCCACCAACCAGCCTGTCGGCACCAGTATTGAGATGCTTTAGACCAAGCAATTAGCTGAGCAGGGACACAGACCCATCCACCAGCAGGCAGGCTTCCTTAAGGCTCCCCGAGCACACAGCTGCCCTAGACATGGCCTTGTCCACCAGAGGACCCAGGACCAGCCTCACATACCAGTGGACAGACACTAGACTCAGGCTCTTCAGGACCGTGAAGTCAGAGACCCTGGGACCCATCTCAGACCACCGGTGGGCAGGTACCAGCCCCAGGACCCACCAGGCCCCAGCCCCAACAACCAGCAGGCAGACATCTGCTCAGAAATACCTTGCACTCCTCAGCCAGCCATACTGGAATCCAACCCCACTCACCAGCAGGCCAGCACCAGCTTTGGCACACAGCCAGTACGCACAGCCAGTAACGTCAGGAACTGGTTCCACCCACCAGCAGGTCAACACTGAACTCAGGAACCCCAGTCTCACAACCACCCACCCCAGAACCTGGCTCTGCCCACCAGTAAGCTTGCACTAGCCCCGGGACCCCCCAGGCTTCTGCAGGCAACAGCCTCGTAACCCAGCCCTGCCAACCAGTGGCCGTCAGCCTCTCCACAAGGCAGCACTGGGCAACAACAGTACTGCAGCCTAGCCACGCCTACAAGATTGCCCACAGTAGTCAGGGTGCTACAACAGAAGGACAAAGGCATCCGCCATGGGGGGCAACCCCAGAGCGTATAGCACTAATGACCAGAGGGGAATGTGGTGCTGGGACCCACAGGACATCTAGAAAAGGCCACGTCTCCAAAGTCAGGAAACATCACCAACCTACTAGATACACAAATAAAAACAGCAAATTAGGCAAAATGAGGTAACAGAGTAACATGTTCCAATCTAAGGAACAAGATAAAAACCCAGAAGAACTACATGAAGTGGAGATAGGCCATCTACCCAAGAAAGAGTTCAGTGTAATGATCATAAAAATGATCAAAGAACTCAGGAGAAGAATGGATGGACACAGGGAGAAGTTTTTTTTATATATAAATCTATTTATTCATTTTTGGCTGTGTTGGGTCTTCGTTGCTGTACATGGGCTTTCTCTAATTGTGGCAAGAGGGGGTTGCTCTTTGTTGCAGTGCGTGGACTTCTCATTGCGGTGGCTTCTCGTTGTAGAGCACAGGCTGTAGGTGCATGGGCTTCAGTAGTTGTGACACATGGGTTCAGTAGTTGTGGCTCACAGGGTCTAGAGCGCAGGCTCAGTAGTTGTGGTGCACGGGCTTAGTTGCTCCGCAGCATGTGGGATCTTCCTGGACCAGGGCTCGAACCCGTGTCCCCTGCATTGGCAGGCGGATTCTTAACCACTGCACCACCAGGAAAGCCCCACAGTGAGAAGTTTAACAAGGATTTAGAAGATATAAAGAAGAACCAAACAGAGAGGAAGGATATAATAGCTGAAATGAGAAATATACTAGAAGGAATCAACAGTAGATTAAGTGATACAGAGGAAGGAACCTGCGAGCAGGAAGTCAGAGTATTGAAATCACTGATACCGAACAGGAAAAAGAATAAAAATAAATGAGGACTGTTTAAGAGACTTTTGGGACATGATCAATCATACTAACATTTCCATTATAGGGGTTGCAGAAGGAGAAGAGAGAGAAAGGGGCAGAGAGCATATTGAAGATATAATATCTGAAAACTATGCTAACCTGGGAAGGTAAACAGACATCCTGGTCCAGGAAGCACAGAGTCCCAAACAGGATCAACCTGAAGAGGAATGCAACAAGATACAGTGTAATTAAAATGGGAAAAATTAGGGCTTCCCTGGTGGCGCAGTGGTTAAGAATCCACCTTCCAATGCAGGGGACACGGGTTCGAGCCCTGGTCTGGGAAGATCCCACATGCTGCAGAGCAACTAAGCCCGTGCGCCACAACTACTGAGCCGGTGCTCTAGAGCCCGCGAGCCACAACTACTGAAGCCCGCGTGCCTAGAGCCCGTGCTCTGCAACAAGAGAAGCCACAGCAATGAGCGCGCACCGCAATGAAGAGTAGTCCCTGCTCACCGCAACTAGACAAAGCATGCACACAGACAAAAATAAAAATAATTAATTAATGAGGATCAGGGTCAACTAAGGGCTGGTGCCATTGTACTAGGGAAGTCATTCCTTAAAATCCATCTTACTGGTGAGTGGAGTCTAAAACTGGAGGTAGAGCCCGTTTTCACAGTTGGCCACTACAGTGTCCTTGCCACAGAAAACTTGGCTTTTAATGTCTCACTGCCCCCTCTGCAGACTGTTTGGTTATGCCAACAGCAGTCCTGAGCAGGTGCCTGTGGGAGGGGCATGTGGCTACGAGCAAAGCACATGGCTTTTAGAACTCAACTTCCAGGTAGCAACCCCCTGGGCTCAGGTCCGGCCACTCATAGGAGTCATGGCCAAAGCCTGTGCCCATATGCCAGAAAGTGCCGTCCTGCCCCCCGATGCATCCCACTCACCTGGTGCATTTCTTAGCCTCTACCAGTAATAGAAAATGCTCATAAACGTCGAGGCTGTGCACTAAGAATGTCCCATCATCATCTGCATGCAGAAGTTTTACTCAAATGTTGTACCTGACTCTAAGGATGAGGGACACAATCACAGAGGCCTATGGTAAAGGGCATTCTGAAAACAATTGGTATGCCCTCTTCAGAACTGTCAGTATTGGGAACTTCCCTGACAGTCCAGTGGTTAAGACTCTGTGCTTCCATTGCAGGGGGCGTGGATTCGATCCCTGGTTGGGGAACTAAGATCCTACATGCCTCGGGGCACGGCCAAAAAAAAATTATAAAAAAAAAAAACCTGTCAGTATCACTGAAGACAAAGGAGTGGCAAACCATCTAATTTATTTTTTTAACTTTATTTTGTTTTTTAATCTACAGAAGTTATTTTTTTAAATTGAAGTATAGTTGATTTACAGTGTTGTGTCAATCTCTGCTGTACAGCAAAGTGACTCAGTTATACACATATAGACATTCTTTTTTATATTCTTTTCCATTGTGGTTGAGGTTAGTAGATGCAAACTATTACATTTAGGATGGATAAACAACACGGTCCTACTGTATAGCACAGGGAACTACAGTCAATACCCTGTGATAAACCAGAATGCAAACAATCTAGTTTTTAAAAACTAAAGAGTCAAGACAACTAAATGCAATATTTATACCATGACTGGATCTTAGATTTATAAAAACAGAAAAGACATTATTGTATCCCTGGGGGACAGGGGGGAATCGGTATATGGACCGTCTATTAAATGGACTGTCTAATGTTAATTTTTTGTGTGTGATAGATTTATTGTGTTAGGAGAATAACCTTGATGTTAGGTGATCCAAGATCAAGTTGCTTACAGATTCTGTGTCTCTGGAGCATCCTCCTACTGGTTTTGGGACAGCCACCTTCGAGCAGTATATTTACACGGCTGGGATTTCAAGGGATGAATTTTTGTGGGGGAAACAACATTCAGTCTAAAACATAGCCCACTGATTAGTAAACTTATTTACATCTTCAAAGACTCTTTTCTCTGTGCTTCCACTGCAAGGGGTGCGGGTTCGATCCCTGGTTGGGGAGCTAAGATCCCACATGCCGTGCAGCAAGGCCAAAAAATAAAAACAAAGACTCTTTGCCATGTAGTGTAATATAACGAAGGTATTAACCCCAGGGAGTGGAGATCTGCCTACCTCAATATGAGACCAGTGGATTTCTTGCAATGAAAATTTATTTTATAAATTGTTACAATCATGAAACTATTACCAAGGATTACTTCTTGGGATGGTTTCATAGAAGGAAAAAAAAGCAGCACTTGCAAATTGATAGTTCTGTTTTGTTATGTTTTATTTCTTATATAAAGTGTGGATTATATATTAAGAATACTACAGTAAGAAAGGGACTTTCTCATCACTGTTGGGTCATCAAAGTTCTTCAAGACGTAAGTGGTTGGTAGGGGTCAGGCCTCTTGCCAACACTGAATGCCAGGACCCTGTGGGCACATCTTCTACTTCAAACTACAAGAGAAGAGAGAAATAGTGGTAGAGTGCTGTTCACTAAAATTCTATCTGTGGTCCTAAAGTGTATACAGTGTAAAGGTTTTCTGGGCATATTTTATATGACTAAGATATTTGCATCATGGGCTCAATGTAGAAACAATCCATGAGAACCTACTGTATAGCACAGGGAACTCTACTCAATACTCTGTAATGGCCTATACGGGAAAAGAATCTAAAAAAGAGTGGATATATGTATATGTATAACTGATTCACTTTGCTGTACAGCAGAAACTAACACAGCATTGTAAATCAACTATACTCCAATAAAAATTAATTTTAAAAAATAAACAATCCATGAGCAAGTTCTAAGTCCAGTTTAAATGAGGGCATTTTTTGTTTTTGTTTTTTTGAATTAAGATTTTTTTAAATTGAAGTGTAGTTGATTTACAATGTTGTGTTAATTGCAGGTGTACAGCAAAGTGAATCAGTTATACATATATATTTTTCTTCTTTTTCAGATTCTTTTCCCTTATAGGTTATTACAAAATATTGAGTAGAGTTCCCTGTGATATACAGTAGGACCTTGTTGTTTATGTATTTTAGATATAGTCGTGTGTATATATCAATCCCAACCTCCTTATATAGCCTTCCTCCCCGCTTTCCCATTTGGTAACCACTACTATCACTGTAGTAGTGATAGTGATAGTGTTCCCTGAAGTTTTATTTTCTGTGCTCACAATCTGGACCCGTGGCTCCATAATTGTCACCCTGTACTGGCACAAACAACGAGTCCAACACATTCACAGGAATACCGTGTCTCCCAGATCCTCTGCTGAGTCCAGAGCCACCCAAAGCATCCTTGTTCTTGTGAGCGCCTTTGTATCTTTTCACACCCTTTCCTCCATCTTTCACATTTCTTACGTTCTTTCTCCTAATCCCAGTTGATGGTTCATGAAAACTGCTGCCCTAATTTCTGTGCGTTTTCCAACTGTCAGCCCCTTTCTGCTCATGACCCGTGACTCCACTATACCCACGCTCTGCTTTGTACGGATAACGGATACAAAACCTGCTACTCTTAATCCGAAATATGTAAATTGTTAGCTTTGGCACAATAATCAGCTGTCTATTCACTTATCACCTGAGAACGTTGATTCGGAAACTTATGGAGAAATCAAAAGTCTTTCTTCAGTACATGCTAGTGGGTATTGGGCTCTTCAGTGGGTTGAATGTGGCACCTACCTGGCTATGGTATTAAGCAATTAAGGTGAATTAAGCCTCCACCTGATACCCAGGATCCTGTAGATAGTAAACTCAATCAAATGTTGCTTGAGGCAAATGAATAGATCTGGTCCTACCTCCTGTCAGAAAAAAAGCATGGTTGACCAACTGGTGTACCTATGGGAAAATTTGCCAGTAGTGAGTATGGTGAAGAAATGAGTGGTAGATATTGTTGGAAGACAATTAATTATGGATTTCTCATGTATGTGTCTGTCTTATGGACAGTTTTTGTATTGGACTGTTTTTTCATGAATGTTTGCATGAAAAAGAGCTTTGGGGAAGAAAGAGACAGTGTCACCCTCTGGGACAGTGGATGGGTTTGTTTGCTGTACAGTTAAATAAGGATGTTTCCCTTTGGGGCAAATGGTAGGTCAGGTTCCCTTTAAAAGATTGGGTTTTTCTACACGGAGTTCCTCAGCTGCGATTCAATCCCATTACATGTGCTGTATCCACCAGGGCCTCGCCACCTCATCCTGATTGGAATTAGGGAGGCGAGTGGAACTGATAAAGTCAGGCTGTTCTTGAGACTGCTGTGCCATTAATAATAAAGTCTCTGGGGTTTTTTCTGTTGTTGTTTTTTAATAGACTTTGTTTTTTAATGCAGACGTAGGTTAAGAGCAAAATTGAGTAGAAGGTACTGAGATTTCCCCTGTCATTCCTGCCCCCACATACACACAGCCTCCACAACTATCCAGTCCCACACCAGAGTGGTGCATTTATTAAAACTGCAGAACCTACACTGACACAAAATTATCACTCAAAGTCCATAGTTTACATTATTGTTCACTCTTCATGTATACTCTTATCAGTTTCAATGTGTAATGACATATACCCATCATTACAGTATAATACAGAGTAGGTTCACTGCCCTAAAAACCCTCTGTGGTCCACCTATTCATCCTTCCTTCCCCCTAACTGTTAGCAACCGCTGATCTTTTTACTGTCTCCACAGTGTTGCCTATTCCAGAACGTCATACAGTTGGAATCATATAGTATGTAGCCTTATAGATTGGCTTCTTTCACGTAACAATATACATCTAAGGTTTTTACATGTGTTTTCTTGGCTTGATAGCTCACTTCTTTTTAGCACTGAATAATACTCCATTGTCTGGACGTACCACAATTTATTTAACCATTGACTTACTGAAGCACATCTTGGATGCTTTCAAGTTTCAGTAACTACACATAAAGCTGCTATAAACATTTGTGTTCAGGTTTTTGCATGGACCTAAGTTTTCAACTAATTTGTGTAAATACCAAGGAATGTGATCATATGATAAGAGTACATTTAATTTGATAAGAAAATGCCACACTGTCTTCCACAATGGCTCTATCTACCATTTTGTGTTCCCACAGCAGTAAATGAGAGTATCTGTTGCTCAACGTGCTTCCCAGCATTTTGTGTTGTCATTGTTCTGGATTTTGGTCATTCCACTGGATGTGTAGTGGTATCTCATTATTGTTTTGTTTTGCAACTCTCTCATGATACATGATGTTAATCTTATTTTCCTATGTTTATGAAAATATCTGTGTATCTATTTTGGTGAAGTTTTTGTTCCTGTCTTTTTCGCATTTTCAAATCAGCTTGTTTGTTTCCTTATTGTTGAGTTTTAACAGTTCTTTGTATATTTTGAGTAGCAGTCCTTATTAGAATTCTGTTTTACAAATATTTTCTCCCAGTCTGTGGCTTGTCTTCTTATTCTCTTGACGTGTTTTCGAGAGCAGAAGTTTTTAATTTTAGTGAAGTCTAAATTATTCATTATTAACTTCATGGATTGTGCCTTTGGTGTTATATCTAAAAAGACATTGTGGGGATTTCCCTGGGGGTCCAGTGGGTAAGACTCCATGCTCCCAGTGCAGGGGGCCTGGGTTTGATCCCTGGTCAGGCAACATGATCCCACACGCCACAACTAAAGAGTCCACATGCCGAAAATAAGACCAGTGCAGCCAAATAAATAAATCAAATAAATATTAAAAAAAAAAGACATGGTGAAACCAAAGTTCATCTAGATTTTTTTCCTATGTTATTGTCTAGGAATTTTATAGTTATACACTTTACATTTACATCTATAATCCATTCTGTATTGAATTTTGTGAAAGGAGTAAGGTCTATATCTAGATTCTTTTCTTTTTTTAATGTGGATGTCCAATTGTTACAGCACCATTTGTTGAAAAGACTGCCTTTTCTCTATCGTATTGCCTTTGCTTCTTTGTCAAGATCAGTTGACTCTATTTGTGTAGGTCCATTCCTGGACTCTCATTATGTTCCTCTGATCTATTTGTCTATACTTTTGCCAATACCACAATGTCTTGATTACTGTATATTTGTAGTAAGCCTTGAAGTTGAGTAGTGTCAGTCTTCTGACTTCGTTCATCTCCTTCAATGTGTTTTTGGCTACTATGGGTCTTCCGACTCTCCAATTAAACTTTAGAATCAGTTTGTTGATATCCACAGAATAACTTGCTGGCATTCTGATTTGGAATGCATTTAGTCTATAAGTCAAGTTGGGAGAAGCTGTCACCTTGAAAATACTGAGTCTTTCTCTCCATGAACATGGAATATCTCTCCATTTATTTAGTTATTTGATTTCCCTTATCAGAGTTATGTAGATTTCCTCATATAGATCTTATACCTATCATGTTAGATTTATACCCAAGTATATATTTTTTTAGGTGCTAGTGTAAATGTTATTGAGCTTTCAATTTCAAATTACTGTTTATTACTGACTTATAGGAAAGCGACTGAGTTTTGTATATTAACTATCTTAGTCAGTTTGGGCTGCCATAACAAAGTACCACAGAAAGGGTGGTTTATAAACAGAAGACATTTCTCATAGTTCTAGAAGCTAAGAAGACCAAGATCAAGATGCTGGCTGATTTGGTGTCTGGTGGGAGCCCTCTGGCTGGTTGCAGATGGCTGTCTTCTTGTATCCTTATAGGGCAAAGAGTAAGAGAGCTCTCTGAAGTTTCTTTTATAAGGGCACTAATCTCATTCATGAGGGCTCCACCGTCACGACCTAATTACCTCCCAAAGGGCCCACTACCACATACCATCACATTGTGGGTTAGAATTTCAACATGTGAATGGGGCACGATATACAAACATTCAGTCCATTGGATAATATTAACCATGTATCCTTCAATCTTGCTATAATCACTTATTAGTTCCATAAGTTGTTGTTGATTCTCTTCAAGTTTCTACATAGATGTCATCTGTGAACCATGACAGTTTTATATCTTCCTTCCCAGCAAACAAAAGTCCAGGGCCAGAGAGATTCACAGGGGAACTCTAGAAAACATATAAAGAAGAACAAATGCCTATCTTTCTCAAACTCTTCCCAAAACTTGAACAGAAAGGAACACCCTCAAATTCATTATACAAGGTCACCATTACCCTGTCTGATACAAAAACCAAAGAAAGACACTACAAAAAAAGAAAATTAAGGGCCAGTATCTTTGCTGCAAAAATCCTCAACAAAATGTTACCAAACTGAATCCAACAATATATACAAATGATCATACACAATGATCAAGCTGGACTTTTCCAGGGACACAAGAACAGTTCAACATTCACAAATCAACCAATGAAATATACCACATTAAAAAAAGATAATAAAAGTCACATGACAGTCTCAATAAATGAAGCAAAAGTATTTGACGAAATTCAACATACATTCATGATCAACACGCTCATCAAAGTGGGTATACAGGGAATATACCTTAACATAATAAAGCCCATTTATGGCAAACACACAACCAACATCATACTCAAGATGAAAAGCTGAAAGCCTTCACACTAAATTCAGGAACAAGACAAGGATGCCCACTCTTGCCACCTCTACTTAACATAGTATTGGAAGTCCTAGCCATAGCAGTCAGACAAGAAAAACAAAAGCTATCCAAATCAGAAGGGAAAAGATAAAACTGGCACTATTTGCAGATGACATGATATATATAGAAAACCCTAAGGTCTCCACCCAAAAACTATTAGAACTGATAAATGAATTCAAAAATGTTGCAAGTTACAAGGCTAATATGCAGAAATCTGTGGCATTTTTATACAGTACTAATGAAATATCACAAATATAAAGTAAAAAAAATGCCATTTAAAATCAAATCAAAAAGAATAAAATACCTAGGAAAAAAAGAAGGTGAAAGACCAATATTCTGAAAACTCTAAAATGTTTATGAAGGAAATTAAAGATGATATGAAGAAAGGGAAAGATATCTCATGTTCTTGAATTGAAAAAATTAATATTGTTAAAATGCACATACTACCTAAAGCAATCTACAGATGTAATGCAATCCCTATCAAAATACCTATGATATTTTTCACAGAACTAGAATGAAGAATCCTAAAATTCATATGGAGCCACACAAGACCCCGAATTGCAAAAACAATCTTGAGAAAAAAGAACAAGGCTGGAGGTATCACCCTCCCAGGCTTCAGACTATACTACAAGTCTATAGTCATCTAAATAGTATGGTACTGGCACAAAAACAGACACATAGATTGATAGAACAGAATAGAGAGCCCAGAAATACACCCATGCACTTATGGTCACTTAATCTATTACAGAGGAATCAAGAATACATAATGGAGAAAAGATAGCCACTTCAACAAGTGGTGCTGGGAAAACTGGATAGTTACATGGAAAACGATGAGATTAGAACATTCCCTCATACCATATACAAAAATAAACTCAAAATGTATTAAAGACCTAAATGTAAGACCTAAAACCATAATGCAGCCATATGGAAAACAGTATGGAGGCTCTTCAAACAACTAAAAATAAAACTATCATGTGATCCAGCAATTCCACTCCTGGGCGTATATCCAAAAGAAAGAAAAAAAAACCCACTACTTGAAAAAATACATGCACCCCAATGTTCATAGCAACACTGTTTACAATAGCCAAGACATGGATACAACCCAAGTACCCATCAACAGAAGACTGGATTCAGAAGATGTGGAATATATGTAAGCAATGGAATATTAGCCATAAAAAAAGAATGAAATTCTGCCATTTGCAGCAACATGGATGGATCTAGAGAATATTATGCTTAGTGAAATAAGTCAGAGAAATACAAATACTGTATTATCATTATCACTTATATGTGGAATCTAAAAAATAGTATAAATGACTGTATATGCACAACACCAACAGGCTCACACATGTAGAAAACAAACTTGTGATTACCAAAAGGGAGAAGGAAGGGAGGAGGGACAAAATAGGGGCATGGGATTAAGGGACACAAACTACTACGTATAGAATAGATAAGTAATGAGGATATACTATATAGCACTGGGAATTATAGCCATTATCTTGTAATAACCTAAAATGGAGTATAATCAGCAAAAATACTTATTCACTATGCTGTACACCTGGAACAAATATAATACTGTAAATGAACTATACTTCAGTTAAAAAGAATGGACGTCAGAGATGATTATTATGGCAATGATAATAAACGGAATAATTGGAGATGCTTTTAAGGTAAAATAAATATTGTGTTCCCTAAATCCCAGTACTAGATCTGTGGGGTATCAAAAGTCCTCCTAGTTCCAACTTAATAGATTTCAGTTCACCATTTTGTATTGTCCCACTTCTTTCATTGAACTAAAGATATAAAAGGACTCTCATTCTTCATACCTATAGAGCATTTGCTTTGTACTTCTTATTGTCCTGGGTACGTTTTCATGTTTCAAACTCAAAAACAATCTTTAATTCATATATCTTTAACATTTTTCACTGTAGTTACACAGGGAAATGTAGATTAAATCTATAAAGTGGGTTAAAAGATGTGGAAGAAAAATATAAGGGTAAGGAAAATTTTCTAAAAAAAGAAAGTTTGCTAGAGTTTAAAAGAATCATATAATGCTATACTCACAAACTGAGATTTTTATAGCCTTTGAAAAACTGTTCTTCTAGTAAAATTATTTAATTATATTTATTGCCTGATGCATTGTCATGAAACTAGTGTAAAAATATCTTAGGCAATTTATCTAAACAGTATTTCAGAAGCACTTTTGACAGTTGTACTGGGTAAAGGGTCCTAAGTGTGCAGCAGGAAAGTGTATGCAAGAAGTTACTAACGTGAGAAAAATTGGTTTTTCCTAACCAAGGAATCAAGATATTTAACAGTAAATATTATGTGCTGTATAAGAGTCTTACTCCAGTTTTTGACATTTGATCATGGACAGCTTTTCTTTTTTTTTTCTTTTTTTTGACAAAGAGAATTAAAAAATTTTTTATTGTGACCCTCAGAAAGACATAGATTTTACATTGTGATCCAGAATAACACTTTCATATCTACACATGAGACTAAAATTAGAGCTACATGTAACAGTATTCACCTCTACTACATGCATTCTGGTATTTTCTGTTTTATTATGTTTCATGCCATTCCATCCCATTCTGTTTCTCTTTTTTAAACTATTGATCAAAACACACCAAACATTGTTGCTTCAATTAATTAATGTTGGTATCCAGAAAACAAACTTGATGACTGTGGTAGGAAGAGTAACTCAGCAATAATCATGCTTCCTCTTACTCTGTCTTCTTAAACTACACACGCTCCAGACAAATTATTTGCTCTTGCTATAAGGCTGGTTTTATAAGAAAATCTTATGGAATCTGACTTGTCTGTTAGACAGTTGTTTATTGTAAATAGAAAAAAAGGTATATGTGTGTATAACCATGTAATTGAAGTAGTTTTAAAAAAGTGCTTAAAGTTTTTGCTATTAATATGTTTGGTAGTTTTTAATGTATGATACAGTTTAAAATAGTCCATCTTCAAAATCATATTTGTTTTTGTATAAAAAGTATCTTAAATATTTATTCCTTCAAAAACAACAAACAAAAAAACACACTAAACAAATTAGTTAATGCTTTGACCCTTAGTTTGAAGAATATAGGCTAAAGGAAGATGAACATTCACCTTCCCTGACACAAATGTACGTAAGCATCATACATTATTCCCTTGTAATTCATGTAAATAAGGTTTATAAATCATTGTATAAATGTCATATATTTTCAGCTACATTTTAAGGAACACAGTGTATTTGGGAGCATTTCAATTATAGACTCCAAATAATAATTTAGAATAAATTAAAACTCAGAACCAGTGAAAAATATAAAATCCACATATGATTGCCTCACAGCAACAGCTGTTATAACTTAGGAATGAGTGATTTTCAGACCAACTGGAAGACAAGTAAATTCAACTAACTAGAACTCAACAATGCTTCATCATTTGATGATCACATGTAATTGTTCATACATGGGACTAAAATTCAGAAACTAAACTTTAGCAGTAACTGAGGTCAACTGAAAAGTTGATTTTTCCTGGCTGTTGTTTAAATGTAAGCTAAGATTTTGCTTATTTTTAAAAAAAGTCTGGGGCTTCCCTGGTGGTGCGGTGGTTGGGAGTCCGCCTGCCGGTGCGGGGGGCGCGGGTTCGTGCCCCGGTCCGGGAGGATCCCGCGTGCCGCGGAGCGGCTGGGCCCGTGGGCCATGGCCGCTGAGCCTGCGCATCCGGAGCCTGTGCTCCGCAACGGGAGAGGCCACAACAGTGAGAGGCCCACGTACCACAAAAAAAAAAAAAAAAAAAAGTCTATCATAAAAGAGAATATGACACAGAAAAATTAGTCATGTTAGACATAATACTAACATGTACCTCACTCATGGCTTCCATCTAAGGTCTTGCTACTTCCAGAGCTGCTGCTGCTCCCCAAGGCTTCTCTTCACCTTCAGGGTACCTCCCCACCATGACATTCTCTGTTTCTTGGTGATTCATCCAAACAAAACAAGGACAACCATCCCGCCATAATCCCTACCACCATCAAGAAAATCTGTCCATTTCTGAAGACAAAAAACAAGAAGTGTTGTTTCTAAGTATTTAAAAATAAACCTCAAACTTCCCTTGAGCAGGAAGCCTACAAGAATATCCCTCACCTCACACCATCCATGACTGAACCTGGTGGGCTAATTCTAATACTGTTCCAGCAGCACCTGGAAACTTAATAGAGCTCAACTACAGCTGCCCCCCAATGGGTTACAGTGGTGTTTGGCAAGTTTACACCAAGTATAACCACCTCTGGTGAAGAAGTCATTTCAGTTTGGGAAAAGTGAGTAATTTGGCCATTTAATTTGCATTGTTCTGGAAGTTGCCAGACTTGTCCTGCCAGGCATTAGTGTCAGAAACTTTCATCTTCCTTGGCTCTGCCTCCACTCTCTGTGTGCAGAGCAGAACAAAGGGAGGAGGCCCCAAGGCAGTGCCATCCAAGGAGCAAAAGTGAGGTCTGGGTTTTGAATGTATGAGGACTTTTGAATCATAAATGCCTTTCCATGGAAGCTTTCACTCAAGACTTTTACTGACTTTACAAACTGGAATGAATCCAAGCTGGGGAGTACACCACTGGAAGTTCAGTGACAAGAACAGGTCTGCGATTATTCCTCCCATGAAAGATAAGTTCCCTGTGTTTCTTATTCTCTACAAACACACACAGAGGGGACGTACACACGTTTTTTTCCTATATTCTTACCTTGGAAAATATCACACATGTTGATAAACTTGTTTCTGTAAGTGACTCGGTACCCGATTTTAGCAAACTCCTCCATGTAAGTGAAGTCACTCTGTAACTAGGAGGTGAACTGCTTATTTAAACATTTGCTTTCCCTTATGCTTGGAAGTATATGTGCTGTCGAAGCAAGCACTGGACAGCTTTTCTTAAAGTTTTTTATTGAAGTACAGTTGAGGTACAATATTATATGTTACAGGTACACAACCTGGTGATTCACATTTTTTAAAGTGTACTACATTTATAGTTGTTATAAAATACTGGCTGTATTCCCTATATTGTACAATACGTCCTTGTAGCTTATTTTATACACAGTAGTTTTAAGCTCTTAATCCCTTATCCCAATCTTGCCCCTCCCCCTTCCCTCTCCTCACTGAAACCACTAGTTTGTTTTCTATATCTGTGAGTCAGTTTCATTTTTGTTATATTAACTAGCTTATTTTATTTTTTACATTCCACATATAAGTGCTACCATATGGTATTTGTCTTCCACTGTCTGACTCATTTCACATAGCATAATATCCTCCAAGTCCATCCATGTTGTTGCAAATGGCAAAATTACATCCTTTTTTATGGCTGAGTAGTATTCCATTGTATACATATACCATGCCATCTCTATCCATTCATCTGTTAATGGACCGTTAGGTTGCTTCCATATCTTGGCAAATGTAAATAATGCTGTGATGAACATTGGGATGCACGTATCTCTTTGAATTATTGTTTTCATTTTTCTCAGATATACAGCCAGGATGGAATTGCTGAATCATACGGTAGTTCTATTTTTAGTTTTTTTGAGGAACCCCCATACTGTCTTGTGAAGTGACTGCAGCAATTTACATTTCAACAGCAGTGTACGAGGGTTTCCTTTTTCCACATCCTTGACAACATTTGTTATTTGTGTTCTTTTTGAAGATAGACATTCTGACAAGAATGAGGTGATATTTCATTGTGGTTTTCATTTGCATTTCTCTTATGATTAACACTGTTAAGCACCTTTTCACTTGCCTGTTGACCATCAGTGTGTCCTCTTTAGAAAAATGTCTGGGCAGGCATTCTCCCCATTTTTTAATTGGGTTGTTTGGTTTTTTTGATGTTGAGTTTTATGAACTGTTTATGTATTTTGGATATTAACCCCTTATTGAACATATCATTTACAAATGTTTTCTCCCATTCAGTAGGTTGTTGTTTCATTTTGTTGATGGTTTCCTTTGCTGTGCAAAAATTTTAAGTTTTAATTCATTTGTTTATTTTTCTTTTTATTTCCTTTGCTTTAGGAGACAGATACAAAAAAAAATTATTGCTACAATTTATGTCAAAGTGTGTTCTGCCTACATTATCTTCTAGGAGTTTTATGGTTTCAGATCTTACATTAAGGTCTTTAATCCATTTTGAGTTTATTTTTGTACATCGTGTTAGAAAATGTTCTAATTTTCGTTTTTGTTTTGTTTTGTTTTTTGTTTTTGGCCGCACCACATGGCATGTGGGATCTTAGTTCCCCGACCAGGGATCGAACCCACACCACCTGCATTGGAAGCACAGAGTCTTAACCACTGGACCACCAGGGAAGTCCTAATTTTTGTTCTTTTACATGTAGCTGTCCAGATTTCCCAGCACCATTTATTGAAGAGACTATCTTTTCTCCATTGTATAATCTTACTTCCTATGTTGTAGATTAACTGACCACAAATGTGTGGGTTTATTCCTGGGCTCTCTATTCTTTTCAATTGATCTATTTGTCTGTTTTTGTGCCAGTACCACACTGTTTTGATTACTGTAGCTTTTTACAAGAGTCTGAAGTAAGGGAGTGTGATTCCTCCTGCGCTGTTCTTCTTTCTCAAGATTGTCTTGGCTATTTGGGGTCTTTTGTGTTTCCATACAAATTTTTTAATTTGTTCTAGTTCTCTGAAAAACGTCCTTGGTATTTTGATGGAGATTGCATTGAATCTGCAGATTGCCTTGAGCAGTATGTTCATTTTAACAATATTAATTCTTCCAATCCATAATCGTGGTATATCTTTCCATCTGTTTGTGTTGTCTTCAAGTTCTTCCATCAATGACTTATAGGTTTTTTTTTAAGATCTTTTTAAAAATATTTATTTACTCCGGCTGCATTGGATCTTTTAGTTGTGGCATGCAGGATCTTTTAGTTGTGGCATGTGGGCTCATAGTTGCGGCATGCGGACACTTAGTTGTGGCATGCAGACTCTTAGTTGCGCCATGCAATCACTTAGTTGCTGCATGCACGCCAGATCTAGTTCCCCAACCAGGGATCAAACCCGGGCCCCCTGCATTGGGAGCATGGAGTCTAACCCAGTAGACCACCAGGGAAGTCCTAGTGACCTATTGTTTTAAGAGTACAGGTCTTTTACCTCCTTAGGTAGGTTTATTCCTAGATATTTTATTCTTTTTTTAAAAATTTTTTTTATATTGGAGTGTAGTTGATTTGCAGTGTTGTGTTAGTTTCAGATATACAGCAAAGTGATTCAGTTATACATATACATATAACTATTCCTTTTTCAAATTATTTTCCTATTTAGGTATTACAGAATATTGAGTAGAGTTCCTTTGCTATACACTAGGTCCTTGTTCATTATCTATTTTAAATATAGTAGTATTTTGGGGAATCCCCTGGCAGTCCAGTGGTTAGGACTCCGTGCTTTCACTGCCATGGGCCTGGGTTCGATCTCTGGTCAGAGAACTAAGATCCCGCAAGCCGTGCAGCACAGCCAAATATATATATATGTATAGTAGTATTTATTCTTTTTAATGAGATGGTAAGTGGGATTGTTTCCTTAATTTCTATTTCTGATAGTTCATTGTTAGTGTATAAAAATGCATATTAATTTTGTATCCTGCAACTTTACCAAATTCGCTGATGACCTCTAGTAGTTTTCTGGTGGCATCTTTAGAATTTTCTTAGTATCATGTTATCTGCAAACAGTGGCAGTTTTATTTCCTCCTTTCTAATTTATATTCCTTTTCTTTCTTTTCTTCTTTGATTCCTGTGGCTAGGACTTCCAGAACTATGTTGAATAAAAATGGTGAGAGTGGACGTCCTTGTCTTGTTCCTGATCTTAGAGGAAATGCTTTCAGCTTTTCACTGTTGAGTATGATGTTAGCTGTGGGTTTGTCATATATGGCCTTTATTATGTTGAGGTTTGTTCCCTCTATGCCCACTTTCTGAAGAGTTTTTATCATAAATAGATGTTGGATCTTAAAAGCTTTTTCTGCATCTATTGAGATAATCATATGATTTTTATTCTTCAGTCTGTTAATGTGGTGTGTCACATTGATTGGTTTGCAGATGTTAAAAAAAAAAACCTTGCATCCGTGGGATAAATCCCACTTGATCAAGGTGTATCGTCCTTTTAATGTATTGTTGGATTCAGTTTGATAATATTTTATTAAGAATTTTTGCATCTTTGTTCATTAGTGATATTGGCCTCTAATTTTCTTGGGGTTTTCTTTGTGTGTGTTTGTGATATCTTTGTCTGGTTTTAGTATCAGGGTGATGCTGGCCTCTTAGAATGAGTTTGGGAGTGTTCATTTCTTTGCAGTTTTTTGGAATAGTTGAAGGATAGGTGTTAACTCTTCTCTAAATGTTTGATAAAATTCACCATGAAGCCATCTGGTCCTGGACTTTTGTTTATTGGGAGTTTTTATATTACTGATTCAAGTTCATTACTGTTAATTGGTCTGCTCATATATTCTATTTCTTCCTGGTTCAATCTTGGGAGATTGTACATTTCTAAGACTTTGTCCATTTCTTCTCAGTTGTCCATTTTATTGGCATACAGTTGTTAGTAGCAGTCTCATGATCTTTTGTATTTCTGTGGTGTTGGTTATTACTTTTCTTTTTTCATTTCTGATATTATTGATTTGGCCCCCTCCCTTATATTCTTGATGAGTCTGGCTAAAGGTTTATCAATTTTGTTTACCTTTTCAAAGAATCAGCTCTTAGTTTCATTGATCTTTTCTATTGTTTATTTAGTCTCTATTTCATTTATTTCTGCTCTGATCTTTATGATTTCTTTCCTTCTACTAACTTTGGGTTTTGTTTATTCTTCTTTTGCTAGCTCCCTTAGGTGTAAGGTTAGGTTATTTGAGATTTTTATTTCCTGAGGTAAGCTTGTACTGCTATAAACTTCCCTCTTAGAACTGCTTTTGCTGTGTCCCATAGGTTTTGGATCATCATGTTTTCATTTTCATTTGTCTCCAGGTATTGTTTTGGTTTCCTCTTTGATTGCTTCAATGATCCATTGGTTGTTTAGTAGCATATTGTTTAGCCTCCACGTGTTTGTGTTTTTTGCAGTTTTTTTCTTGTATTTGACTTCTAGTCTCACAGGGTTGTGGTCAGAAAAGATGCTTGATGTGATCTCAATTTTCTTAAATTTACCAAGCCTTGTTCTATGGCCTAGCATGTGATCTATTCTGGAGAATGTTCCATGTGCATTTGAAAAGAATGTGTATTCTGCTCCTTTTGGATAGAATGTTATGTGTATACATCATATATATATATATATATATATATATATATATATATATGGAGTCCATCTAGTGTAATGTGTCATTTAAGGCCAGTGTTTCCTTATTGATTTTCTGTCCATTGATCTAATTGGGGTGTTAACGTCCCCTACTGTTATTGTTACTGTCTATTTCTTCCTTTACATCTGTTAATATTTGCTTTATGTATTTAGGTGCTCCTAAGTTGGGTGCATATATATTTACAGTTGGCCTCCTGTTGAGAAGGCTGGGTCCTTAGGTTGCAGGACTATGGTTTTCCTATATCTGGTGTGTGCTCCCTGGTGAATGAGGCTGGTCTGGAGACTACAGCAGAATTCCTAGAGGACAGGGTCAGGGCCCAGAGGATTCTGGAGCTGATGCCTGCCCACTGGTGGGTGGAGCTAGATCCTGGGTCCTCTGGTGGGCAGGGCCATGTCCAGAGGTGGATGTGAGCTCAGGGTGTCTTGAGGCAGCTTATCTGCTGAGAGGTGGGGCAGTGTCTCTGCCCAGTTAGTTTCTTGGCCTGAGGTGTCCCAGCACTGATACCTACAGGCTGTTGCACCAGGGCAGGGCAGGGTCTTGGGGCTAATAAGCTAGAGGGAGGATTCTACAATGGTGCTTGCTAGCACCACTGTCCACACAGTAGAAGGAGCTTCCAAGGATGGCTGCTGCCAGTGTCTTTGTCCACAGGGTGAGCTGCAGTTGCCTCCTGTCTCTCCAGGAGACTCTCCAAGATCAGCATGTAGGTATGACGCAAGCTCCTGTCAAGTTACTGCTTTTGCCCTGGGTCCCGGAGTACGTGATATTTTGTGTGTGCCATTTAAGAGTGAAGTCTCTATCTCCCCCAGCCCTCTGGGACTCCTGAAAGCCCCACTGGCTTTCTAAGCCAAATGCTCTGAGACTTGACTATATCATGACTCTGACCCTCCTAACCATCTTGTTATAGTTCCTTCTTTATGTCTTTAGTGGTCTTTTCTGGCTGGTTCTGGTCTTTTTCATCAATGGTTGTTCTGTAAATAGTTGTGACCTTGGTGTGCCCATGAGATGAGGTGAGCTCAAGGTTTTTCTGCTCCACCATCTTGACTGATCTCAGTTCTGGAGGATGAAAGTTCGAGATTATTGTGTCAGCATGGTCTGATTCTGGTGAGAAGCCTCTTCCAGGATGCAGATTGCCGACTACTTCACAAATCCCCATGGTAGAATGAGACTGACCATAGACAGCTTTTAAGCCTCAACCCTCTCCCCATTTTTAGTACAGCTTACTGAGGTACAACTGACATACCAAAACCAAAAAAAAAAGCACTCATTTATTGTGTCCTCCCTGTACTCTACAGTGGGGAATCTTATAAGCCAAGATGCTCCTTTGTTTGGTGCCCCCAGGAAAATCAGACCTCTTGCAGGACTCATAACCTCTACATAAACCTAAAACAGGTCTCCTCTCCTTGCTCTCTCAAGCCATTTTGTGCCAACTTGGGAAGCCTGCACTGCTGTATCCAAAAAGTCTAATTATGTTTAAAACATTTTCATCCTTATTTGGTGTCTAGCATTACCAGTCTTGACATCTAAAGCAGATTTTGGGTTCTAGTTGTTGACCTAAAACAATAAAACAGCCAGTTATTTTACAAGCAAAGTGGGTTTATTCAGAAACAGCAAAGAAGTGCAATTCAGGACATGCAATCTATGGCAGACCACAGGAGAGAAACTTTTTCATAGAAGAGAAGGGGAACTTGTGAAGGGCTGTCATTAAAAAAAAAAGGTCCATTAAAGGAAACTGGGAGTTCAAAGTATAAACGCTTCCCATTGGCTGAGTTGTGACAGTCTCTCATTGGCTGGGCTGTTGCTGGGCAAGGATAAATGATTTCTTCCTCCTGCTGGGTAGTAAAGTAGTAATGTTTCTCCAGGTGGATGGAAGAAACTTCTCTTCCTATTGGCTTTGCAGTTGATGTCAAGTGGGAGGACATGAGAGTTCCCCCTTCCGGCCTCCCGACTCCATTTTACAAGAGATTTCTGTATTAACTTTTGGAGGGTCTATCTTATATCTGTGGGATATCGAAAAGTGCAATTAACTATTTTTGAGGGGGGTCCATATGTTCAGTTCCTAGTTGGCCTATAAATAAAACAAAATAAACCATCCTTTCCTCCTTAAGTTAGTCTGTTTGTTCTTTTTTTAAAAAATTTATTTATCTTATTTATTTATTTTTGGCTGCGTTGGGTCTTTGTTGCTTCATGGGGGCTTTCTCTAGTTGCGACGAGTGGGGGGCTACTCTTCGTTGCAGCGTGCTGGCTTCTCATTGTGGTGGCTTCTCTTTGTTGCAGAGCACAGGCTCTAGGCGTGTGGGCTTTAGTAGCTGTGGCCCGCGGGCTCTAGAGTGCAGGCTCAGTAGTTGTGGCACATGGGCTCAGTTGCTTCACGGCATGTGGAATCTTCCCGGATCAGGGCTCGAACCCTCGTCCCCTGCATTGGCAGGTGGATTCTTAACCACTGCACCACCAGGGAAGTCCCGAGTCTGTTCATTCTTAAGGGGAAACTTATGATCAGTGATCTTTTCAAATTACTCCAGTAAGAGCTCCAAGAATAAAATACTATTCCTATCTTTATTCCTTAAATTTTCTACTTCCTAACACTTCATATGCTTAACATGTTATTTTTTACCTCGTATACTGATAAATCAAGGCATTGCAAGCCATGGGTCTTATGCAGGCAAAAAACGGGGCACGCTGAAATATAATCATATCACATTTACAAATAGTACTTCAAATGTTAAAGAGGGCAGAGTCTAAAGTTGTACTGCTATGGTATTTTAATCATATCCACATGAATACCCAAGAGGCAGAGTGTAGAAAGAATAACTCAAGGATGTTGTGAATATATATTCATAAAATTATACGTTGTTTGATTCCATCATGCAAAGAAATTGTTGCAGGTGCCTTTCAACCTTAACGTCCTAAAGATGTATTGTTAGTATTTGTTATGAAGTACCACAGTGAGGTGGCATAGGCTTGATAAGATAGAAAAAAATTCATTTAGAGTTTTAAAATGATTAAATTATGTTAATAAAACATGACAACTCTGACACATTTTGAGTAAAATGGTATCAAAGTGATAGTGGTTAAATGTGAATCCTACACATGTACACTGCATTCTGGGTGTTTTGATTAAGTTCTCCTTTCTGATAATTGTTCTCTTTAATTACTAAGAATAAGACTATATTTTCTCTCATCTTTGACATCAGCTATTTTCTTTGAAAAGAGAGGAGGACCATCATTTCTTCTCCATTATTTCTACCACATAAGCAGTCCCTACTAACCTATCATCCTATTCTCATGAAAATCTCAGTCTCATTTTTTTTTTTTTTTTGCGTTACGCGGGCATCTCACTGTTGTGGCCTCTCCTGTTGCGGAGCACAGGCTCCGGACGCGCAGGCTCAGCGGCCATGGCTCACGAGCCCAGCCGCTCCATGGCATGTGGGATCTTCCCCGACCGGGGCACAAACCCGTGTCCCCTGCATCGGCAGGCGGACTCTCAACCACTGCGCCACCAGGGAAGCCCAAAATCTCAGTCTCTTAATCTTAAGGACTGCTCTGTTTCAGCCTCAACTGGCAGAGTGTTGGTTTCTGATAATCCAGTGGGTCCTCTGTTGTACCAATAAATCTGTAGAAGAGGATCTGAAATTATTATGATTTACATCATTGTTTTACTCATTCAAAAACACAGTGTTGTTCGTTAAAATTCAGTGTCCTGTTCCTTCAGAAAACATGAATATGAATGATCCCCACCTAATACAAGTAGGCCCTTTTATCTTAATGATCCCTTAGCAGAGCCCATCATGGTAACACATAAAAGCATGTGATGAAGGCATAACATCAATAAATTTTTAACTTCAGGTTGAAAAACATCAATAATAATACAGCCTTTTCAAGAAACTTCATATAATAAAAGTATTTTTAAAAAGAGGGAAATGGTACATTTCCAAAGATCTCCTTGCTTTACCAATACCCATCATTTCATAAATTTGAAATGATTTTGACTTTTAATAACTGTGAAGAACTTAACATCTGAAATTGATTAATCTAGGACTAGAGACTTAGTCTCCCTAGTATAAGTTATCTGATTATAGCCCATTGTTTAAAATGGTTAATTGATTTACACCATTCATTACATTTCTAAGGGTTTCTCTCCAGTATGAATTCTTTGGTGAATCCTAAGGTCAGACCATTGTCTAAAGGCCTTGCCACATTCAGTACATTTGTATGACTTCTCTCCAGTATGCATTTTCTCATGACCCCAAAGGTGTGAACGTTTGATAAAAGCCTTACCACACATATTACATTTGTGTGGCTTCTCTCCAGGATGTATATTCTGATGTCTGGTGAGGCTTGAGTACTGCTTAAAGGCTTTGCCACACTCATTACATTTGTAAGGTTTCTCTCCAGTATGAATTCTCTGATGAATTGTTAGGTTTGAGTTTTGACTGAAGGCCTTGCTACACACATTACATTTATATGGTTTCTCTCCAGTATGGATCCTCTGATGTCGGGTGAGGCGTGAACACCAGTTAAAGGCTTTGCCACATTCATTACATTTGTACGGTTTCTCTCTACCATGAATTCTCTGATAATCCTCCAAGCTTGAGCTCTGAATAAAAGCATTATCGGGTACATTAGGTTCATGGTTTTTCTTTTCGGTATGTATTTTCTGATGTCTAGTAAGGTGTACGAATTGCGTATAGGCTTTATCACACTCATTACATTTGTAAGGTTTCTCTCCAGTGTGGTTTCTTTTATGTTTAGTTAGGCTTGAACACACAGTGAAGGCCTTGCCACATTCACTACATTTATAAGGTTTCTCACCGGTATGGATTCTCTGATGTTCTGTAAGACTTGAACTTTGGATGAAAGCCTTACCACACTCATTACATTTGAATGGTTTTTCTCCAGTATGAATTTTCTGATGTTTTACCAGACTTGAAGTGTGGATAAAAGCCTTGCCACACACAGTACATTTGTGTGGCTTTTCTCCAGGATGTACATTCTGATGTTTAGTCAGGTGTGAGCACTGCTTAAAAGCTTTGCCACATTCATTACATTTATAAGGCTTCTCACCAGTATGAATTCTTCGGTGAATCCTGAGGGTAGACCACTGCCTAAAAACCTTGCCACATTCAATACATTTGTACGGCTTCTCTCCAGTATGAATCCTCTGATGATCCCAAAGATATGAACGTTTGGTAAAACCCTTACCACATTCGTTACATTTGTAAGGTTTCTCTCCAGTATGAATTCTCTCATGACGCCAAAGGTCTGAACATTTGATAAAAGCCTTACCACATTCGTTACACTTGTGTGGTTTCTCTCCAGTATGAATTCTCCAATGATTTGTAAGGTGGGAATTCTGATTAAAGACCTTGTCACATATATTACATTTATATGGTTTCTCTCCAGTGTGGATTCTCTGATGTCTTGTGAGGTTTGAGAACTGTTTAAAGGCTTTACTACACTCATTACATTTGTAAGGTCTCTGCTCAGAATGAATTCTCTGATGACTAGTAAGGACTGAATGATGGATAAAAGTCTTTCCACATTCACTACATTCGTATAATTTTTCTCTAATATTTGTTTTCTGTTGCTGTGTAAGCAATGAAGGATACACAGGAATGAAGGAAGAAACCTTTCCATATGTGTTACAAATGTTGGTTTTGACACTAGGAGGAAATCTTTGAAGTGATGAAATTGAGGAACAAGTTTTGACAGACCTCTCAACTTGATTACATTCATAAATTTTCTCTTCAGTTTGAAATCTCTGCAATTCAGCCAGATGTGATTGAAAGCTTAATCCAGTTCTATTGTCAAAATGTTCTGGATACTTGTTTCCTGCATAAACTATGTTATTTTTTATTTTTAACAAATTCTTTATAAATGACTTCCTATTTTTTAAATATTGACCTGCACTTTTTCTTAAAGAAACACTTTGTTTTAAAGGTAAGTTAATCCAGGATTTGCTGTATTGTTTATCTTTTCTACCAGTGTGATTTATGTTATCTGTCATAAGCTCTCCTTTGGAATTTCTTTCTTCACATCCACACTTATTCTCAAATTCATACACAGTTCCCCTGACTTTGCTGAAGTCAAAATCCTCAATACCATGGCTTCCATGTCTTCCCAAGACCACTGATTGGTATAATTCTCTGTTATTAATGTTTTTCTTCTTTAATAATTCCTTGGTCAGAAAACTAATGGAGGTATCTGAAAGATAACCATAGTCTTCATATTAAGTAGAGTTGGAAGATGAATATTACACTAAAAGTAATACTTACATTGAAGAGATGAAAAACTTCTTAACCAAACTCTATAAATGTTTAAGAATAGAAAGTGAATAGAATCCTTTAATAAAATATACATGCATTTTAAATTATTTTAACTGAAGCCTACTTTCAAACACTCTAAAACCAAATCACTCACACTATGTAAACTTACCTAATCTATGAAAGTGTATTCTTTGACTACCACACCAAAGAACACACCAATTGGCAGTAGACAAATGGTTGTCTCATATTGAAGAGAAACAGGTATTATAAAAATGCAGATTTACTACATAAATTATTGCATGCAAATAAGTGCTAACGGATAGCACCATATGAAGTAATGATAAATAATCCAAAAAAACATAATGATTAAGATAAATACATGAAAATTACAAATTGAAAAACTAAAAAGGTAATAGCAAAATCAGGAAGAATTTAATAATATATCGGTGTGACAAAATATTCTGAATATCTACTCTAAAACTATCTATATTCAAGCAGAATAGGCATTATACAACATTAACAGTTGGTGAACTGCAGTCATACTCTATGCTAGCTACTGAAATCCATAATCTGTAAGTGACAATAAATAAAAAATTTTAATAAACCAAGATAAAACCAACAGGTAAATAGTAACCACAATTATACAAAATTACAGACTGTGGAAATCTAATGATTTCTCCCTTAAGAACAAGAAAAAGGACTTATATGCAAAGGAACACATAATGTGAGAATTGGAAAATGTTGTATAACTCAAAACTCTCCCAGGGCAGAGATGCTATGCAGGAGGCACTTATCAAACATATTTAGGGACTTCCCTGGTGGTCCAGTGGTTAAGACTCCGTGCTCCCAATGCAGGGGGCATGGATTTGATCCCTGGTTGGACTAAGATCCCGCATGCCGCATGGCATGGCCAAAAAAAAGGAAAAAGAAAAAACAACCATATATAAAGGGAAATGTATTAGCTGCTGACACTTGGGGCAAGAGATTAAAGTTGGAGCAAAGAGCAGACACATTGAAAAGCCAGGTTATAGTGGTTAGGATTCAGAGCTTTCACTGCTATGGCCCCCAGGTTCAATCCCTGGTCAGGGACTGAGATCCCACAAGCTGTGCAGCATGGCCAAAACAATGAAAAAACAAAAAAAAAACACAAACAAAATAAACATAAGATGCAGAACCGCAGATAAGAAGAAATCACATATACAGAAGAATTGCATATACGGAGGACTGACTATAAACTATAAACAGTTTTCAACTGTGCGGAGGGTCAGTGCCGCAAACCCCCACATCACCCAAGGGCCAACTGTATAGTAAAGGAAACAGGAAGGAATCAAAATTGTACGTTAGGAAATACCTATCTAACACAAAGAAGGCAGTAATGGAAGACTTGAGGGGAAAAGATATAAGACACATGGAAAACAAACAGCTAGTGACAGAGGTCCTCCTTTATCACTAATTACAGTAAATGTAAATGGACTAAACTCCAATTAAAGGGTAGACGTTTGCAGCAAGGATTAAAAAAATAGGATCCAACTATACAGGCCTACTTCCTTTTATTGCACTTCGCTTTATTGCACTTCACAGATATTGCATTTTTTTACAAATTGAAGGTTTCTGGCAACCCTGTGTTGAGCAAATATGCTGGCACCGTTTTTCCAAAAGCATTTGCTCACTTTGTGTCTCTGTGTCACATTTTGGTGATTCTTGCAGTATCTCAGACTTTTTCATTATTATTATATTCATTTTGGTGATCTGTGATCAGTGATCTTTGATGTTATTACTGTAATTATTTTGAGGTACCACGAACTGCACCCCATATAGACAGCTAACTTAAATCAGTAAATGAGTTGCGCTCTGATTGCTCCACTGACTGGCTATTCCCCCATCTCTCTCTCTCTCTTTCTCTCTCGGCCTCCCTACTCTCTGACACATAGCAATATTGAAATTAGGTCAAGTGTTCAAGTGAAAGGAAAAGCCACACATCTCTACATTTAAATCAAAAGCTAGAAACTACTAAGTTTAGTGAAGAAGGCATATTGAAAGCTGAAACAGGCCAAAAGCTAAGCCTCTTGCACCAAATAGCCAAGCTGTAAACACAAAGGAAAAGTTCTTGAAGGAAATTAAAAGTGCTACTCCCGTGAACACATGAATGATAAGAAAGCAAAATAGCCACATTGCTGATGTGCAGAAAGCTTTAATGGTCTGGATAGAAGACCAAACCAGCCACAACATTCCCTTAAGCCAAAGTCTAATCCAGAGCAAGTCCCTAACTCTCTTCTAAGAAGGCTGAAAGAAGTGAGGAAGCTGCAGAAGAAAAGTCTGAAGCTAATAGAGGTTGGTTCATGAAGTTTTAGGAAAGAAGCCATCTCCATAACATAAAAGTGCAAGGTGAAGCATTAAGTGCTGATGTAGAAGCTGCAGCAAGTTATCCAGAAGATCTAGCTAAGATAATTAATGAAGGTGGCTACACTAAACAAATTTTCAATGTACATAAAACAACCTTATATTGGAAGAAGATGCCATTTAGGACTTCCATATCTAGACAGGAGAAGTCAATGCCTGGCTTCAAAGCTTCAAAGGAGAGGCTGACTCTCTTGTTAGGATCTAATACAGCTGGTGATTTTAAGTTGAAGCCAGTGCTCACTTACCATTCCCCAAATCCTAGGGCGCTAAAGAATTATGTTAAATCTTCTCTGCCTGTGCTCTATAAATGGACCAACAAAGCCTGGATGACAGCACCTCTGTTTACAACATGGTTTACTGAATATTTTAAGCCCAGTACTAAGACCTACTGCTCAGAAAAAAAGATTCTTTTCAAGATATTACTGCTCACAGACAATGCACCTGGCCACCCAAGAGCTCTGATGGAGATGTACAAAATTAATGTTTTCATGACTGCTAACACAACATCCATTTTGCAGCCCATGGATTAAGGATTAATTTCAACTTTCAAGTCTTATTATTCAGGAAATACATTTTTTAAGGCTATAGCTGCCATAGACAGTGATTCCTCTGATGGAGCTGGGCAAATTAAATTGAAAACCTTCTGGAAAGGAGCCACCATATTAAATGCCATGAAGAGCATTCATGATTCACGGGAAGAGGCCAAAATATCAACATTTACAAGAGTTTGGGAGAAGTTGATTCCAATCCTCATGGATGACTTTGAGGGGTTCAAGACTTCAGTGGAAGTAACTATAGATGTGGTGAAAATAGCAAGAGAACCAGAAGTGGAGCCTGAAGATGTGACTGAATTGCTGCAATCTCATGATAAAACTTTAACAGATGAGGAGTTGCTCCTTATGGATGAGCAAAGAAAGTGGTTTCTTGAGATGGAATCTATTCCTGGTGAAGATGCTGTGGAGACCACTGAAATGTTAAATAAAGGATTTAGAATATTACATAAACTTAATTGATAAAGCAGCCGCAGGGTTTGAGAGGACTGACTCCAATTCTGAAAGAAGTTCAACTGTGGGTAAAATGTTACCAAACAACATTGCTTGCTACATGAGAGGAAGAGTCACCCGATGAGGCAAACTTCTTAGTTGTCTTATTCTAAGAAACTGCATCAACTATACTCCAATAAAAATGTTTAGAAAAAGAAAAGAAGGGCTTCCCTGGGGATGCAGTAGTTAAGAATCTGCCTGCCAATGCAGGGCACACGGGTTCGAGACCTGGTCCAGGAAGATCCCACATGCCACAGAGCAGCTAAGCCTGTGCGCCACAACTACTGAGCCTGCGTGCCACAACTACTGAAGCCCGCAGCCTAGAGCCCGTGCTCCACAAAAAGAGAAGCCACCGCAATGAGAAGCCCGCGCACCTCAACGAAGAGTAGCCCCTGCTCGCCGCAACTAGAGAAAGCCCGCATGCAGCAACAAAGACCCAACGCAGACAAAAATAAATAAATAAAATTTTAAAAAAAGAAATTGCTACAGCCACCCAACCTTTAGCAACCACCACTCTGATCAGTCAGCAGCCATCAAACATCCAGGTAAGACCCTCCACCAGCACAAGGATTATGACTCACTGAAGGCTCAGATGATCATTAACGAGTTTTAGCAATAAAGGTTTTTTTTTTTTGGCTGTGCCACACAGCATGAAGGATCTTAGTTCCCTGACCAGGAACTGAACGTGTGCCCCCCTGCAGTGGAAGTGCAGAGTCCTAATCACTGGACCGCCAGGGAATTTCCTAAAGTATTTTTAAATTAAGGTATGTACATTTTTTTAGACATATTGCTATCGTACACTTAATAGACTACCGTATAATGCAAACGTAACTTTCATATGCACCAGGAAACCAAAAAATTCGTGACTCACTTTATTGTGATATTTGCTTTATGGCAGTGGTCTAGAACCAAATCCACAGTATCTCCAAGGTATGCCTATGTTCTATATGTAGGAGACTCACTTTAGATACAAAGATGCAAATAGGTTAGAAATGAAAGAACAGCAAATGAATCTGTTATGGGATGAATTGTGTCCCCCCAAAATTATGGGGTGAATTGTGTCCCCCCAAAAATTGTGGTCCTAACATCAAATACCTCAAAATATGACTGTACTTAAAGATAGGGCTTTTAAAGGAGTAATTAAGGTTAAATGAGGTCAATGGAGTGGGCTCTAATCTAATGACTGGTGTCCTTATAAGAAGAGGAGATTACGACACAGACACACAGAGGGAAGACCATGTGAAGACACAGGTAGGAAAAGCCAGCCAGCCACAAGCTAAAGAGAATAACCTGGGATAACAACTCCGCTGACAACCTGATCTCAGATTTCTAGCTTCCAAAACCGTGAGAAAATACATTTCTGATGTTTAAGCCACACAGGCTGTGGTACTTTGTTATGGCAGCCCTAGCAAACTAATACAAATTCCACGCAAATAGTAACCAAAAGAGACCTGGAGTGCTATACTATTATCAGGCAAAATAAACTTTAAGTCAAAATTTTTTATGAGACATAGAAGGACATTATTTATTGAAAAAAGGATAACTCAGCAAGGAATTACGACAAATATGAACATATACACACCTAAACAAGAGGGCCCCCAAATATATGAAGCAAACACTGACAGAATTTAAGGAAGAAATAAAAACAGTTCTAGAATAACATTTGGAGACTTCCATTACCCCCTTTTAATAGAGAGTACAGCCAGGCAGAAGTTCAGTAAGGACACAGAGGATTTCAGCAAGACCATAAACCAGCTAGCTCTCACAGACATATATAGAACACTCCACCCAATAAAAGCAAAATACACATTCTTCTCTAGGTGCACATGGAACATTCTCTAGGGTAGACCATATGTTAAACCATAAAGCAAGTCTCAATAAGTTGAAAAAGACCGAAATCATACAAAGTATTTTCTCCGACCACAGTAGAAGGAAAATAGAAATGATTAACTTAAGGAAAACTGGAAAACTCACAAATATATGGAAATTTTAAAACACTCTTAAAACAACCAATGAGTCAGAGGTGATCTCACCAGGGAAATTAGAAAACACTCTAAGAAAGAAACAAAAGCACAACACACCAGAACTTAAGGTATGGGATGGTACTGCACAAACTCCCGCTGAGTAAAAGCAATTTTACTGCTGGATCAAAAGACCCACACCACTTCTGTTACACATACTCCTTGATGTGTGGCAAAAGCAGAACTGAAGAAATGGCTGGGGGTCCTAAAGAGGCAGAGGGGACTTGACATAGCCCCATGCACTCTCCTGGGGCCCCAGATGGCAATGTTTTCCCATCCCATGAGAAGGTCTCCCAAGTATTGAAATGGGAATGGAACCGGGAGAAGAACTGGGGCCAGGACTGGGGAGGCTTCAGCTCTGATCTGTGTGGACTGAAAACTGGGTACAGAATGAGACCAAAGAAGAAAGAGGACCTCTTATAACCAGCCCTCCCAGTGCCCCACAAAGAGTGTCATAGGTAATGATCAAAATTTTGCCTTGGTCTTTGCATGAGCTGGAGCACCCCTGGAGGCTGGAAGGATGAACTTTTACATGTCTGAAGAAGAAAGCAGAAAGTGGAAGGGAAGGGGGCTTCCCTGGTGGCGCAGTGGTTGAGAGTCCGCCTGCCGATGCAGGGGACACGGGTTCGTGCCCCGGTCCGGGAGGATCCCACGTGCCGCGGAGCGGCTGGGCCTGTGAGCCATGGGCGCTGAGCCTGCGCGTCCGGAGCCTGTGCTCCGCAACGAGAGAGGCCACAACAGTGAGAGGCCCGCGTACCGCAAAAAAAAAAAAAAAGTGGAAGGGGAGAAAATTTCCTTTGAGAGCTCACAAGAAATAAACATTTGTTTTCCCATAGAACTTTCCCACTTACAGGGACTTTCCCAAACTATTAATCGTGCGGCTTCCTCTTTGCCCCTCTGAGCTCTTACCAATGTTCACACCTTTGATACATTCCCACCAACTTTTTTCACTTCTTTCATTTTGTTCTCCACATTCTGGGGCTTTCTCCCTTGCTCCAAAATTTAAATAATATTCAGGTCAGAAAAAGAGTTTTCTGTTTATAAGAGAGGAACATAATGTGCTGCGGCTTTTCCAGAATACAATTCTAGCCCTTTGTTCTTTTGAGAGGACGTTACAGATGTGTCTAAAAAAATATTTCACAAATCTCTTCACTCACTGTCTCATTCTGAGTGCTTAAGGAGCATCTTTTAAAAAGATAACCTAGTTGTCTTCCAAGAACTACTGAATGAAAACTACAGGGATAAGAGTGGATCCAGAATTGGAAATTTTTTAAAGTTTGCCATAAGATTTTGTTTTTACTCATCTTCTGAAGCCACTACTAATCTGATGTGTGTGACCATCTAAAGAGAGGGGAAGGTTAAACTCCAGATGCTACATTATCCTATGTTTCATTTCATAGTCAACACAGCTTCAATCTCAGTCAAGCAAGGCAGGGGTTCTCAAGAGACTCACTAGGGCAGATCCCAACTTCTGGAGGGGTGTTATCCTCACCCAGGGAGAGCAGGTTCCTGTAGGTCTCCAACATCACGTCCCTGTACAAGGCCCTCTGAGCAGGGTCCAGGCATTCCCACTCCTCCTGAGAGAATTCTATGGCCACATCCCTGAATGTCAATAGTCCCTGAAATAAAAAACATGTTTCACTAAGAGACCATGGGGAGAGTTCTTGTCTTCACACAAAATGTGAGTAGGAAAGAGGTGTAGGGATTGATTCCGTTGAAGTGACAGATCATTTTGAGTAATTTATATGTCCCTAATTTTATTATATTTTCCAGCAGAGGATATCAGATCCACTGAATCACTGTAGATTTCTCATTTTGAGGACAATGGAAGAAATATACAAATGAAATTATTCAACACAGGATTGTTTATGTGGAAGAGATACATATTATGTTCTACACACTAAGTGATATTCAGTACCTGGATGAGCTAGAGTATGAGTGGTATCTTCAAGCATGACAGAGTCCACATACATGCAAAAACATAAATACAGGTCTATCCATTTAACTCAGATATTCAGCCACCAACAAAAGTCAAGTGGAGTTTATTCCACTAATAAAAAAAAAGGTGATTCAAGATGAGGAAATTTACTAATGTTGTAGGTTAATTTAGCAGATTAAATAGAAAAAATGTTTATCATGGCAGTAGACCTTTGAAGAAATACTGGATGATTACAATTATGCCGGGCTTCCCCGGTGGCGCAGTGGTTAAGAATCCGCCTGCTAATGCACGGGACATGGGTTCGAACCCTGGTCCGGGAAGATCCCACATGCTGCAGAGCAACTAAGCCCATGTGCCACAACTACTGAGCCCACGTGCTGCAACTACTGAAGCCCGTGTGCCGCAACAAGAGAAGCCACCACAATGAGAAGCCTGTGCACCGCATAGAAGAATAGACCCCACTCACAGCAACTAGAGAGAGCCCGCGTGCCACAAAGAAGACCCAATGCAGCCAAAAAAATAAACAAATAAATAAAATGATGCCAAGTAGGGATAAGCAACAAGGTCCTACTGTATAGCACAGGGAACTATATTCAATATCCTGTGATAAACCAGAATGGAAAAGAATATATATATGTATAATTGAGTCACTTTGCTGTACAGCAGAAATTAACACAACATTGTAAATCAACTATACTTCAATAAATTTTTTAAAAAGTGGATATGGTAAACTAACCCCCCCAAAATTATGCCAAATAGGAAATTAAAGGAACTGTTATTAAGCAAAACTATTTCACCGAGCATCATAATCACTGGAAGCACTAGAGGCATTTCCACTAAAAGGTAAGGCTGAGGCAAGTGGGCCAGCAGGCTCCTGCCATTCACCACTGCACAGGACACCTAAGCTGGAGCCAGAAGAGGGAGAAGCAAATTCCCATTAGCGATTTTACTGTGACACCTATTCATAAGACATATGTGATGAAATTTTAAAAACTTTACTGAAGGATGTAACAAAGACGCGATCCAAGACCCGCAAACCTACTTTTCGCTGGAAGATGTGGTGGCGTAAAGACCTCAGGGATTTAGAAATTCAGAGCAATTCAAAGGTGAAAGAAATGTGGGATTTCAAATAAAAAGTCTGCATTATATTTAGGAGACAGAAATTTTTTCTTTTTCTTTTAAATTTTATTTATTTATTTATTTTTGGCTGTGTTCGTTGCTGCACGCGGGCTTTCTCTAGTTGCGGCGAGCGGGGGCTACTCTTCGTTGCGGTGCGCGGGCTTCTCATTGCAGTGGCTTCCCTCATTGTGGAGCACGGGCTCTAGGTGCACAGGCTTCATAGTTGCGGCACGCGGCCTCAGTAGTTGTGGCACGCGAGCTTAGTTGCTCCGCGGCATGTGGGATCTTCCTGGGCCAGGGATCGAACCCGTGTCCCCTGCATTCGCAGGCGAATTCTCAACCACTGCGCCACCGGGGAAGCCCAGGAGAGAGAAAATTTTGAAGAGAAAAACAAAATGGTGGGCCTTGCCAAATTACATGTGAAACTATTGACATACGTGAATGTGTGTGTGGGGGGTATGCACAGTGTGGGTAATATCTGAAACTAACATGAATGAAATAAAATAGCTGCAAGATATACACAAAAAAGCCAAACTAGAGATTTAGTTAAATCCAAATTAAAGACGTAATTATAAACAGGAACGATTAGGACTATGCGGAACACAATATTTTAAAATTATGCGAAGGGCTTCCCTGGTGGCGCAGTGGTTGAGAGTCCGCCTACCGATGCAGGGGACCGCGGGTTCGTGCCTCGGTCCGGGAGGATCCCACATGCCGCGGAGTGGCTGGGCCCGTGAGCCATGGCCGCTGAGCCTGCGCGTCCGGAGCCTGAGCTCCGCAACGGGAAGAGGCCACAACAGTGAGAGGCCCGCGTACCACAAAAAAAAAAAAAAAAAAATTATGCGAGGTGAGGCCTTCTCAAGCAAGATCAGAAAGCAGAGGGCAAGAAGGAAGGATTTATGTTTCACTGCAAAGAAATGCTAAACTAAGAAGGATACCAGGGCATGTGTAAAGAATTAAACTACAAAATATAAAATAGCTTTAAAATATATATCAAAAGAAAACTGAGCAAAATTCCATGTTTTATTTCCATAAAAGAATGAACTTGACTCACAAGTAGTTGGAAATGGAAATACAAAGGATTGTCATTTTCCCCCAAATTTTCAAAATACAAAAAGAATACAGTATCAAGTTTTGCTTACACTGAGGAAAATCTCACATGTTGGTGGCGGGGAGGGAACCTTTGCAGTTTTAGGGGAGGACATCTGACAAAATCTATCAAAATATGAAATGCACCATTCTTGACCCAGAGAAATCCTCAGACATCTGCAGAGACGTCAGCCTGCTCCAAGGCAGCCACTGACACGTTCTTTATGTCAGCAAACAATTGTAAAGGTCCCATGAGTCTTCATCAAGAGAGAGTTCCAGTGAAGATCAAGCTGTATCTGTGTTTACTCATGTGAAAACCACTTCTAGACACATGCTGTGTATGTTTTTTAAATTTACAGAATAAAATATTACAACAAACATTCAATGAAGAATTTTTCCTAAAATTGCATAATGATGTGAAATGCAATCTTACAAGATCTGAGCTGAGTCTTGCCACAAAACCTACAACAGTGGTTCCCCACTGAGACATGAGGCATGGAGATAGGGAAGGGGATGCTTTACATCCTAGTACCTAAGCTGCTGCTTTGCTGGAAGTTTGAGCACCATATATCTATCTCACATGATGCTTAAAATAAAAGAATATAATATTTATTAATAACAGTGGAACCAGAATTTGGCTACAGCCTCTCTGATGACAGGAATAAAGTTGTGGCTCCATGTCTTGGCTGAATTATAATCATTTTTACCTAAAACACCTGCTGCAAGATAGTCCTTGCGGGAACACCGTGGTCCCTATGGGATGGATGTGCTGAGAATAATTTTTTAAACCTCTTAATGATAGATATTTCGATTGACTCCGTATTTTAAAATGAATTATCGAATAAAACATCCTCTATCACTGATGTCTGTTTCTGAACTTTCTTCTCCATTCATGACGGTAATGGAGAACATTAATGATTAATGTTTTGGAACCAGAAACACCATGATTCACTTGTTTAGCTCTGAAAGCATTATAATGTCAGGCAGAGCTGGTTTCCTCTTATCACTCTTCTTTTCCAGAATTTTCCAACTATTCCTACACATTAGTACATGACTTATAGGTGCAGCTTCTTTATCCTGGTTGACAGAGAGCAGACAGTGCATCTAGATGGGCTCCTAAGCAATTCCTGCCACTGAATACCACTGACACCCTGTCTCCAGTCCATGGGTGTGAAGCCCTGCTCAGGACTACACCCAGTGGAGCCTCTTCACAAGTTCCAGGTCACTGGGTCATGGGGAGACGGGATCTAAGTGGAGATGACAGGCCCTGAAGGAAGGACCTGGGTGGGTGTGACTGTACAGGTGTCAGGCAGGACACTTCAGAGTCAGATAAGATTAGTGAGTCCAAAAAAGGGCATTTCAGGAAGGACAGACAAAACAATCGACTGAGAATATGACTTTACCTGAGAAAGAGCCATTCCTGACTCCTGTTCTTTCCTCTCCCTCCTCTTCCAGATTTCTTCCTCAGGCAAAGATCAGTCTTGAGAAGTCAATCCTGAGTGTCAAGAATAGGCTGTTTAATGCTTAGAATCGACACACGCCCTTCCTGAGTCATGGCCACACACACAGGGAGGACCTCAGCATGTGGAACAGACAGTCCTCTGCTGCCCACTGTACCAGGAGGGACTCAGGACAGTAAACTCCTACAGAGACCAAGAGGTGAGTTTTCCCACCCTTTCCTTCAGATCTCACTCCCCTCCTGAAGCCCCCACGTATGCTGTAGCAGGGGGACTCGGGGCTGGACGGACCCTCCCCTTGGTCACAGACCAGCCCTGATCAAACTCCACTCAGAACAGAGCCCCCTCACCTCTCTGGATCATGGGCTGATCTCAGCTTCATAAATGGAGGAGCCAGAGCCTTGGTGCTCAAAGCTGGGTACAGATCAGAATCACCGGAGGCACTTTAAACATTATGGAGGTTCCATTCCACGTGACTATTTGAAGGGGAATCTCTGGTCAGGAGGCACAAAAGATGTATCTGCAAAACGCCTCAGCAATGTACTGTGATGCCAGAGATGAGCACCACTCAGAGGAGGCAGGACCAGCCCACCTCCCACCTTGTGCTCTGCTCTCTCCTGGGGCCTCGCTGTCACGCGCATCCACCCAGGGGAAGGGGACGGGGAAGGGGAAGGGAAGCAGCAGAGAAACATGCAGAGCAGGCGATATGGACCGGAAGTAGGGGTGAGGGAGTGGCTGGAATGTTATTAGGGGGGCGGGGGAGGAGGGAGAAGCCAGAGAAGGTGCCAGTGAGAGGTGATAGCAGAACAAAGACCCGAGGAAAGAAGGGATTTTGCCACCTGCAAGTGAAGGGTCAGAGGCCTCTAGGCAGAGGGACACCATGGGAAGGCCCTGAAGTGGTAGTGTCCCAGAAAGGGCAAACAGGCCTGTGTGGCTTCAGTAGGGTGAGTGAGGAGGGGACGAGTAGGAGAAAAGATCAGAAGGGTATCAGAGGTACAAATGAACTTATTTACAAAACAGAAATAGACCCACAGACACAGAAAACAAATGTATGATTACCAAAGGGGAGAGCGGTGAGGGATAGATTAGGAGGTTGGGATTAACATATGCACACTACTATATGTCAAACAGATAACCAACAAGGACCTACTGTATAGCACAGGGAACTGTACTCAATATCCTGTAATAATCTATAAGGGAAAACAATCTGAAAAAGAATATATATAATATGTATATAATATACAACTGAATCACTGTGCTGTACACCTGAAACTAACACAACATTGTAAATCAACTATACTTCAATTATATATATATATATATATATTTTTAAAGGGTATTAAAGAAAGCAGATAAGAAAGGGCTGTGGTCTTCAAACCTTTTCCCCCATACCCCAGGAGATTTTAGAACCATGTATTATTCCCTTATCCATTTTAACTAAATATCTATTTTTAATTTTTTTTTGTCATTAGTTAAAACACTAGCGAGTAAAGCAATGTATATTTTTAAAACATGCTGAGATGCTCACCTAAGCCCCAGGACCTAAGTACAGGGTCGCCCTATACTGAGACGTGGAGGACGGCAAGAGAATATATCTGGGAGGGTTCGGGGGGTCATTTCTGGACATATTAAGGTGAAGATGCCAGTTGGCTGTCCCAGCAGAGATGCTGAGGTGACAGCTGGATAAGCTGGGTACAGGACTGCGGTTTCAGGGGAGAGGTCTGGGTGGAGACGTGAAAGGAGACATCAGTGTTTAAAGTTATGACATGAGATAGAAACAGAAACAGTGGGTGCAGACAGAGAAAAGAAATTCAAGGACTAAGGCCAGAGATACTCCCACAGTCAGAGACCAGGGAGGTCAGAGAAAGAGGCACAGGAAACTGAGAAGTGAACACGGAGAAGAAAATTAAAACGGACGGCTGGTAGCTAGCTAAATTTATTTTCTAAAAACAGTGTGATGTGAAAGCCAAGAAAAAAGTGCTTCCAGAAGACGGAGTGCAACAAGTTTTTGAAAGGACAAGATGATGACTGAGAATATACCACTAGATTTAGAAATACGTTTAGATAAGCAAGGTATCAGTGGAACAGTGGGTGTGAACGCTGGACTGGATGGGTTTCAAAGGAGAACTGGAAGCAAGAATTGAAGCAGTGAAACAAACAACTTTCTAGTTGTTTATTATTTATTTATTTGCGGTACGTGGACCTCTCACTGTCGTGGCCTCTCCCGCTGCGGAGCACAGGCTCCAGACGCGCAGGCTCAGCGGCCATGGCTCACGGGCCCAGCCGCTCCGCGGCATGTGGCATCTTCCCGGACCGGGGCACGAACCCGTGTTCCCTGCATTGGCAGGCGGACTCTCAACCACTGCGCCACCAGGGAAGCCCTAGTTGTTTATTTTGTTCTGAAATGGAGAGTAAGAAAGGGCACTTACTAGAGTGGGAAATATAGCTAATTGAAGATTTTTTGTTTTAAAGATGGGCAAATGTAGTAAAGGGCTCTTTTTTGCTCTTTCTTTTTAAGATGGGACAATATCACCATCTGTATATGCTGAACAAAATAACTGCCCAGAGATACAAACTGATGACACAGTGGCAGTGGCCAAAGGATGCCGTCCTGTTCTGACTTACAGCTCCTCCAGGTTTATGCCCAGAGATCCGCCCCCAGCAACCCCCCCCCAAAGAAAACCCCCATCACCTGACCCCAGTCCCACCCCACACTCCTACAGGCTCCCAGTGGGCACCCCACAGTGTTACAGGACAGAATCCCCTACTGATCCGCACACTCTGCCCTGGCATCCCACACCACGTTCCAAACGCCAGTAGCTTCTGTTCTGGCAGGAAGGCACCCACCAACCCAGGATCCCATATATGCCTTCTTGGAGACCTTGCCCTCAAGTCAGGCACTGCCATAATGCAAGAGTAATGTCTCCAACGATCCACATACTCCGACGAGACTCCAGTATCGTCGATGAACTTCACACTCCTAAGAGACCCCACAGAAGTTACTACGTAGAGTAAACCTCCTGAATCCATCCCCTCAGGATCCAGACACGAACTTCCTCACAGCCAGGAGTTTGGCTACTGATGGCTCACAGCTCCGCACCCCGCCTCCCCTTGAAAACTGGACTCAGCCACAGGGAGCTGCCGCCCCAAAATCACGGCACCTCCTTGGACAGCCGGTGTCCAATGTCTGATCAGTGCAGGATAGAAAAGCCTATTCCTTCCCTCGAATTGGACCAACTCCATAGGGTCACCCCACCTCCAGAGCTCCCAGCTATAAAGTCATACAGTGGAGTCTGGATTTTCGTCCTGAGGGCAATGAGAAGGCATTGAAGGGATTAATGCCAGGGAATTTCCTCCCTGCTCTGTTTCTCTGCTCTCCCTGTCACCTCTTGCCCCTCTTTCTGTCCCAGCACCGTGTGTCTCTGTTGTCCATGGCCTGAACTCTTTGATTCCCTCCCCACTCTCTCAGTTCGATGTACCGGTCCCTTGCTGCTGCCACTTCTACCCCATCAAGGTCCCTGTCGTCCAATTTGCTTCCCTTTGTCTTTCTGGAGGTGCCTTTTTATCTAGGTTTCTTCCTCTGGTTCACTCTTTTGCTCTTACTGTATCTCCACAGCCACCTGCCCCATCCTCCATTTCACCCTCTCTTTTTCACTATTTTCCCTCTCAGTCTTTCTCATTCTCTCTCGGACTCTGCTCCATCCCCTGCCCTGTACATTCACAGGTATGGAAGAGAGAGAAACATGTCCCTTGCCCACGCAGTGCATTTTCCAGTGGGGCTGCGGGAATGTAAACACACCACGACAAGCACAGGCAGTGGGATGCGTTTTGTCCAGAACAAACACAAAGAGTGTCACCGAACGGGTGCATGTCACCTGTCCCAGTGCGTGGGTCAGAGATCTCCAAAGCGGTGAGTGCAAAGTGGATGGCTAGGGAGGGGAGGGGCCGGCCGACTCCAGAGGTCGCGAAAATGGGGAGGGTGTCAGGAGAGGGGTGATGTCTGTACGACCCCAAGGCCAAGGAGAAGATGTGGCCTCTGGGTCTGCACAGCCATCACTGCCCGGGAAGGGTCGAATGGGAGGACAAGAATCCACCTCCGGAGTGAGGACTTGAAACAGCGCGTCTGAGAGAGAGAGGGGATCAGAGCCTGTGGAAGTCACTAAAGGGTTCTGGGCAGGAAAGCAACGCGGCAAGCGGTGTCTACCTGGACCTAGGGCGGAAAGGCCAGGGCGGAGACCTATAGTCTCACGGTGCTGCCGGGACTTACCAGGCGCGGAACAAGCGGATGAAGGGGTTTTAACGTACGTGACAACCCCTGAACCTCAGGTGTGGCGGATCAAGGGCCTGGGGGCGTCCCAAAGACCCGGGTTGAACCAGAAAAACCAAGGACTGTGCCCCTCGCTCTGCTTCCGGGTTTTGCAGGCAACTGCGCGTGCGCGACCGTGCAGCAGGCGGGGCCGAGGAGGGGTGGGGCGTGGTGAGGGGCGGGGCGTGAGCAGTAGCCTGGACTGAACAGAAAGCCAGGGGCGGGGCCGACGTGGGGCGGGGCCTGGAGGGAGCAGGGTCTGGACTTCCGCCCCGCCCCCGGACCTTTGGAGAACTGTTATTCTGCCCAGCATTACCTGAACTTCTGCTTTCGAAGTCTTTGAATCTGTTTGGTGTCCTGTGGACCCGGCCGTTTCCTCGCTATTTTTTTTTTTTAAACCATGGGCATGTATTACTTTTTTTTTTTTTTAAGTAATCTAATATTTTATTTATTTATTTTTGGGTGGGTTGGGTCTTTGTTGCTGCGTGCAGGCTTTCTTTAGCTGCTGAGAGCGGGGGGCTACTCTTCATTGCGGTGCGCGGGCTTCTCATTGCGGTGGCTTGTTGCAGAGCACGGGCTCTAGAGCGTGCGGGCTTCAGTAGTTGTGGCATGGGGGTTCAGTAGTTGTGGCATGGGGGCTCAGTAGTTGTGGCTTGCGGGCTGTAGAACGCAGGCTCAGTAGTTGTGGCGCACGGGCTTAGTTGCTCCGCAGCATGTGGAATATTCCCAGAGCAGGGCTCAAACCCATGTCCCCTGCGTTGGCAGGCGGATTCTTAACCACTGCGCCACCAGGGAAGTCCCTTCCTCGCTATTTTAAGTTAATGTTTCAAACAGTTGAAGGTAAAAGATTAGAGTTGTGAGGACGACTTAAATTACAAGCTGAGATGTTTTCTTCTTAAGTTGAAAATGGTTTGAGTCAAAGCTCTTTTTGCCAGCGGGTGGTGTTGGGTAACATAATTTAAAATGAAGGGCTTCCCTGGTGGTGCAGTGGTTAAGAATCCGCCTGACAATGCAGGGGACACGGGTTTGATCCCTGGTCCAGAAAGATCCCACATGCCACGGAGCAACTAAGCCCGTGCACCACAACTACTGAGCCTGTGCTCTAGAGCCCGCGAGCCACAGCTACTGAGCCCGCGTGCCACAACTACTGAAACCTACACGCCTGGATCCCATGCTCCACAACAAGAGAAGCCACCGCAATGAGAAGCCCGCACCAAAACAAACAGTAGCCCCCGCTCGCCGCAACTAGGGAGAAGCCCACGCGCAGCAACAAAGACCCAACGCAGCCAAAAGTAAAAAAATTCAATAAATTTAGTTTAAAAAATAAAATAGAATAAAATGAAATCAGCTCACAACCCAGAAATCCTCTCCCCAAAGGTAATAAAGGAAGAAAACAGTTTTATTATTAAATAAGCATTAAACAAGAAAGTGATATGCATCACAGGCAATCTTCTGAGAGACCAAAGACAATGAAAGAAAATCTTACCCTGTAATATTAGATAAGCAGATACAAATGGTACTTACTTGTTCTCAGTATAAACAATAACTACTTCTCAGGTAAGAAGACGTGATAGCATCATTTGTCACACACAGTTCATCCCAACATCACCAGCTAATTGGACTGACCAACTGTGGTAGCTAATTGGCTTTATCCAGAGGAAGAGCAAACTTCTCATTTCTTTATGACTGGAGGGAGTTCTGTAGCTTGGAGCAAGGCACCTGCTAAGTTAGGCTCTTACCCTTCCACAGAAACTGGGAGATAAGTGTGCTATCTCCCTGGATGTTTACATTTCAAAGAGATGGCTTCCAGGTCTTTGAGGAAACATTCCTGGGTTGCAAAATTGGCAGGAGCCTTATGTAGCTTTTTTAATTTTTGAAATGCAAGGATTTTATTTTATTTTATTTAACTTTATTGGAGTATAAATGCTTTACGATGCTGTGTTAGTTTCTGCTCTTATTTAGCTTTTTAAAAAGCTGTACATACATTTCAAGGAGGCAGAGAAAGAACTTACAAGTTTTCTAAAGGAAATGCTCTAAGAAAAGGGAGGGAGAGAAGGCTCTTCCCTTCTTTTCAACAAAGAGAATTAAGCTGGGCTTTTTTTCCCCTTGTTTTTAGTTTTCATTTGTCCTTAGAGAAACCACATGCATTCATTCGTTAAAGCAATATTTTTTGAACATCTACTATATGTTCACAAGAATGGTAGCATGCCCTCTGTCTTGGGCACTGTGCTGGGAACCTCACATAAATTATGTGAGTTAATCTTTGTAATACCCCGGGAGCTGGGTATTATATGTCCATCTTCCCTAGGAGGATTTAGGTGCTGGGCTGTGCCTTTCTGGGGGTAGAGATTCTCTATGTCTCTTCTGTTTCCCTATCACTGATCATCAAAATGATCTTCCATGTGATGGTAGCTTACTCAATATGTGGAAGAGAGGAAGGCAGAAAAGAATGGTGGGATTAGTGACTCTGAGGGATTTTCTGATGGTTTGTCCATTTGTGTTCATATATTTTGTTTGTTTTACCATGTGAAGCAACCATTGGGCCCCTAGGAGTTGGAGACATGGTGCTTTGAAGAATTCTCTAAACACAAGGTATAACCAAAAAAGCAAATTCACTTACCAAACTTTAAGTCCTTTGCTCCCTTCTACATGTATCCAGGTTTCCGGAAACTGGAAATTCTGAGTGCCAGTTCCGGGTAAGCAGTAGCAGAAGCCACCCTAAATTAAGTTCTCCTCCAAGCAGTTCTGAGAAGGGAGGACCTGAGGATGGGGAGAGGACCAGAGAGGTTCCAGAGGCAAATTCCATATCTAAGAAGTTATTTTAGAGGGTACCTGAGGATTCTGTGAGGCCCAGAGACCTCAGCTAGGCAGAGGAGATCGCCTCCTGTGTGCAGGCAGCTGAGCTTTCTTTTTTTGTTTGTTTTTTATTTTGCGGTACGCGGGCCTCTCACTGTTGTGGCCTCTCCCGTTGCGGAGCACAGGCTCCGGACGCGCAGGCTCAGCGGCCATGGCTCACGGGCCCAGCCGCTCCGCGGCATGTGAGATCTTACCGGACCGGGGCACGAACCCATGTCCCCTGCATCGGCAGGCGGACTCTCAACCATTGCGCCACCAGGGAAGCCCGGCTGAGCTTTGTGTGCACAACTGTGTTAGGCCAGCAGTGTGAAGTAGAAACCTAGCAAGTTTCGTGGGGAGCAGCTCTAGCTAGGGCCTGTGGGCGCCTTCTACGCTTATACAGTGCAGGGTAAATCTGTGTGGCCAGCCCTGGTGCTTGTTCCGGAGACACACGGATTGTAGGACGCGCTGGGTTCAGGCCCTGAGGGGCAGCCGGCTCTCCTGTGTGTCCATGCCAGAGGGTTTGGGCAGGAAAGAAGAGGCAGAAAGGGTGAGGGTTGGGGAGAGGAGATCAAGTACAGCGCGGGATGGTGGTAGGACTGGTTTGTGTTACAGATTTACGTCCGGACCGGGCTGAACCCTGCAGCTTCTTCCCGTGGGCTTGGGTCAGATTGCATTCTGGTTGGGTGATCAGAGCCCTGAGTCGACAGAGGGACCAAGTTGTTGCTGCAAGTTTGGATCCTGGGTAAGGGGTACTAAGTCAAGACTTCTGAGCAGAAGTATACAATCTGGGCAGAACCTACAGCAGTGCAGGCGCCTTGGGGAATGACTCCAGGGGGCGGAGTCTGGTCCCACGAGGGGCGGGGCTACATAAAGTTCCTGGACGCATGCGCGGGTGTATGTGCCAGATGCCCTTTGGGGTCTTGGTGGCCCAAGGAAGTCCCTTCCTAAGATCCTTGGAGAAGGTACGGCCCAAAGACCTGTGCCCAGGTGAGACCCTGCCTTCTCCGAGTGACTGTTTTTTTATATTGCTTGTAATCTAATCGTGACCATAAAATTCATGATGCTGTCTTCAGAATTTTTTTCCCCATGATCAGCAGAAAAATGACAAAGGGAAAAAATATCTTTCTTAATATAGCTCCTAGGTTTATTTTATTTTATTTTATTGAAGTATAGTTGATTTACAATGTTGTGTTAATTTCTTCTGTACAGCAAAGTGACTCAGATATGTGTGTGTGTGTGTATATATATATATATATATATATATATATATATGTATTCATTTTCATATTCTTTTCCATTATGGTTTATCACAGGACATTGAACATAGTTCCCTGTGCTATACAGTAGGACCTTATTGTTTATCCATCCTATATATAATAGTTTGCATCTGCTAACCCCAAACTCCCAATCCTTCCTTCCCCCACCCAGCCCCTAGGTTCTTATTCAACTTAACAGTCACAGAGACCTCTGACTTTGGTGATTTAGAGCCATGTCTTCCAACAGATAATGATGTCTTTCCTTTTTATTTATTTTATTGAAGTATAGTTGATTTACAATGTTGTGTTATAACAGACAATGATGTCTTATGTGTGATAGTGTGAAATCATAGAAAATATATCCACTGGTCTCTGCCCTTGGTTCCTGGCACAGAGCCCTTGAAACTCTTGAAATTTCCTAAGTGATAAAAGAGCACTAGAAGCTTCTTTTGTTCTAATATTTGGTCTTTGATCCCTGCCACAGAGCTCCAAAATCCTTTAGAATTTCCTGGGTGATAGGAATCTCTTTTGTTCTAATGAGACAAATCTTGGTGGGTTCCTAGATGGAAGCTGGTCACCAGAAAGACCAATCTATGATTAGAAGGTGGGAACTTTCCATACCTCCCTTACCTACTGCCCCCATTCTCCACAGAGAGGAGGGCTGAAAATGGAGTTAATGATCCATCCTGCCTATGTGATGAAGCCACCATAAAAATCCCAAAAGTATGGGGTTCTGAGAGCTTCTTGGCTGGTGAACACGTGGAGGTGCTGGGAGAGTGGCACACCCAGAGAGTGTATGGAAGTGCCAAGCCCCTTTCCACATACCTTGCTCTATGCATTCTTCCTTTTAGCTGTACCCTAGTTATATCCTTTTATAATAAACCAGCAATCTAGCAAGTAAACTATTTTCTTGAGTTCTGTGAACCACTCTAGCAAATTAATTGAACTAGAGGAGGGGGTCATAGGAGCCTTCGACTTATACCTGGTCAGCCAGAAACACAGGTGACAAACTGGACTTGTAATTGGCCTCTGCAGTGGAGGAGGGGCAGTCTTGTAGGACTGAGCTCTTAACCTGTGGGATCCAATGCTATCTCCAGGTAGATGGCGTCAAAATTGAGTTGAATTGTAGGACACCCAACTGGTGTCAGAGGATTGTTTGGCGGGGAAAACACTATGTTAGAAGTGTCAGGGACTTCCCTGGTGGCACAGTCGTTAAGAATCTACTTGCCAATGCAGGGGACACAGGTTTGAGCCCTGGTCTGGGAAGATCCCACATGCCTCGGAGCAACTAAACCCGCGAGCCACAACTACTGAGCCCACGAGCCTCAACTACTGAAGCCCACATGCCTAGAGCTTGTGCTCCGCAACAAGAGAAGCCACGGCAATGAGAAGCCTGCACACCAAAACGAAGAGTAGCCCCCCCCCCACTCGCCAGAACTAGAGAAAGCCCACGCACAGCAACGAAGACCCAACACAGCCAAAATTAAATAAATAAATTTCTAAAGGAGTGTCAGAAGTATTGTGTGTGAATAAAAGAGAAACACAGGAATGTGTTTTTCCAACTCAGACAGGAACACAACAAGAACACAATGAAGACACAGGACCCTTTGGTGTTATTCAAAGGGCATATAGACCAACGTTCTTGGGCAAATTTGTTATTATTATCAATAGTTTAAAGTTTCTAATGTTCTGTTTTTCAGATATAGCATGTGTACTTATTATTTCTGGAATTTTACTTGGTGTCAGTGTTGAATTTGTTGAATTAATATGTGGTGACACTGTTGAACTTTTCTCCAACTCTATAATTTTGGAAAATGGCTAAGGTTAAAGAACCCCTCACCCCCACCCACATGTAGGAAACAGATTACTGCAAAGTGCTACCCTTCCCCATTTGACTTCAGTAAGACTCATGAGAATCCCCTTGTTTACCTAGGAACAAGGCAGATACAGACCCTTCAAGTCGCCATTCTTTGTCTCATCAATATTTATTGAATTGTTTGTCCCCACTGATCAATAGGAACTAAAGAAAACCAAACTATGTAAGTCCAAAAAATGCCACTTCAGCATGTCGATTATTTTGAAATGAATGCACTTAAGAACAGCCAGTGAAAGAAAGACATTCTGACCATCCATTGTCTTCCTGAAAGCAGGATCTCCCATGTAAAATGTGCCCTCCTCGTACCAGGAGGAAGAAAGACATTCTTATCACCAGAGACAGGAAATTTGGGGCCAAGAAATCTGTACAAACTAACCTTGTTAAACAAATCCTTATCTTTCTATTTTCTTCTTTACCACTTACTGCCCCTAGCCCAAACCCTTTGTTTTGTCAATTCTTCACAAATGGATTGTTTTTTGTGTAAAAGGTATAAAAGCTTCCTGCTGTGGTCACTTCTTTGGGTCTTCACTCTCTTCTGAAGGTTCCCACTTACAGTGAGAATTTAATAAAATTTTTATGTGTTTCTCCTGTTGATCTGTCTTATAGCAGTTTAATTCTTAGGCCAGAGATCCAAAGATGGTAAAGGAGAATTTTTCCTCCCCTGCAGAACAATGCTTGTTAATAGGATTTAGTCAAACTTTACTTAAGATTCTCTCCTCTCCCAAGTGCCCTGAATTTTGGATCACTTATGAGCACTGTAATTCAGAACAACCCTGCCATGATAACAGCCCAAGAGTAGGCAACTTCATGGTAAAACATTCCCTGATCAATTATAGGTAATGCAGCAACCTCCTGCACTCTCACCTGTTTTTTGTTTTGTTTTGTTTTGTTTTGGTCTTGCCGCATGGCTTGCAGATCTTCGTTCCCTGACTGGGATCGAGCGGGCGCCCCCTGCAGTGGAAGCGTGGAGTCTTAACCACTGGACGGCCAGGGAAGTCCCACTCTCACCTGTTTTTTGTTTTTTTGTTTTTCTAGCCTTGTTTATCCTTCCTTATAAAGAAAAGCTCTTGTCTGTCTGGCTTTTGAGACTTTTGCGGATCCTAAGTTTGGAGCATCTTCTCTAGTGCATCCTTTCAAACAAAACCTCTCCTTATCTAAGTTCAAATTTGTTTTCTTTTCGGCAGTGGTAACTATTTTAGTTGTTTCATCTGTGCTAGAAAATGTATATTCTCTATTTTTATGTCACAGGGTCTAATATTATAGTCATATTGAAACCAGGCACCTCAGATTGGGACTTGAATCCACGTGCCGGGACTCGAACCCAGCTAAAACCCACAGTCTTCCAACTGAGATCACACAGAATTCAGTGAGAGACAAGAATTCAGTGAGGAAGAATTCAGTGAGAGACAAAGTGACAAGAAGTGGATTTATTTAGAGAGAATCACACTCCACAGACAGAGTGTGGGCCATCTCAGAAGGTGAGAAAAGGCACCAGGGTCTGGGGTGGTCAGTTTTTATAGTGGTGGGTAATTTCATAGGCTAATGAGTGGGAGGAGTATTCCAGCTATTTTAGGAAGAGGCGGGGATTTCCAGGAATTGGGCCACTGCCCACTTTGTGATCCTTAAGGTCGGTGTTGGAACTGTCAAGGCCCCTGTGGGTGTGTCATTTAGCTTGCTGATGTGAATGTATACTGAGGCTCAAGGTCTAGTGGAAGTAGGCTTGTCCACCGTTTTGGACCCATTTGGTTCTAATCAGTTTATGTCATGTCCTCGGGCTATGTCATTCTTTCAAAGGTTGTTCCCTGCCTCCTTCCCTCCTGTTTCAATATAATAATAACATAATAATTAAACAAGTTTTAATATTATAATGATATAATAATCAACATATAATCATTAGGTCAAAATAGTTCCTTGTGGGAATTCCCTGGTGGTCCAGTGGTTAGGACTCCGTGCTTTCACTGCATAAGTTCGTTCCCTGGTCGGGGATTCCACAAGCTGCTCAGCGTGGCCAAAAATAAAAACAAACAAACAACAACAACAACAAATTAGTTCCTTATGTTTTTCTTTCTTTCTTTCTTTCCTTTTTGGCTGTGCTGTGCAGCTTGCAGGATCTTAGCTCCCCAACTGGAGATTGAACCTGGGCCACTCAGTGAAAGCCTGGAATCCTAACCACTAGGCCACCAGGGAACTTCCTTCATATTTTTAAATCTTTAATAACTGGCATCTGTTTTTTGATATGGCAAGATGTTGGGGCCCAGGGTGGGCCACCCCAAAATGTGCCTCAATGGTGTATTGATTATTTTGAATTAAAGCTACTTAAGAAACGGCCAATGCAAGGGGGACACTTTGACCCTCCTTTTCTATCTCCTGAAACCAGGAAATAAATCTTTCATGTGAAAGTTTCATTCCACGCATCTGGAGTAGAAGGACAACCCTTATGGCCAGAGATGGCAAATTCGGGTGAGATGCCTGTATAAACCTTACTACTTCTTTAATTTACTACCCCAAGCTCAAATTCTGTTTAGATTCTTCACTAATTGAGCACCCGAAGCCTAAGTTTCTTTGTCCTGCCAATTCCTCGCAAATCTTTTTTCTTTGTCTAAAAAGTATAAAAGCTGCCTGCCTTGTCCCCTTCTTAGGTCCCTGTGAAACCTCCACGTGCTCGAGTTAAAATTTATTTCTTTTTCTCCTGTCGTTGCCTAACCAAACTTGGGTCTGCTCACCTGAGCACAGCTGCCAATCTACTGACCAATCTACTGACACCAGGTTGTGGTGAAGGAAAATCCGGCATTTATTGTAAAGGCACCAATACAAAGAGGATGGAATCCTCATGCTCAGAATCGTCGAACTCCCTGATAGTTCTGGGGGAGAAGTTTTCACAGGCAGAATTTGGGGTGAGGGCTGCAGGGTGTGTGAATTTCTTCTGATTGGTTGGTGGTGAGATAACAGGGTGGTGCTCCAGGAATCCAGTGCTCAGCCTGAAGTTACCATCCTCCACCTGGGTGGGGGCCTTAGTTCCTGCAGAAGAACTCAAAGATATTATTATATATGTTCCTTGAGGAGGAACCAGGACCCTGCCCCAAGGCTGCACTACTGTTTCTTGACTGCCCCTCCCTGTTTCTGCATTCCTTCCCTTCCCTAATTAGCAACTGTTTGAATCTGCCCTTTGGAACTCAGGGAAGGTCAAGGAGGCTGAATGATGACTATTTTCTACAAACAAGAACCAGGGACACAGAAGGGACTTGTACCCAGGAGGGGCCCATAGGGTCCTGCTCCACTTTAACTCCACATCAGTTCCCCAGACCACAGTGTTGCTTCAGCCTCACTGGCAGGACTCCAACATGCTCACAAAAATAGCTTTTGATTTAAGCCGTTTTCAACTGCGAAGAGGAAGACATCTTAGGTTCCAACATATGTGGCCCGCACAACTGTAGCTTTTACCTTAAAACTGTGAGAGATAGTGTTACCAAACTCAAGTTCGCGTGCCCGATGCACAGGGAGGCCAAAGTGAAACGTCAGCGTTTTGGAGGAGAGAAAGTTTTACCGCAGTGTCAAGCAAGGAGAAAGGGTGGCTCATGTGCAAAAAAAAAAAAAAAAAAAAACTCCCCAATGGTTTTCAGGGAGAAGTTTTTAATAGGCAAAATTTGGGGTGAGGGCTGCAGGGTGTGTGACTTTCTTCTGATTGGTTGGTGGTGAGGTAACAGGGTGGGGTCCAGGAATCTTGCACTTAGCCTGAAGTTACCATCCTTCACCTGAGTGGGGGCCTGAGTTCCTGCAGAAGAACTCAAAAATATTCTTATATATATTCCTTCAGAAGGAACCAGGATCCTGCTTTAATCTCTGCACTATTATTTCTTGATTGCTCCTGCTTTTCTTCTGCATTCCCTTACTTCTCTGATTAGCAACTATGTGGATCTGCCTTTTGGTACTGAAGGAAGGTCTAGGAGGCTGAAGCCTATTTACTATAAACAAGAAGGGGGACAATAGAAAGGATCTGTACCCGGTAGGGCCCGAAAGTGTCCTGCTCTGTTTCAACAGTAACTTAAAGTAAGCAGGAAGCAACAGGGCTGCACAGAAGAAACAGACAAGCACTTCCAAATCCTGACAACCCAGAGGCACTGAAAGCGAAACCCTGGCCCCGCCCCTGCTTTGGCCCCACCCCTGCTTTGGGCCCGCCCAAGCCCGGCCTCTTTTACGTCTCTACGTTCCCGCCCAGCCCAGGCCCCGCTTCCAAGTTGCCCCGCCTCTTCCCTTGGTGCTCTTGCGCAGTTTCCTGCAGACCCCGGAAGCGGTTACCGCGGAGCGAAGGTCGCCCTACGGGATCGTGAGTTTCATCTTTCTTGTTTAAACCTGCGCTTTGCGTTACCCCGTCCTCCATACCTTGGTCTGAGGGTATATTGGGATCTTAAAATCCTGGCACTCCTCTTCCACCCAAAGTAAATGCAGACGTCACCAGTGAGAGGTGGGAGGGGGAGGGGTGGGAATGGGGAGGTGCCGCTTCTCCTTGTTTTTGAAATGCGCGAGCTGCACGCCCCTCAGACTCGCCCACTCGGCCCTTGGAGAGCAGCGACAACTGCCCCGCTTCAGAAGAGGCCGCGTCCTCTTTATGATCCTGGGATTCTGGAGAGTCCGCCCCGTTTCCTAAACACACCCAGTTCCCTTCAGTTCGCACACTCCTCAGCCGGGTCTTTACGCTCCCCAGGCCTCCTCTTGTTGGTCACCGCCTCTTCTCACCTTAAGTTGGGGGAAGAGCCTAAGAAAGGGCCTTTCTTGAGTCACCCAGAGTTTTTCTGTCCCGAATTCTACCCCACTGGATAATGTGCTCTATTAATGTGGAATTAATAGGTGGGCATCTAATCCCATCTGTTGACAAAAAAAAAAAAAAAAAAAAAACAAAAAACCACCACCTAGAAGTTGAGAATTATGTTTTATTTGGCAGACAGATCTGAGGACTTAAGCCCAGAAGACAGCCTCTCAGATGGCTCTGAGGGACCGCTCCCAAGAGGTAAGGGAGGAGCCAGGGTATATAGGAGTTTTGCAACAAAAACCAGGTAGTTAGAACATCAAGAGATGAGTTAATTTAAGAAAACCAGACATCTCCAGTTAATGAATTTAGTGCTTTTCTGCGTATGGGAAGATGAGAGTCTGGGCTCACTGAAGTAATTCCTTTGGCACGCACGTTAGCTATCTAGGGCTGGCGTCCTGCTTTTGTCCACCCTGAATCCCCTTAGGGAGTACAGTCGGGGTGGCTGCGGTGGCTCTTGGCTTGATGGCCGCAGCGTCCTTTGTTTAGTGGTATGGCAGGAGACATTCTTCATCCATACAGCCGATTCCTGGGTGAATGAGGCACAGACCCACCGAGAGAATGAGGAAAATGAGAAGAATGAGGAAGAGCCGTAAATAGATGGCAAAGTGAAGGATAGAGGGATGAGCTCGCCAAGAGACAGAGTTACTGCCCTCAAAAATAGAACAGCCAGTTATTTTACCAGCAGAATGGGTTTATTAAGGAATTGCAATACATGACAGGCAGACGGTAGCAAAACACCATAGGCAGGTCCAACAAGTCAAGGAGAGGAATGTTGCTTTATAGAGGAAAAGGAGGAAGTTGGGAGTGGTTGTTTTGAACAAAAGTCCCTTGAAGGGAAGCGGAGAGTTTGGAGTTGGCAAGGCGATTCCCATTGGCTGGGTTGGTTGCGCGGCAGCGAGGAGAATAATTCATTTTTTTCTTTTCTTTTTTTTTTTTTTTTGAGAATAATTCTTGTTTGAGATCTGTAATTGATGTCTTCCTGTTGGCGTTTGTAATTGACTTGTAGTGCCCGAGGGCTTTCCCTTAAAGCCTCCAGATTGATGAGGTTTCCCTTATTCTGTTTCACAGAGTGAAAGAATAAGCTGAGAAAGTAGCAGGGGGAGAAAAGAAGATACAGATTATTTAGAGTGTGTGTGGAGGGTCCTCCAGGGAGATGAAGGGGAGCAAATAGGGAGAGGAGGCCCTTGATCAGCAAGAAGAGCCGTGGATAATAAAGGGGGATGTGGGGCATTTTACCCAGAGTGGGGAAAAAGGATAAAAGAGTTGGGCAAACAGCAACTTTGAGCTGGTACAGAAAGAAGGGGCAACGGGAGACAAGAGGAGCAGAGCAAGCCGGGGGTGCCAGAGGGTGGGGACGTGTCAGGTGTAACAGGAAAAGAGCAAACGTAACAGAGAGCAAAGATGGGGGAAAAGAAAGAGGCAGAAATACATGAAGATTTGAGACTATCCAGGGAGACTGGGCAGAAAGAGCAACAAGAGGGGAAACAAGTTGCCAGAATGGAGTAGAACCGGTGTGAGAGGAGGAATAAGACAGAGAAGGGGAGAAACGGCAGGACAGGGGAGGAGACCAAAATGAGCAGAAACCTAAGAGGGAAACACGGAACAGCCAACAGAAATAATGAGAGAGGGAAACAGGGAGCTGTGAAGAGAGGGAGCCAGATGAGTGGTGAGTTGACCGGATGTGGGTGATGAAGTGGCGAGATATATTTATTTGTGACTTCTAATATAATGCATTGAAAACGTGGTTAAAATATGCATGAAAATGACATTCGCAAAACTCCTTTCTAAAAGGCTTGTGCATTTTGTTATTATTTGTATCAGAAGATAACTTCCATTTGCAATTGACGGAGCAGTGATTTGACTCGGTTGTGGGTCACCCTATTCCCTTTTCCCAGCATGGGGTAGAGGGTCAGGGAGATGAGAAGGAGGGCAAGAAATGACGTCACTATGTGGTGCCCTTTGTTTTTGGCTGCACCTCGCAGCTTTTGGGATCTTAGTTCCCCGACCAGGGATCAACCCCATGTCCTCTGCAGTGAAAGCGCAGAGTCCTAACCACTGGACTGCCAAGGAATTCCCTACGTGGTGCCTTTTTATTTTATTTTTTTTTTAAAGCTTTAATTTATTTATTTTTGGCCGCACCACACAGCATGTGGGATATTATTTCCCCAACTGGGGATCGAACCCGTGCCCCCCGCATTGGAAGCGTGGAGTCTTAACCACTAGAACACCAGGGAAGTCCCCATGGTGCCTTTTTAAAGGAACACTAAAAGTGCTGTTTTTCAAAATGGATTTACTTTTTTCTTCCTAATTCCTTTACAGTTAATACATTGCTTTTTTTGAAGCTTGAAAGAAATCTTCGTTTATTCAGTTTACACTTTTCTATAAATAATTTTTAACTTCTGACATAAGCTCTGGCGGCCTTCTATAGCACCTCATGGCATTCTTTTCAAAGTATGACATATTTTCATTTAAAAAAATTTGACTACGTAATTCATTAGATTTTCTTTTTCTTCAATTTTTACACTATTTCCCTTTTAAATTGTGTCCAGTACAGAGGCCTGCAGGCTCTCTGCTCTTTGTTAGAAACATTCTTTGGACTCTAGTAAATAAATTTAGTTTCTTCCAATGTATACTTTGGTAAGGATGTCAGTGATCTTTTGTCTTAACAGTCTAAACCTAGTTTAACGTACTTTAAAATTCCATTTTTAAAATTTTTATGTGACCTTTCAAAATAGTGAGCTGTGAGCTACCAAGTAGATGTTTCCCTCAAGTCCCTCTTGTCCACTCTCTGCAAATGTTGAAGGATGGTCGGGATTGACCTGGAACCTTCTTCCAAAAGAGCCCAGCAGTTCATGATGGAGAAATTTGCTCAGAGCTTATTTCTGTAGGTGACCCTCTAGCAGTGCTGTCAGCAGCAATTGCTATGTTCAGAATTATGTATTTTGTAAATGTTTTACTGTGATTTTTCTGGAAAAGAGGAGTTCATTGCTTGAGATCAATGTGACCAAACCTTGAAATAGAAGTTTCCTTTGCTCAGGCATGTGAAAGATGGTACTGGAATTTTTTTTTTTTAAGATTTTTGGATGTGGACCATTTTTAAAGTCTTTATTGAATTTGTTACAGTATTGCTTCTGTTTTATGATTTGTTTTTTTGGCCACGAGGCATGTGAGATCCCAACTCCCCGACTAGGGATCGAACCTGCACTCCCTGCGTTGGAAGGTGAAGTCTTAACCACTGGACTGCCAGGGAAGTCCCGGAATTTTTTTTTTTTTTTAAAGGTCAAAGTGCTATGGTGGGTGGTGGGGGAAAGAAAGGTTTTTTTGTTTTATTTATTTATTTATTTATTTATTTTTGGCTGTGTTGGGTCTTCGTTTCTGAGCGAGGGCTTTCTCTAGTTGCGGCGAGCGGGGGCCACTCTTCATCGCGGTGCGTGGGCCTCTCACTGTTGCGGCCTCTCCCGTTGCGGAGCACAGGCTCCAGACGCGCAGGCTCAGCAGTTGTGGCTCACGGGCCCAGTTGCTCCGCGGCATGTGGAATCCTCCCAGACCAGGACTCGAACCAGTGACCCCTGCATCGGCAGGCGGATTCTCGACCACTGCGCCACCAGGGAAGCCCAGTCCCGGAATTTTTAAGGGAGATCGATAAGGCTCAACTCTGCCCACTGGCCCCTCCAGGCCACCTTTTCAGAATTCAGTTCCGTCTGGTTCTGCTCACTCAGCTCAGACCTTCTCAGGGTAACCTGATGAAATGACCCCCTCTCCGGGGCCCAGTGAGCCCACCTCAACGAGGAGATGATGGGCTAAAGCAGCAACTCTGAATCTGAGTGATACCACCCCCTGAAACGGTTAGTAAGATTCAGTGTGTGTCTGCATGTGGCAGTTCTTGGATGGAGTGCCCAGTTGTCATGAGAATTCTTTTAATGGGTCCTAATCCTCCAGAACGAGGGCAGAGGGGGGAAGGCTGGAAGCAGGGGCGTGGGCTCAGACAGCGAGCCCATCTGTAGCGGGCTTATCCCTGCCTTAGCATTGTCAGGGGTAAGTCTGTGGGTAAATCGTGCCGCTACCTGGCATTGAATCCTCCGTTAGCTCTCCTCATCCTCAGCACAAAATCCCGACTCCTCCCTGTGGCTGCTCAGCCCTGTGTCATCAGGGCCCTGCCAGTGTCTCCAGCCTCATCCTGGGAGCTGACCCTGTTCTCATGGTTCACTCTGCCCCAGTCACATTTGCTGTTTCTCTGGTCCCAGACACCAAAACCTTTTCTGTCTTAAGTCCCTGCTCTCACCCTGAATCGTCCTGGCTCTGGCCCTTTCTCCTCCTTTAGGTCTAGGCTTAGAGATGTGTTGCCACCCCTCCAGGCCATTCATGTCAGGTTCCCTTCACCAGTCAGTATCTGTCACGTTAGCGCTGGTTTTATTGTCTCCAGACCAGTCACTCATATCAGAAATGCTCTTCTCTGTTGATTATTTTCAGTCATTCCCATTTCCTCTCCATTGGAGGGCACAGAGACTGTCTTGCTTACAGAACGGCTGCCGCCTCTTACATTGGGGTTGGGCTTCGGCGCTAGGGCTGTGGGTTGGGCTGAGTACTCCTCAGCATAGATCAAGAGGCAGGGATGGGGATGGGTGGCATTTTGCTTCGGGAAATTTCAACACCAGTTAATCTAAACCTCCTGTGGTTCCTTATTTTACTCAGAAAGGAGCAAATCCCTGAGTACCTGGTGTCCTCACCCAGTGTGCTGAGGTGTCCCCACGTTCGGCCTGCTGTGTCATTGTCTTACTTTAACCCCCAGGTCTTCCAGACTGCATGTCACCAGGGACCAGTTACCGTCTTGGGCAGGAGTTTTGCCTTCCACCAGGTCACCTTCTTAGAGTCAGGGACCCTAATTTCCCTTCAACAAGGGTGGGGAGAAGGTCAGGAACCTAAGGGGGCATGAAAGAGGCACCTGCTTAAGAGGTAGGGACTCTTGTAAGTTGCTGTGAGTGGGAGAAGACGAGACAATGGTAGCCTCTTCGAAGAGATCTGGGGCTTCTCTCTCTCCCTGTGATGTCCTCACTGAATTCACTACAGCCAATTTTCAGCTGTGGGTTTGTTTTTTGTTTTTGTTTTTGGTCACAGCCCTCGGCTTGTGGGATCTTAGTTCTCGACCGACCAGGCATCGAACCCGGGCCCTCGGCAGTGAGAGCTCAGAGCCCTAACCACTGGACCACCAGGGAATTCCCTCAACTGTTTTTAAACCGGAATGCGTGTTGTCCCTGGTTGCGGGCAGGTGTTCCCAACAGGGCTCACTTCTTGGCCTCCATACTGAAGGCCCAGTGTCCTTCTGTTTGCAGTTTGCATGCAGTACTGCACTGTCTGTGCCCAGAGGTCCCTGTGACTTTCAGTCCAGTTTGCTCATGTGGAGGCGGAGTAGAAAAGGGAGGAAGCAGAGGGGAGCCCATAGGCATCTCCAGAAGGGCCGTGGAAGCTAGAGCGGGCCTCTAGATAAGCCCAATGAATAGTGTGTGCACCTGTCCCAAGTGTGTTTGCGGGATTAAAGGGGTGTGTGGAAGCGTTGGCAAGGGAGTCTAAGATCTGCGAAGAGCATGTGGAAATGGGTTAATGGGTAGTTACGGGGCTGCGTTTTGGGGTGCCGCTGTCTTAAGTCAGGTTCCCCGGGACACAGGTGCCAAGACTGAGATTTGCATATGTGGGTTTAACGGGGAAACTCATGGGCACACTTGAGGAATGACGGAAGTGGAATTCGGCCGAGAGAAACGATATCCTGCAACGTTAGAACCAAGGCCTGAGCTGAGCCCATAGGGAGCTGTGGGTGCAGGAGGATGGGTGCCTTGGTCCTGAGGGGCTGGATCTAGCGGGCGCCCCCCAGCACCCACTCCACACGGTGACTTCCGTGGGGTTTGCAGGAATCACTGCCCAACCCAGAGGATTTATAGGGAACGTCTCAGAGCATATTTGGGGGGTACCTTTGGTATCTGGGGTTATTTTGAGTCGCAGGCTAAAAGGTTTCCCCCACATTTTGGAAGACTCACGTGAGAATTCGGAGTGTTTCTGAAAGATGCTGGCGTCTCAGTGGGGCATGTGCATCCCTGTAGACATCTCTTTTTCTTTGGTAGATTTTGGTCGTGCCAGTGTTTGGGGTGGAGTCATCATGAATGAAAACATGATGTCTTGTTTCAGCAGGTCCTTGGGTGTCTCTCTATGTGTTATTCCGTTGTGAATTCATGAGTTATTGGGGCTTGTGGGATTTCATAGCAGGAGCGGGGTTCGTCACGGAGTATCTGGGGAGGCTGTGAGACCCCATGGGAGTTTGTAAGAGCGTCTGATTCCAGAAGGGGAACAGCTCAGCTGGCAGACGGTTTTCATTAGGGAGAACTTACTGGGAGTTCGTAGGCAAAACACTGTAAGAGAGCTTACAACGGGGCCATGATGTAGGGAAAGATCTGTGAAAAATCAGAGGGCAACGACACCCCAGCGAAACACCTGCAGCAGAAAGACTCATCCTTGGGACTCTTTTTGTTTTGTTTTTTTCTGAACTATAGTTGATTTATAGTTGTGTTAGTTTCAGGTATACAGCACAGTGATTCAGTTTTATACATATATACATAGAATATATATATATATATATATATATATATATATATATATATATATATATACTTTTTCAGATTCTTTTCCCTTATAGGTTACTGCAAAATATAGAGTATAGTTCCCTGTACTATATAGTGGGTCGTTATTGGTCATCTGTTTTATATGCAGTAGTGAATATTTTAATCCCAAACTCCTAATTTATCCCTCCCCCTCCTCTCCCTTTCAGTAACCATAAGTTTGTTTTCTTTGTGGGTCTGTTTGTTTGGTAAATCAGTTCATTTGTATATTTTTCTTTTTTTTTTAGATTCCACATATAATCGATTTCTTTGTTTTTAGATTCCACATATAACCGATATATTTGTCTTTCTCTGTCTGGCTTTACTTCACTTAGTATGAGAATCTCTAGGTCTAGGTCACACTCTCCTTGAAAAGATACAGCCTAGCTTCCTTGCTGCTAGGCCAGTGGGGATTACTCTCCACTGGTCACACATAGCACCACCCCCCCACCCACGCAGAGTCACAGTGCACCTGGGGGAGCAGAGAGGCCAGATGTTCCAAACTCACTTTGCAACAGGGATATATCTTCAGCAAGGAGGAGCACGAGGTCCTGGGTAGGCAGCTGGGGAGAGGATGGGGAATGCTGGCTTTCGGGGGCGACAGCCCTGATAGTGGCAGGGAGACTCGGGAATTGGAGAAGGGGAAGCTCTGTTCATCCTCACTGGGGGACCCTCTCTTCAGCAGTGACTAGTATAGAACAGGGTGAGCTGGTGGGTTCATATTCAGAGAAAGGGTGTCTTCTTTCCGACCAACACACTTGCCCCCAGCACACCCTTCTCCCTCTCTCTCTGCTCTGTTCTCTAGAACAGCGAAGGTGATGCTTCCGCAGGTGAATGACCTGAGATTGGAAACATGGTTTGTCTGTTTGTGCCTCTCCTGTGTCCCCTCCCTTCGGGCCTTCCACCTTCCTCTCTAATGTTCTGTTCAGACACACCCACTTCCTGCTGTTCAACCCTCAGTTTGCACAATCCCAAGACGCTTGGATTGGGGGCTGTGACCATTTAAGCCAATGTCATAGCAAAAGTGAGAATTTACACGCCAGGACCCTTCCTCTATTGAGGAGTCTGGGCAGCCAGGAGGCCTCTTCTCTTTCTGCCGAGGACAGCCTCTTTCTTTGCTAACATGCATCTCTCCTCTCCTCCTGTGGCAGCCACCTGTGGATCAGCTCACTGCGATCCTGGTGGAACTTGCACTTGCCCTTGCCACCTTTTGAGAGGGCGGAGAGTGATTTGAGTGAAGGACTCTCAGCTTGACCACCCTCCTCCTCTGCTCCTGCTCAGCTCCCCCCTCACTTGTGATGAAGGCTAATCAGTCCCCCAGAATGAAGGCCACGCCAGAGGGCATACAAGTAGCGCTTGGTGTGTGTCTGACCTGGCAGTCGTGCCCCAGTTGCCAGCCCCACGCAGTCTCCAGACAGTATGGCGTCCTTCCTCCACTGCATCTTCAATTTGCCTGTCTCAGCAGTTGCTTTGGTCGTTTGTTGTTGTCGTTTTTGTATTGTTTTTGTTTGTGGTTTTTAATTGATGTATAGTTGATTTACAATGTTGTGTTAGTTTCAGGTGTACAGCAAAGTGATTCAGTTATTCATATATATATATATTCTCTTTCAGATTCTTTTCTGTTATAGAAAAGAATAACTCTATTCACTATCTTGTACAAGATAGTGAATAGAGTTCCCTGTACTATACAGTACGTCCTTGTTGGTTATCTATTTTAGACATAGTAGTGTGTATATGTTAACCCCAATGTTTTGGTCATTTGTAATGGTGGTATTGTCCATCTTAAACACGCTTCCCAAATTTTTTATTCACTCCTTTCTTCCATCTTTAAAACAAGACATTCTCTATTAACTACATTTCCCTCTCTAGTAAGTACCCCTTTTCTGTGCCCCATTTCAGAGCACAAGGCCCTAAAAACTTGTTTATATTCTTCAGTTCTTCACTTGAACCTTGTCCAATTAAGCTTTCACATCCTCCATGTCACTGACACTTTCTTTTTCAGAGTCACTGATGACCTCCTCGTTTCTTTTTTTTTTTAATTTATTTTATTGAAGTGTAATTGATTTACAATGTTGTGTTAATTTCTGCTGTAGAGCAAAGTGATTCATATATATATGTATGTGTATATATATATATATACTTTTTCATGTTCTTTTCTGTTATGGTTTAATACAGGATATTGAGTATAGTTCCCCTTGGCAATCACCAGTCTGTTCTCCATGTCCATGATTCTGTTTCTGTTTTGTAGATAAGTTTGTGTCATATTTTATTTATTTATTTATTTATAATTTATTTGTTTATTTTATTTATTTTTGGCTGCATTGGGTGTTTGTTGCTGCGCGCGGGCTTTCTCGGGTTGCGGCGAGCGGGGGCTACTCTTCGTCACAGTACATGGGCTTCTCATTGCAGTGGCTTCTCTTGTTGCAGGGCACGGGCTTTAGGCACGCGGGCTCAGTTGTGGCTTGCGGGCTCTAGAGCACAGGCTCGGTAGCTGTGGTGCACGGGCTTATTTGCTCCACGGCATGTGGGATCTTCCCAGACCAGGGATCGAACCCATGTCCCCTGCATTGGCAGGTGGATTCTTAATCACTGTCCCACCAGGGAAGCCCTTTGTGTCATATTTTAGATTCCACATATAAGTGATATCATATGTTGTCTTTCTCTGACTTACTTCACTCAGCATGACAATCTCTAGGTCCATCCCTGTTACTGCAAATGGCATTATTTCATTCTTTTTTATGGCTGAGTAGTATTCCATTGTGTGTGTGTGTGTGTGTGTGTGTGTGTGTGTACGTACACACCACATCTTCTTTATCCATTCATCTGTCAGTGAACACTTAGGTTGTTTTCATGTCTTGGTTACTGTGAATAATACTGCTATAAACATAGGGGTGCATGTATCTTTTTGACTTGTAGTTTTGTCTGGATATATGCCCAGAAGTGGGATTGCTGGATCATATGACAACTCTATTTTTAGTTTTTGAGAAACCTCGGTACTGTTTTCTGTAGTAGCTGCACCAATTTACATTCCCAGCAACAGTGTATGACCTCGTTTCCAAATCCAGTATTTAACTTCCTGTGCTCCTTCGCTTTTCCTGTCAGCAGCAGGGGGCACAGGTCCTCACTCCCTCTTCCTTGAAACACTTTCTTTCCGTGGTTTTGAGGACGTCCCACTAACCTTTATAAGCCTATCTACCTATTTGTTTTATTTTCTTCTCCCCTCCCTGTTCACTTCTTAGCTCCCTCTGCTGAATTCCTGACCTCCCTGGTCTCTGAATGTGGGTGCATCCCAGGGCTGAGTCCTGGAACCTCTTCTCTGTCTATACCCGCTGCCTTTCCTCATCATCTCATCATATGGCTTTCAACACCACCTACATGTCTCGCAGTTTATCCTCTCCATCCAGACTTCTGCCTTAAACTCTCAATCCTGTGTCCAGCTGTCTCCTCGACATCTCTGCTGGGGACATCTAACAGGAATCTCCACCTTAATTTGTCCAAAACTGGTCTTGACCTCCCCCAACCCTGTTCCGCCTGCCGTCCTCCACATCTCAGTTAAGGGCGACCCTGTGAATATCTCGGCATTGTAAATGCATTACATTATTTGTGAGTGTTTAATGTATAAGATAAAAGAAATATTAGATGTTTACTTAAAGTGAGAGAAACAATACATAGTTTCTAAAATTCTTTTGAGAGATGGGCGAAAAATGCTTGGAGACCAAGGCCCTTCGTCATCAGCTTCCTCCGGTGCCTCTCTGACCTCCCCTCCCGCCCACCTCCTCACCCTGCTGCAGCCACCCAGCCCTCTTTCCCTCTCCAGGGATGAAGTTTGTACTCTCAGGGCCCTCACGGAGGTGTCTCTCTGCCTAGAACTATCGGACTCAGGAGACGCAGGTGGCAAACACGCTTCCTCCCCCAGGTCTTTGGTCTGATGTCAGCGTCTGAGTGGAGCCTTCTCTGACCAACCCCCTCCCATTTAACATGCCAGCCACACCCTCACCCCCACCTCTGGTCCATGACACTTGCTTGACGTGTTTTCTTCTGCCTCTTCCCCTTCCACGCCTGGATCCTGGTGACAGCAATTCACCACGGGTCGAAAAGAGACAGAAAGAAGGTGGGAGACGGGCCCGGCTTGCCTCCCGGCTTCACGTTAGACGGATGAGGCATTTTGCAGATACATGTTTTGTACCCCTCCCCCATCAAAGAGTCTTCGTCAAATTTAGTTGGGTGGGGCATAGCCCCAGAAATGTTTTAAAGTGCCCCCAATGATTCTGATCTGTGTCCTGCACTGAGCACCAGGGCTCTGTATCTTCCCTTTCTGAGGCTGAGATTAGCCCCTGGGAGAGGCAAGGGGATTCTGCTCTGCGTGGGGATGGATCGGGGCTGGTCTGTGACCTGCAGGGGATCGTCGGGTCCAGCTGAGGTGCCCGCTGCTGCTGGGTACATGAGGGCCTCACCAGGAGGGGAGCGAGATCTGAAGGAAAGGGTGGGAAAACTCACCTGTTGGTCTTTTACGAGTTTACTGTCCTGAGCCCCTCCTGGGACAGTGGGTAGCAGAGGACCGTCTGTTCCCCATGCTGAGGGCTTCCCTGTGTGTGTGGTGGTGACTCAGGAAGGGGGTGTGTTGATTCTGAGCATTAAACAGCATCTTTTCCACTTTCAGGGTCGACTTGAAAGACTCATATTGCCTGAGGAAGAAGCCCTGAAGAGGAGGAAGAGGAAAGAAGGAGGAGTCTGGAATGGCTCTTTCTCAGGTAAAGTCATATTCTCAGTTGTTTCTTCTGTCTGTCCTTCCTGAAATGCCCTTCTTTGGACTCACTGATCTTGTCTGACTCTGAAGTATCCTGCCTGACACCTGTACAGTCATAGCCACCCGGGGCCTTCCCTCAGGGCCTGTCATCTCCCCTTAGATTCTGTCTCATAATGACCCAGTGACGTGGAACTTGAAGAAGCTCCATTGTGGTCATCAAGAGACAACTCTTATTTCAGTAAATTTAAGTGTGTATATGTGTGTGCACGAGTGCATGGATGCTCAAGCCCATGGTCTTTATAAAATACATATCATTATTTCTAAACAGGTTAGGTATGGGAATTCCCTGGCGGTCCAGTGGTGAAGACTCCACGCTTCCACTGCAGGGGGCACAGGTTCAGTCCCTGGTTGGGGAACTAAGATCCCACAAGCTGTGTGGCGCGGCCAAAAAAATTATAAATAAGTTATATATTATTTAGTTGTTGAAATTATAAGTATTTTTCATTGCACTAACTTTTTTCTACACTATGACATTAATGAGTTAAATAGTTATGAAAAAAGTAACATGTATGTACGTGTGTGTGCATGTCTTCATGATGACATTTTATGTAGTTCTAGGTTGTTAGCCTTGAACTTGTTTCAAGTTTCCTCAGGGAACCCTCTGTCAATGTACCTTTGATGCTTTTATATGACTTAAATTCTTTAACGTTTAAATTCAGAATCTAAACACCTGGGTTTATATGTTTGTTCTACCATCTTTAGCAATTTGACCTGAGGCAAATTTCTTAGAATGTCCGTGACACAGCTGTCTCTGCCTTAAGATGGAAGGGACCAGACCTTTTTTTTTTTTTTAAATTGTTTTAAATTTTATATTGGAGTATAGTTGATTAACAATGTTGTGTTAGTTTCAGTTGTACAACAAAGTGATTCAGTTATACATACACAGGTATCTGTTCTTTTTCAAATTCTTTTCCCATTTAGGTGATTACAGAGTATTGGGCAGGGTCGCTTGTGCTATACAGTAGGTTCTTGTTAGTTATCTATTTTATTTTTTAAAATTTATGTGTTTATTTATTTTTGGCTGCGTTGGGTCTTTGTTGCTGCACATGGGCTTTTCTCTAGTTGCGGTGAGTGGGGGCTAGTCTTCGTTGTGGTGCACGGGCTTCTCATTGTGGTGGCCTCTCTTGTTGCAGAGCACGGGCTCTAGGCGTGCGGGCTCAGTAGTTGTGGCTCGTGGGCTCTAGAGCGCAGGCTCAGTAGTTGTGGCGCACAGGCTTAGTTGCTCCGCGACATGTGGGATCTTCCTGGACCAGGGCTTGAACCCATGTCCCCTGCATTGGCAGGCGGATTCTCAACCACTGCGCCACCAGGGCAGTCCCTGGTTATCTATTTTAAGCATAGCACTATGTGTATTGTCAATCCCAAGCTCCCAATTTATCCCTCCCCACCCCTGACCAGATCTTTTTATTATGTTTTTTTTAATTTTACTTACTTATATATTTTAAAAGTAATTTTTATTGGAGTATAGTTGATTTACAATGTTGTGTTAGTTTCAGGTGTGCAGCAAAGTGAATCAGTTATACATATACATATATCCATTCTTTTTCAGATTCTTTTCCCATATAGGTTATTACAGACTGTTGAGTAAAGTTCCCTGTGCTATACAGTAGGTCCTTGTTGGCTATCTATTTTATATGCAGTAGTGTGTGTATGTTAATCCCGAACTCCTAATTTATCCACACCCCCGCACCCCCTTTCCCCTTTGGTAACCGTAAGTTTGTTTTCTATGTCTGTGAGTCTGTTTCTGTTTTGTTTATTTATTTTAATATTTTAATTTTATTGGAATATAGTTGATTTACAATGTTGTGTTGCTTTCAGGTGTGCAGAAAAGTGAATCGGTTATACATGTATCCACTCTTTTTTAGATTCTTTTCAAATTTTTTTTAAATTTTTTAAATTAATTTTTTTTGGAGTAGAGTTGGTTTACAATGTTGTGTTAGTTTCTACTGTACAGCAAATGAATCAGCTATACGTATACATATATCCCCTCTTTCTTGGATTTCCTTCCCATTTAGGTCACCACAGAGCATTAAGTAGAGTTTCCTGTGCTATACAGTATGTTCTCATTAGTTATCTATTTTATAAGTAGTATCAATAGTGTATATGTGTTAATCCCAATCTCCCAATTCCTCCCACTCCCCCCATTTTCCCCCTTGGTATCCATACATTTATTTTCTACATCTGTGTCCCTATTTCTGCTTTGCAAATAAGATCATCTATACCATTTTTCTAGATTCCAGATATATACAGTAATATATGATACTTATTTTTCTCTTTCTGACTTACTTCACGCTGTATGACAGTCTCTAGGTCCATCCATGTCTCTACAAGTGACCCAATTTCGTTTCTTTTTATGGCTGAGTAATATCCCATTGTATATATGTACCACATCTTCTTTATCCATTCCTCTGTTGATGGACATTTAGGTTGCTTCCATGTCCTGGCCATTGTAAATAGTGCTGCTGTGAACACTGGGGTGCATGTGTCCTTTTGAATTATGGTTTTCTCAGGGTATATGCCCAGTAGTGGGATCGCTGGGTCAGATATTTTTAAATTTGGTATTACGTTATTATACTAGTTAGTACATGCAAAGTATTTAGAGGAATGCGTAGCACATGAGGAGTGTTCAAACACTTTTTGAGATTACTGTTGCTGTCATCACCGTTTCTTTAAAGCCCCTATAGACGTTGTCATCTTTGAAGATGTCATTCCTGCTCTTGTTCCTCTAGACATTGAATATAACTTGGTGTGTGGAGCGTATCTCACATTTCTATACAGATAATCCTGTGTTGATTGTGTGTGTGTGTTTCTTGTATTGTCCACAAAAATGGGAAGTCCACACTGATTTAGAGGCTATCATAACCTCTTATGGAAAAGTGTAGTAAACCAAAATTAGGGACACATCACTTGCTCAAAAATACCGTAAGTGGATCTGCAACAATACTCACTTCAGTCCAATCGATCCTTTCCCCTCTCTCTCCTCTTCTCATTTTGTGTGAAAATAAAGACTCTCCTCATGGCCCGTTGGTGAAATGTGTTTTCATTTCAGACACAGTTGACATTCAAGGATGTGGCCATAGAATTCTCTCAGGAGGAGTGGGAATGCCTGGACCCTGCTCAGAGGGCCTTGTACAGGGACGTGATGTTGGAGACCTACGGGAACCTGCTCTCCCTAGGTGAGGATAACTTCCCTCCAGAATTCGGGACCTGTCCTTGGGTATCTTTGCATTTTCCCTTGTGTGCCTCTTGGGAACCCCTACATTGCCTGCCTGAGATCAAAGCCCTGTTGACTCAGAAATGAACAGCTTCATAATGTAGCATGAGGACTTTGAACTTGTCCTTTCTTCATATGATCTTCCCATTTCATGATCAAGGGTGATTCCAGAGCTTACATATGCATAAAATCTTATGGCAAACTTAAAATATCCAGTTCCCTCTTTTCGACCCCTGTGCTTTTGATTCAGTGCTTCTTGGAAGAGAGCTAGATGTCTGCATATTTTACTACGCTCTGTGCATTCAGAAGGAGACAGTCAGTGGGTGAATTTTTGAAATTGTTTGTTTAGCTTTATTGAGGTATAGTTGTCAAATAAAATTGTAATATATTTAAAGTGTACAACGTGATGATTTGATATACATATACATTGTGAAAGGATTCCCATCAAGTTAATTAACATACGTTACCTCACATACTTTTTTTTTTTTGGGGAGAACACTTAAGTTCTACTCTCGTAGCACATTTCAGTTTTATAGTATTATCCACTATATTTATCACGTTTTACATGAAATGTTCAGACCTTATTCATCTTATGATGGAAATCGTGTGCCCTTTTATCAACCTTTCCCCATTTCCATAACCCCCAGCCCCGGGGGTTATGGAATAACACAGTTATTCTACTCTGTGTTTCTAGACCTGGTTTCTTCCCTCATCATTGTACTCCCTCCCACTGATTGACTGATTGATGGCTGCGCCGGGTCTCAGTTGCGGCATGTGGGCTCCTTAGTTGCGGCATGCATGCGGGATCTAGTTCCCTGACCAGGGATCGAACCCAGGCCCCCTGCATTGGGAGCGCAGACTCTTACCCGCTGGACCGCCAGGGAAGTCCCTGTGCTCCCTCCCTTTTAGATCTCTTCCTTTTTGCCCCATGTCCTATAGTTAAGAATGGGACAATATTATGCTACTTGCTAAGTCAGTTTCTCTTTTTTCCTCAGTCAACATTTTAAGTGTCCGAATGCATTTATCTTCCCACAGATTGGCAAGTACACACACTGCCCACATGCCCATTACTTCCTAGTCTCTACGCTTATTAACATTTTTTTATTCTCTTTTTTTTAATTGAAGTGTACTTGATTTACAATGTGTTAATTTCTGCTGTTCAGCAGAGTGATTCAGTTATATATACATATGTATATACATATATATATATACATATATATATATATATGTATGTATATATATATATGTATACATACATTCTTTTTCACATTGTTTTCTGTTGTAGTTTTCTTATGACAGGGCCGAAAGTAAGCTCATCACACGAGATGAATTGTGCAGAAGCACAGCAGTAGAGGGCTGCTGCTCGCTCAGGCAATACAGTGCCGTCTGTCCTGCTGTGGTGACTTTTATTTAAGCATTATCTATGCTTACATCTTAAGACTTGTTTTCTTAACATTCCAGAAATGCCAAAGCAGCAACATATGCTTTTATTTATTATACAAGCAACAATGGGCTTTCTTGAAGACATGCCGTGCTTCGTCCTTGAGCTCACAAGCAACACACGGACATCTCCTTGTGTTCCCATCATTCTGATTATACTAAAGTAGCACAAGGACGTTTCCTTGTGTTCTGATTATACCGAGGTCATTTCATGGATCAGTGCCCAGAGTATCCAGGACTGCCTGCAGTCCTGGCTTATTCGCCCGCCCTCGGTTTGCCGAGGTGGGGCTCATGGGTCACATCTCCTTTCCATGTCCTCAGTTATTCCACTACATTTTCCATTATGGTTTACCCCAGGTTATTGAATATAGTTCCCTTGCTTATTTTTCAAAACACGTTGTTTGTTTTCTTAGTTTTGAGAGTTCTTTGTATAACCTGGACACAAGTCCATGGTGAGATATCTGTCGTGCACATATTTTCCCCTAGTCTGTAGCTGGTGTTTTCATTTTCTTAACAGTGTCTTTTTTAAAGAACTTTTAAAAAATTGAAGTATAGTTGGGAATTCCCTGAAGGTCCAGTGGTTAGGACTCTGCACTCTCAATGCTGAGGGCCCAGGTTCAATCCCTGGTCGGGGAACTAAGATCTCGCAAGCCGCTTGGTCAAAAAAAAAAAAAAAAAATTGAAGTATAGTTGATTTACAGTGTTGTGTTAATTTCTGCTGTACAGCAAAGTGATTCAGTTATACCTACATATACATCCTTTTTTATATTCTTTTCCATTATGATTTATCACACAATATTGAATATAGTTCCCTGTGCTGTACAGTAGGACTTTGTTGTCTGTTCATTCTGTATATAGTAGTTTGCATCTGCTAATCCCAAACTCCCAATCCATATCTCCACTGCTCACCCTTCCTCTTGGCAACCACATGTCTGTTCTCTATGTCTGTGAGTCTGTTCCTGTTTCATTTGTGCTTTTTTTTTTTTTTTTTTTTGCCGTGTGGCTTGCAGGATCTTAGTTCCCCCACCAGCGATTGAACCCTCACCCTCAGCAGTGAAAGCACAGAGTCCTAACCACTGGACCGCCAGGGAAGTCCCATATGCCAAATTTTAGATTCCACATATGAGTGATGTCACGTGGTGTTTGTCTTTCTCTTTCAAAAAGTCAGTAGTCTTAACGTAAATTTCAGTTCTCGTTTTGTGTTGTTTCTGGAACAGAAGCCTTGCTTTTTTTTGTCTTCAGAAGGATTTGTTGAGAATTTCACAAACAATAGTTTCATATAATTGCGGTTGCTTATTACTTATACCCTGGTTTTATCATAGCTTACTAGAATGTTTTATTTACTAATTTTCTTTTTTTTAATTGAAGTATAGTTGATTTACAATGTTGTGTTAATTACTGCTGTCCAGCAGAGTGACTGAGTTATACCTACACATATATACATTCTTTTCCATATTCTTTTCCATCATGTTTTGTCACTGTTTGCTAATTTTCATTATGATTTATAGATGATGGCTTTTCAGTGGGTATTATGCAGCATAACTGACTCACATCACTGGTTAGTGTTGCAGAATGGCCATTCTGAGTGAACATAGTTCTATGACTTTTATAACTGGTATTCAGAGAATTACTGTATTTTTATAGCATTGTTTTATTAAACTTCATTTCCACTTCTAAACTGCCATTTATTTATATTACTCATTAGTTAAAATTATGGCTTATTTACCGTTAGAGCACTGTGCTTTAGCATTTATTGGTGCACAATCGATATGCAGTAAATATGTGTAATATCTTTATCTCTTCAAATCTGAAACCGCCATATGTTTTCTGTGAAGTGGTGTGTGCTTTGGGGTCATGGTACAAAAATACCCCTTCTTTCAGGGCTAACATGGGTACACTATGGGTGTTTCAGCCATTGATTGTTTAAAGTAGGCTTCCCTAAAATTAATTTGAAATACATGTAATCACCCTTTCTCTCTTTTTTTTTTTCCTAATTTATTCATTTTTGGCTGCATTGGGTCTTCGTTGCTGCACGTGGGCTTTCTCTAGTTGCGGTGAGCAGGGGCTATTCGTTGCGGTGCGCAGGCTTCTCATTGTGGTGGCTTCTCTTGTTGTGGAGCATGGGCTCTAGGCACGTGGGCTTCAGTAGTTGTGGCACGTGGGCTCAGTAGTTGTGGCTCGCGGGCTCTAGAATGCAGGCTCAGTAGTTGTGGTGCATGGGCTTAGTTGCTCTGTGGCATGTGGGATCCTCCTGGACCAGAGATCGAACCGTGTCCCCTGCATTGGCAGGCGGCTTCGTAACCACTGCGCCACCAGGGAAATCCCACCCTTTCTTTATGAAAGAATCTCATTCCCTTTGTGTTCCTAAAAACTGAAGATCATGGTTGCAACGTTTCTTAACTGTTCAAAATATGTAGTACTTCTGATACAATATTATGTTCTTCAATATGAAATATTTCTTTCAAACTGTAATTAATAGGAGACATACGATTCTTTATGTCTTGTAGATGCCTCTCTTAAATGTGTGATCAAGGAATCCGCACCAAAAGAGAACAGTCATACAGGGGAAGTGTTGCAAACAGTGTTGTTGGAAAGACATGAAAGCTGTGAGACTGAGGACTATGGCTATAGGGAAGTCCAGAAAAATGAGCGTGACTTTGAATACCAGTGGAGAAGTGACAAAAGAAATTACAGAGGAGTGCCTGTCACCCATAAAAAAAATCTCACTGGTAGAAGAGATCAACATGGTAGAAGAGATGAAGGAGAGAAGCCTATTGAAAACAGGCTCGGACTAAGCTTTCAGTCACATCTGGCCGAACTGCAGATATTTCCAACTGAAGGGCCATTGTATGAGTATCATCAAGTTGAGAAGTCTAACAACAGTGGTTCCTCACTGTCAGTACTTCAGAGAATTCTTCCGAGTGTCCAAACCAACATTTTTAATGAATATGGGAATGATTTCTGGCATTCTTCATTACTCACAGAAGACCAGAAAGCATACATTAGGGAAAAACCTTACAAATGTGATGAGTATGACAAAGCAGTTAATCATGGCTCACAACTCACTAACCATCAGGTAATCCACACAGGTGTGAAACCTTACAAATGTAATGTATGTGGCAAAGCCTTTAACCAGAGCTCACATCTCACTAGACATCAAAGAATCCACACAAGAGGGAAACATCACAAGTGTGAGGAATGTGGTAAGGGCTTCAGTTACAGTTCACACCTTCTACGTCATCGCAGAATTCATACCGGAGAGAAACCCTACCAGTGTAGCGAGTGTGACAAAGCCTTTAGTGTGTATTCAAGTCTTATTTATCATCAGGTCGTCCATACTAGAGAGAAACCGTACAAATGTAATGAGTGTGGCAAGGTCTTCAGTCAGAGTTCAAGCCTTACTAATCATCGCAGGATTCATACTGGAGAGAAACCTTACAAATGTAATAAATGTGGCAAAGCCTTTAATCAGAGCTCCCACCTCACTCGACATCAGGTCATGCACACTGGAGAGAAACCCTACAAATGTAGTGAATGTGGGAAGGTCTTCACTCAGAATTCAAGCCTCGTAAGTCATCGGAGAATTCATACTGGGGAGAAGCCATACAAATGCAACGAGTGTGGCAAAGCATTTGGTGTGTATTCAAGTCTTACTTATCATCAGGTCACCCATACTAGAGAGAAACCTTACAAATGTAATGAGTGTGGCAAGGTCTTCAGTCAGAGTTCAAGCCTTCCTAGTCATCGCCGGATTCATACCGGAGAGAAACCTTACAAATGTAATCAGTGCGGCAAATCCTTTATTCATTGCTCAAACTTCAACAGACATAAGAAAATCCACACTGGAGAGAAACCTTACCAATGCAGTGAGTGTGGCAAGGTCTTCACTCAAAACTCAAGCCTCATAAGTCATCGGAGAATTCATGCTAGAGAGTAACCTGACCGATGTAACGAGTGTGGCAAAATAACACAAGTTCAAGCATGGATTGACACCAGAGAGTCCACACTAAAGAGAAATTACATCTGTGTAACATATAGGACAGAGGACTTGTACAGACTTTGCAACTCACTAGACATCAGAATATACATCTTTGATGAAGCCACAAGAATGTAATGTGTGTATAAAGGCTCTTATCTGTAGATCAAAACTACAGAACATCGCAAGATTCCTGCTGGAGAGCAGCTTTACAAATGTAATGAATGTGGGAAGGCTTTTTATTAAACATTCATGGCTTTGATGTCATGAGAGGATTTATACCTGAGAGAAACCAGGGAAATTTTTTTTTTTTTTTTAGGTACGCGGGCCTCTCACTGCTGTGGCCTCTCCCGTTGCGGAGCACAGGCTCTGGACGCGCAGGCCCAGCGGCCATGGCTCACGGGCCCAGCCGCTCCGCAGCATGTGGGATCTTCCCGGACCGGGGCACGAACCCATGTCCCCTGCGTCAGCAGGCGGACTCTCAACCACTGTGCCACCAGGGAAGCCCAGGGAAATTTACTGAATGTGGAAAGGCCTTTAAGCAACAGTGTCCCCTCAGGATTCACCAAAGAATTCATAATGGAAAGAAGCCTTACAAAAGTAATGAATATTTAAAATTTCTTCAAGACTTTTTGCAACAGAATCCACATCAGAGCATTCACATGAGGAATAACTAAGTCTCAAGTTTAGTCTGAAATATTGCATACTGCAGAATAAAATTAAAAGTCAAAATATGTTAAAACTTAGGTAGATATGTCGATAGATCCTGAGGATGTTATCCTATGGTTTCTTTTCTGAATCTCTTATAGTTTAAAGTGGTATGGTTTTACATTTCACGTTTAAAGCTATGACCGATTTTGAGCTAATATTTGTACAGGTGTGAGGTTTTGGTGGAGATTCATTTTTTTTTCCTAGTGTGGAAGATCAGTTGATATGGTGTAATTTTTTTCAGATTCTTACTTCATTCAGGTTTCTTGGTACCTTTGTCAAAACTCAGTTGCAAGTAATTGTGTGGGGCTATTTCTGGGTTCTCTGTTTTGTTCCATCGTTCTGTATGTCTCCCTCCACAAAATCAGTCTTGATTATTTTTTATCTTATTAGAAGTTTTGAATTGAATGAGTGATTCCAACCAGTTTATTCTTCTTCAGATATTTTAGCTATTCTAGTTCCTTTTGCCTTTCCATATAAGTTTTAGAAAAATCTTGTTTGTGCCCACAAAATATCTTGATAGAAAATGCATTAAGCCTGCCTGTCAGTTTGCGATCATTTGACATCATTTCTATGTTAGGCCTTCCAATAAATGGCTGTAGTATGTCTATTTATTTCTCTGATCTTTGGTTTCTTTCACCAGTATTTTATAGATTTCAGCATCAAAATCCCGTCAGCGTTTTGTATGATTAACACATTACTACTTTTTTCTTTTTTGAATAATTGGACATGTTATTTTTAACTTGTTTCCATGTGTTAATTGCTACTATATAGAAATACAATAGATTTTTGAATGTTGACCTTGTATCCTCAGAACTTACCAGTCTCACTTATTCTAGAGGTATTCGCAGATGACTTGGACTTGTCTGTATATATCATTTCATTAGTTTCCTAATGCAGCTTGTTGACGAAAATACAATTATCTATCAAGAAGAAAAAAAAAGGGGGGGAATTTTATGCACGCCAAATTGAGGACTATAATCCAGGAAGCAGATTCTCCGAAAGCTCTGAGAACTGTTCCAGCTGTTAGAGTTCAAGGTACAGTCATACACATTTTCCAGACAAAGGATCGTGCATCAGAATGACATACTGATACTTGACATAAAGTTCACCAAGGATACGTAGTCCAGGTGAGTACATACAACGCGAGCAGCAAGTCACCGTGACCCCCTACAGAGTTGGGAAAGAACGCTATTCTTGTAAGAAGTTAAATTGCTAGTGTCAAAAGAGAGGAAAACAATTTGACCTCTCCGGTTGGTTGGGCAGGCACTCCCACCTTTGAGGAGCTGTGGTTAATGTGTAATGCAGATGCACACTGCACATCTGGGAGGGAGGAGGCCCAAACAGAATTCTATGTTAATTTTTTTCTTGTCTTGCCTTAAAATATAAATTTTATTTCATCAGGCGTTAAGAAATTATCACAAACTAGGTGGATTAAAACAATAAAATTTATTCTCTTTCAGTTCAGGTCAGACGTCTAAAATGGGTATGTTAACAGAACTGTAACCCTGACATTCCAGGGAGGAATTTATTTCCTTGCACTTTGCAAATTCTGCAGACTGCTTATATGCTTTGCCGCTTCATCCATCGTCAAAGTCAGCCAGGTACCATCTTAATATCTTTTTATCTCCGTCCTTCTTCCACCACAGTAGCAGCTTCTATGTGGCCAAGTCCAACTGCATCCTTCTTATTCAACCCCTTCTGATTATACCATGCTTATTGGATGATCCAGGATAATCTCTCATCTCAAGATCCTTAACACTTGAAGGTTACAGGGGTGAGGATGTGGCTGTCCTTTGGTGGCGGGAGGTGATTGTTCAACCCACCACCACAATGATACCTCCTCCTGATGGATACACTGTTATTATCTTCTTTCTGTTCTTTATCACTTCTATTTCCTTTTATTCCCTTATTTCATTGGCTGTAACTTCTAATTGCATGTTGACTAACAGTGGTAAGAGCGGACATCCTTGTCTTATCCTCAGTCTCTGTGGGGGAAGCATTCAGTCTTGCACCGTTAAGAATGATGTTTGTTGTAGGTAAGCTTTCTTAGGTGTTCTTTATTGAGTTGAGGAAATTTCCCTCTATTCCTGGTTTTCTGAAAGCTTAAACTGAGTGTTGAATGTCGTCAAATGCTTTTTCTGCATCAATTGATAGGATGCTATGATTTTTCCACTGTAATCTGTTGCTACTGTGATTTATGTTGGTTGTGTTTTAAACGTTAAAACAGCCTTGCATCCCTCGAGTGAACCCCTTTTGGTCATCGTGTACAGTTCTTTCTATATATTGTTTGTTTGTTTGTTTTAAATATTTATTTATTTGGCTGTACCAGGTCTTAGTTGCGGCACACAGAATCTTCAGTTGCAGCATGTGGGATCTAGTTCCCTGACTAGGGATCGAACCTGGGCCCCCTGAATTGGGAGTTTGGAGTCTTAGCCACTGGACCACCAGGGCAGTCCCTCTTTCTATATGTTGCTAATTTCTATCACTAATATTTTGTAAGAATTTTTGCTTTTTTTTTTTTTTTTTTTTTTTTTTTGCGGTACGCAGGCCTCTCACTGTTGTGGCCTCTCCCGTTGCGGAGCACAGGCTCCGGACGCACAGGCTCAGCGGCCATGGCTCACGGGCCCAGCCACTCCGCGGCATGTGGGATCTTCCCGGACCGGGGCACGAACCCGCGTCCCCTGCACCGGCAGGCGGACTCTCAACCACTGCGCCACCAGGGAAGCCCTGCATATTTTTTATGTGGGATTTAGTTAGTAGTTATTGCTTTCTTCAAATGCCTTTATTTTTGTTACCATGGTAATAGTAGTCTCAGAAATTGAGTTAAAAAGTATTCATGGTCTATTTTCTGGAAGAAATTGTATACAAATGCTGTTATTCTTCATACATTTGATAGAATTGCCTAGTGTCACCAGTTGAGTCTAGCAATAAGTTTGGGAGGGGCACTTTTTTTGAGGTAAGAACACTTAACATGAGTACTACCATGTACAGTATTGTTAGCTATAGGTAGTATGTCATATTGTAGATCTCCAGAACTTATTTATCTTGTATAACTGAAACTTTGTACCCTTTGAACACCATCTCCCCATTTCCCTCTCTGCTAATCCCTGGCAACCAACATGCTACTCTGATTCGATGAGTTTGACTATTTTAGGTTCCACATAAAAGTGAGATCATACAGTATTTTTCTCCATCGGTCTTGTTTCTCTTAGCATTGAGTCCTCCAGGGCTATCCATGTTGTTGAACAATGACAGGATTTCCTTCTTTGTTAAGACTGAATAAGATTGCATTGCATGTTTATAAAACATTTTCTTTATCCATTCTTGTGTTGATGCTCATTTAAGTTGTTTCTATACTTTGATTATTGTGAATAATGCTGCAGTGAACATAGGAGTACTGGTACTTCTATGAGATCCTGATTTTATTTCCTTTGGATATATAACCAGCAGTGGGATTGTTGGGTCATATGGTAGTTCTATTTATAATTTTTGGAGAACCCACCATACTGTTTTCTGTAGTAGCTGTACCGCTGTTCCCTTTTCTCAAACATCCTTGGCAACATTTGTTATCATTTGTTTCTTTAAGAATCATCTTAGGGACTTCCTGGCGGTGCAGTGGTTAAGAATCCGCCTGCCAATGCAGGGGACATGGGTTCGAGCCCTGGTCCGGGAAGATCCCACATGCCATGGAGCAGCTAAGCCTATACACCACAACTACTGAGCCTGCTCTCTAGAGCCTGCGAGCCACAACTACTGAGCCCGTGTGCCACAACTACTGAAGCCTGTGCGCCTAGAGCCCGTGCTCCGCAGCAAGAGAAGCCACCACAATGAGAAGCTCGCACATCACAACGAAGAGTAGCCCCTGCTCTGTGCAACTAGAGAAAGCCCGCATGCAACAACGAAGACCCATTGCAGCCAAAAATAAAGAAATATATAAATAAATTTATTTATTAAAAAAACTAATAACCATTCTAACAAGTATGAAATGATATAGCATGGTGGCTTTGATTTGCTTTTCCCTGATTAGTGATGTTGGGTATCTTTTCATATACCTGCTGACCATTTGTATGTCTTCTTTTGAGAAATGTCTGTTTAGGTCCTTTGCCCATTTTTTAATTGGATTATTTGGGGGAGTTTGCTATTGAGATGAGTTCCTTACATATTTTGGATATTAACCCCCTATCAAATATATGGTTTGCAAATACTTTCTCCCATTCTGTAGATTGCCTTTTCACTCTTTTTTAATTTTATTATTGTTTTTTAAATTATTTATTTATTTGGCTACACCCGTCTTGCGGCATGTAGGATCTTTAGTTGTGGCATGCAGGATCTTTAGTTGTGACATGCAGGATCTAGTTCCTTGACCAGGTATCAAACCTGGGTCCCCTGCATCAGGAGCGTGGAGTCTTAGCCACTGGACCACCAGGGAAGTTCCTGCCTTTTCACTCTTTTTTTTTTTAATAAATTATTTTATTTATTTGGCTGCGTTGGGTCTTTGTTGCTGCATACAGGCTTTCTCTAGCTGCGGCGAGCGGGGGCTACTCTTTGTTGTGGTGCGCGGGCTTCTCATTGTGGTGGCTTCTCTTGTTGCAGAGCACGAGCTCTAGGTGTGTGGGCTTCAGTAGTTGTGGCACACAGGCTCAGTAGTTGTGGCACATGGGGTTAGTTGCTCTGCAACATGTGGGATCTTCCCAGACCAGGGTTCGAAACCGTGTCTCCTGCATTGGCAGGTGTATTCTTAACCACTGTGCCACCAGGGAAGTCCCTGCCTTTTCACTCTTGATTGATTCTTTTGCTGTGCAGAAACTTTTAGTTTGATGTGGTCACATTTGTCTAATTAGCTTTGTTGTCAAATAAAAAAAAATTATTCCACAGGCCGTTGTCAAGAAGCTTTTCCCCTGTTTTCTTCTAGGGGTCTTACAGTTTCAGGTCTGACACTTAAGTATTTAATTCATTTTGATTTGATTTTTTTTTTTTTTTTTTTGCTGTGCCATGCAGCATGTGGGATCTTAGTTCCCTGACCAGGGATTGAACCCGTGCCCCCTGCAATGGAAGTGTGGAGTCTTAACCACTGGACCTCCAGGGAAGTCCAGTAAGATCTTTTTTAATGATCAGTGATAGGGTGAGCTGTTTCAGTTACAACACTTGTGACAACAAACATATGGGGGTTTTCCCCACACCAAGCAATTCTCCAGCTCTTCGGACACCAACTGTGTGTCCTACAATTGAATTTTGATACCAACTACTTGGAGTAAGTACAGCCTCCAAAGAATTAAGGACTCAGTTGCACAACACTACCCCCACTTCAGATGCCAATCACAAGTCCTAGGCCTGCCATGCTTCTGACCTACTGGCTGTAATGGCTACAAATTCTACTATACTCTTGAGTAGAAGTGATATTCAGAGATCAATTCTCAATTTATTCCTGACCTAAACAGAAATGCTTGTTAACATTTTTTTAAACATTTTTTTGGAGTATAATTGCTTTACAATGGTGTGTTAGTTTCTGCTGTATAACAAAGTGAATCAACTATACATATATGTATATCCCCATATCCCCTCCCTCTTGTGTCTCCCTCCCACCCTCCCTATCCCATCCCTTTAGGTGGTCACAAAGCACGGAGCTGATCTCCCTGTGCTATGCGGCTGCTTCCCACTAGCTAGCCATTTTACATTTGGTAGTGTATATAAGTCCATAACACACTGTCAGCATTTGACCATCAATATAAAGTTCTATATTCATTGTTGATGGACATGATCAGATTAATTTTCTTCCTGATCCTATATGCTGGGTGTATGTTTATTTTATTTTACTTTGTTTTAAATTTTATTGAAGTATGGTTGATTTACAATGTTGTGTTGTAGATTTCTATAAATGTAACTGAGTGTTGAAATGTTTCAGGTGCTTCTCTGAAGCTATTGGTATAATGGAGGTCAGTGTTCTCATTGTTCACACCACAGCAGGCTGTGTAATACCACATATATTAAAATATCATTTATTACTAGAATAACATCTACTCAGTCACATTGTGTATTTTAATGATCCATTTTGCATTAAACTTCAGAAGTCAAACTGCTTTTTTTTGATGTCTTAACATGAGGGATATAATAGCAGTATTACACATTTTCATATCTTCTGTATTGAAAAAAGTTTGTAAATGAAGAGAACTGCCAATACCTTGCAAATGTGGGAAATTTTCCTGTAAAACAATCAGTCTTGTTGAATATTTCAAAGTTTTGAAGTTATTTATGTTTCTCTTATTTCTAATTCTTCTTAATTCAGTTTTAGTGATCTATATTTGTAAAAATCATTCTTCTCAATTTTCAAGTTAATATAAAGTTGTTCTTAGTAATCTCTACAGGTTTTGAAAATCTCTGTCAATAGTCATCGGCTATGATTAGTATTGTTCAAGTGTGTCTTTGCACATTTTATTTTATTTTATTGTTTCTTTTAATAAGTTTATTTTATTTATTTACTTTTGGCTGCATTGGGTCTTCGTTGCTGCACATGGGCTTTCTCTAGTTGCGGTGAGCGGGGGCTACTCTTCCTTGCAGTGCGTGAGCTTCTAATTGTGGTGGCTTCTCTTGTTGTGGAGCACGGGCTGTAGGTGTGCAGGCTTTGGTAGTTGTGGCACGTGGGCTCAGTAGTTGTGGTGCGCAGGCTCAGTAGTTGTGGTGCATGGGCTTAGTTGCTCCATGACATGTGGGATCTTCCCGGACCAGGACTTGAACGCATGTCCCCTGCATTGGCAGGCGGATTCTTAGCCACTGGGCCACCAGGGAAGCCTTTTGCACATTTTAAAGCCAATATTTCAAAAGAACATTTTGTTATATTTAATATAATTTTCATTTTTGCCTTTTGTTGGATTTACACTATACCTTTCTTTAAAAATTCTTGAATTGGGCCCATAGGACATGGATTGTCCAGTGAACTTCTAATATGTGAATTTGCAGCTATCTTATTTCCTCTAAATAATTTTTTTCATTAACTAAATATCACAGGGTTGACACAAGAATTTTCTTATCTTTTCATATACATAAATTCTAATTATCTAAACAAATAGTGACTCTTTAAGGTTTTCAATATTTTAAAATTTCTGAATGTACAGTTTTCCAAGTGGTATTATTTGATGATGATAAAATATTATCTGTCTTATTAAAAATTTTTTTAGTGTTTGAGACTTTGTGGTCTAACAACTGCTGGAAATTGTTCTTTATATATATATTTTTTGACATAAGTTTGAATATATTGTGCATTTGTTGAAACTCCTTTAAATTTTTTGGATCCTCAAATCTAGCAATCACGAATAAGGGTATATTCTAATCTTTCTATGTGATTGAGGAATTGTCCATTTCCCTCACTTTTTTTTAAAATTATTTTTTAATTTTTTATTTTTTTTAATTATTCTTTTTTAACATCTTCATTAGAGTATAATTGCTTTACAATGGTGTGTTAGTTTCTGCTTTATAACAAAGTGAATCAGTTATACTCCCCCACTTTTTGATTCTCCTGTTTTGTTCCCTTAGATCTTTTCCTGAAGAAAAATCCACATAAACAAAAAGGTTATTCACCCACACCCTCCTCGTCTGCTATTCTAGAAATGTGAAGATTCCACCATAGGTATATTTCCTCCGTAGAGGACATGGGAGTCCGAACTGACTCCTGTCTTCCCTCAAACTAATTGCGATATCACTTAATACAAAATATTTCAGCCTCTAAATATCCCAGTACCCAGTTGATATTTTTACTTGTCGATTTCCCATCTTAAAAACATTCTACAATGAGATACCACCTCACATCCATTAGGACGGCCACTATTATTTAAAAAACAACAGAAAATAACAAATGTTGGCAGGGAGGTAGTGAAACTGTAAACCTTATCCACTGTTGGTGGGATTGTGTAAATGGTGCAGCTAATTTGGAAAACAAATGGTTCCTCAAAAAGTTAAACCTAGGGGCTTCCCTGGTGGCGCAGTGGTTGAGAATCTGCCTGCCAACGCAGGGGACACAGGTTTGAGCCCTGGTCTGGGAAGATCCCACATGCCGTGGAGCAACTGGGTCCGTGAGCCACAACTACTGAGCCTGCGCGACTGGAGCCTGTGCTCCGCAACAAGAGAGGCCGCGACAGTGAGAGGCCTGTGCACCGTGATGAAGAGTGGCCCCCGCTCGCCGCAACTGGAGAAAGCCCTGGCACAGAAACAAATACCCAACACAGCCAAAAATAAATAAATAAATAAATTTAAATTCATTCTATAAAAAAAAAAAGTTAAACCTAGAATTAACATATGATCCAAAAATTCTACTTCTGGGTATATACCCCAAAGAACTAAGAGAAGACTCAAAGAGAAATTTGTACAGGCATGTTCAGAGCAACATTATTTACAATAGCCAACATTATTTACAATAGCCAAAAGGTGGACGCAACCAAATGTCCACTGACACACAAAGAGAAACGTGATGTGGTCAACGATAAAATATTATTCAGCCTTAAAAAGGATAGTCTGACATATGCTACAACATGGATGAACCTTGAGGACATTATGCTAAGTGAAATAAGCCAAGCGCAAAAGGACAAATACTCTCTGATTCCACTTATATGAGGTACCTAGACCAGTCAAATCTAGAGACAGAAAGTAGAATGGTGGTTGCCAGGTGCCGAGGGAGAGGGCAATAGGGAGTTACTGTTTATTGCGTAGAGTTACAGTTTACTAGATAAGAATCGTGGAGATGGGTGGTGGTGATAGTTGCACAACAATATCAAGGTACTTAATGCCGCTGAACTGTACACTTAATAATAGTTAAAATGTTAGATTTTATGTGTATTTCATCACAACTAAAAATATTATTTTAAAAATCCCAAGACATGTGTTTACTTTGTTGCCTTACCTTCGTCATTCAGCTGAGTTTTGCCAGAAAATGCGGAAGAAACATATGGCAATCTCTCCCCATCCAAAAACAACTCAAATAGCAAGGTCTCCTCTCAGGCTTTGAGGTAAAAACACATACTGGACCTTCAGTGTTATGCAGTGTCTGACACCTTATTCCCTCTTCCAGATCCATCCTAGGTATGTGAATAGTCAAAACCAAAGGCTCTTTCTTTCCATAAACTCTTCTCACATTTCACTGCCTCCTGAGTTCTAGGGACGTTTTGATTTATTAGACTGAAATATACGTACTCAGAGAAACTTTCTATTATCTCCAAATAATACAGGCCACACTTTTTACAAATTCCTAGACTCAAGTATTATATTGAAACAGCTCATGAAAATGAGATTACATTGCATTTTGCTTAGTAAATAGCTGGTTCAGTGTCTTCCCCAGTATATTTTATTTTTTGTGTGTGTGTGTTAATTAGACCTTTTTATTTTTGCTTTTTTTAAATTTAATTTTTATTTTATATTGGAGTATAGTTGATTTACAATGTTGTGTTAGTTTCAGGTGTACAGCAAAGTGATTCAATTATATATATATCCATTGTTTTTCAGATTGTTTTCCCATATAGGTTATTACAGAATATTGAGTAGAGTTCCCTGTGCTGTACAGTAGGTTCTTGTTGATTATTTTATGTACAGTAGTGCGTGTATGTTAATCCCAACCTCCTAACTTATCCCCCCCCCCACACACACACACATATTTCCCCTTTGGTAACTATATGTTTGTTTTTGAAGTCTGTGAGTCTGTTTCTGTTTTGTAAATAAGTTCACTTGTATCATTTTTTTTTTTAGATTCCACATATAGGTGCTATCATATGATATTTGTTCTTTCTCTGGCTTACTTCACTTAGTATGATCATCTCTAGGGCCATCCATGTTGCTGCAAACGTCATTATTTCATTCTTTTTTATGCCCGAGTAATATTCCATTGTTTATCTATGTACCACATCTTTATCCATTCCTCTGTCAATGGACATTTAGGTTGTTTCCATGGCTATTGTAAATAGTGCTGCAATGAACATTGGGATGCATGTATCTTTTCAAATGATGGTTTTCTCCAGATATATGCCCAGGAGTGGGATTGCTGGATCATATGGTAGTTCTATTTTTAGTTTTTTAAGGAACCTCTATATTGTTCTCCATAGTGGTTGTACCGACAAAAAATTTTTTTTAATAAATTTATTTATTTATTTTTGGCTGCATTGGGTCTTTGTTGCTGCACATGAGCTTTTCTCTAGTTGTGGCGAGTGGGGGCCACTCTTTGTTGTGGTGCACAGGCTTCTCATTATGGTGGCTTCTCTTGTTGCGGAGCACAGGCTCTAGGCGTACAAGCTTCAGTAGTTGTGGCACGTGGGCTCAGTTGTGGCTCGCGGGCTCCAGAGCGCAGGCTCAGTAGTTGTGGCGCATGGGCTTAGTTGCTCCGCAGCATGTGGCATCTTCCCGGACCAGGGCTCAAACCCGTGTCCCCTGCATTGGCAGGCGGATTCTTAACCACCGCACCACCAGGGATGCCCCCAACCAATATATTTTAAATTCTGAAGACAGCCTGTTGCTCACCACTCTCTGTGATGTGACTGCTCATTGTAGTGCTGAATACAGCAAAAACTGAATGAATAAAGGACTTTTATTGTGAATACAAATAGAAAATATAGAGTTTTCTGACCAGATTAGGGACTTGGGTATTCCTTCTGCAGCAGGTAGAGCAGAGCCTGGGTACATTGGTGTCTGGACTCATGACAAGAAAGGGGCTGACAGCGGGGAAATGTGAATGCATTAGTGCAGAGATGTTAACCAGCCACTAACTGGGATTATTGAAAATCACCATATAAGTTGCAAAAATGGGGCAGAGGATGTAGAAAGAAAGAAAGGTGCTCACCAAGGCAAGGATCCTTTGGGAAGCTCTGGTCTCAGGAAAGGATCCGGTTGAATGGTTGGTCCTATGAATGTGTCAGACTTGCTGGTCGTCGTGTCTGTACAGAATGAAAACCATGTATCCACTGGCCAAGATCATGAGTCCAAAAGACAAAGTACTAGGAGGGCTTGAAAAAGCTGCCAATAGTGTGGATGTTGTTTTGTCAAGAAGAGTACTAGAGCAGTATCCCAAATCGTTTTGCTTTGTGATGTTTGTGTTGCCTCATTTACCAGACACATGTGAAAACAACTATATGTACAAGCAAGTGCAAAATCCGTCTCAGGTAAATAAAGGAGCCAGTGTACTTGGGAGCCTTTACCTTAACATTTGTCCATGTGGAGTTCCTGGGGCTGATCACGATGGCCTGTAAGATACTTAAGAGACAGGTGGTGCTGAAGGACACAGCTGTGGCCACTCTGTGAACATAGAAAACAAGTTTGCATCCAAAGTCACTGAGGGAATGTTTCAACCCAAAGGCTGCCATTGTGTGGGGAAGTCCTTTAGAAAGGAGTACCAAGGTATTGGCAAAAATCGGGTGACTGAGAATCAAATCTAGGGATTTTAACCTGTATCCCCTGAGGTGAATGATGACATTCTGATAAAGAAAATAGAAATTCCCTAAGATTACAACTACAAGTCTGTGATAAGGAGATAACCCCTATTGCCAAATCCCTGGAGGCCATTCTGCCACCTCCCAGACACTGAGATGCATATTCAGAGTAAGACGGCACTGCGGGAATATGTGAGTTTTATGTTATTGGTGACATGGCAATTGAAATTCACTATTCTTCATTCAGAAACACTCCCATTTTCCATTAACAAGTGGTTGCATAAGTGATATTGTTTTGTATGTAACAACACTGAATCTTCAACTCTGAGATAAGTACTGTTGTTGTCATTTTCCAGACGAGGCGACCCTAAGTACAGATTATAAGAACCATCCCAACTCCCGTCCCCCTAGGTGGCAACATCAGAAACTGCATCTGTGTTTTCTAGCTGCAGACAAGCCTCTTCACCAGGATCCTACATGAAGAAAGGTAGTCAGTTTTACTCTTCACGTCCTCAGCATCTGTATTTTTTTTTTCTTTTACTGATGTCCTTTGCCATACTTAAGTGGTTTTATCTTCATTAATAATTGTGATGTGGCAGTTTTATAATTATAAGGTTATTTTATAGGCCAGTGTTACCTATGAATAAATCTTTGAAATGCAAATAAGATAATAATGCACCAACTACCATAAAATCCTATAAAAAAGATTATCCCAGACCAAGTGTTGGCTTTATAGGGGCAATAATGGTTTGATGTGATGGTGGTAACAGAGATGCATTTGTCCTTATCCCAAGAACAAGCATAAAATGAGAGCAACCAACAGAATCTTTGTACTATAATATGATGGGCTAATCTCTGGGCTTTGAAACATGTATGAGACAAAACACTAAAATAGAGATTAAACTATTATTGATTACATAGGATATAATTGGTTAACAATGAAGGAGGAGTAAATGAAACTCTGTGAGGAACAATATAATAATTATTGAAATAGACTCAAATACAAGTATTCCAAATGATACCCAGAAGTCATGGAAACAAGTGCAATGAATAAGTTTAAATATTAGATTTGGTGTGAGCCTGGGGTTGACGTTAAAACATTTATTCTTAACAGAGAAATATCAGAAGATACATCTGAAGCTGCAGACTGTCAAGTCCCAGATCGTTTGCTCTGAAACCCACAACATAATGCTAATTTTTTTCTGAAATGGTCATTGCTTAATTTCTTTTTTTTGGCGGGGTGGGGGTGGGAGGGTGTGATCTCTTTTATTGTTTTTCCAAATTTCTGAGCAAAAATCCACAAGGAAGACAGCTAACGTGGATAATGAATATTTGCTGATGTCTTTCACTCTCAACCACTGCGCCACCAGGGAAGCCCTGTAGTTCTTTTTTTTTTAAGTTGTTTTTTTTTGATATGGAACATTTTTTAAAATTAATTAATTAATTTGGCTGCGTCAGGTCTTAGTTGCGGATCTTTCCTTGTGGTGTGCAGGCTCTTCGTTGCGGTGAGCGGGCTTCTTTCTAGTTGTGGAGCGCGCTAGAGTGTGTGGGCTCAGTAGTTGCCCCGTGGCATGTGAGATCTTAGTCCCCCAACCAGGGGTCGAACCCTCATCCTCTGAACTGGAAGGCGAAGTCTTAAGCACTGGACTACCAGGGAAGTCCCTCTGTAGTGTTAACCAAAAATTCAACTGAATAAACTTTAAAGATCTAATTGGCTTCATTGATTGATTAATGAATAGGGCAGCGTCCTGTACAGTGAGGAGAGGGGAGCTGTAAAAGGGCTACAGAAAAGGAGAGGTTTTTTTAAAGGCGAGGCAAGAAGTCATAAACAAAAAAGATAACTTCAGGCTTAGGTCACTCACCTGTGGTGGACAGAAGGGGTCTGTGTGGCAGAGGACCTCATGTTCCTTTGGAGAATGGAGAGGGCCCACGTGACGCATGACCTCACTGGCGCAGACCAGAAAATTCTTGACTGACCTGTTAAGACAGCATTTCTGGAGGAGGTTGAAGCTTCAGTTAAGTTATCAAGACCCGGTTTTTTGGGGTTTTTTTGGCCACACCATATGGCATTCAGGATCTTAGTTCCCCCACCAGGGATCGAACCTGTGCCCTCTGCAGTGGAAGTGCAGAGTCTTAACCACTGGACCGCCAGGGAAGTCCCTCAAGCCCCAGTTTAGTGGTGTGGCCTAGCATGAGTGATTCCATTTTGGCCTGTGGTTTTCTTTTTAACAGTAGTAATGTTCCCTGTTTCATTTGATATTAGTTACTTGTATTTCTCCTATTTTCCTTCTTTTTAAAAAAAAAATTATTTATTTATTTGGCTGCGCCTGGTCTTAGCTGCGGCACACGGGATCTTCCTTGTGGCATGCAGGATCTTTTAGTTGCAGCATGAAGGCTCTTAGTTGCGGCGTGCATGTGGGATCTAGTTCCCTGACCAGGGATGGAACCCGGACCCCCTGCCTTGCGAGTCTGGAGTCTCAACCACCGGACCACCAGGGAAGTCCATCTCCTATTTTCTTTGGTAGTTTTGATAGTGGGTTTTCAGTTTTATTTTTTTCAATTAACCCGATAATCTTTGGGACTGTAAATATTCATGCGAAGGGAGTAACCGGAGCAAGCAGCCCATTGCACAAGGAAGGCAACATTTCCAATACTCCGTTAGATGTAACTAGGTGAAGGCAAGAGCAACGAAATACAAACCACTGCATGTCCGTTCTCCGGGAAAGAGCTGGATTCAAGAAAAGGGTCCTTTGTCATTCCTGCCCCCACAGACCAGCGCCCTCACTACATCTGCCCAGCAGAACTGCACATTTGCTGTGGACCCGAGACTACTGGGTACCTCTTTCCTTTTTTTCTTCTAAATGAGAGTGTTTATTGAGATTTTATTTCTCTGTTCCACCATAATGTGTTATGAGTGAGGAGAGCTCCACATGGGGCTCTGAATTCAGAGGAATCTCATGAGATTATTATGAAATTCTCATTTGTGATTGAACTCATGTCTAGGTAGAAATGTTTTTTCCTTCCTCTGGGACCAGAGTAAATATATTTTGTGTGAACAAAGGACAGACAAATTATTTCTGATAGAAGCTTCACTAACATATATTGTACTATTATTTCCAATCATTTATCACCATCCTGTGAGATCATACATGTCTGCCCTCTGATATCAAACTTGGCCACTTGACTTAGGCAACCAACCCTTCCTTCCCTTTGAGAGGACTGCACTCCCCTAGCCGTTTTATGCAAGATTGGCTTTGTGAGTTCCTGGTTTGAGTAGAATGGTATGTTTCAACTTTAAATGGAAGCTTTCAAAACCTTTGTTTGCTTTTTTGAACCTTCTCTTCCTGCTGCAAGAATGGTAGATCCCAGATACACTGGAATTTTACCCTGAATCCCAGAATCACGTTAGAGAAACCAGCAAGAGGTGAATAATGATAGACATCATATGAGCAAGAAATAAATGTTTGTTGTTATAAGCCAGTAAGAATTCAGGGATATTTGTTACCACAGGAAAACTTGTAGAAAGCTGACTGGTACACTTTCAATGACCTTTTTTTTTTCCTTACCCACCTTAACCACCCAAGGTTTAGGTTACAGATGGGAGTACATTATTCCCAGTAATTGTTCCACCTTTGAAATCTTGATTTCAAGATCCCCTTCCCAAATATTACCCTCATTCCTTCCATTATATATTCACTGTTTGCATTAGAATATCCATTTAATTTTAATTCATCTAGAAATATATTACCTTTCATTGTCTAACTACCCTTAATGGATTGTGTGTTCTCAGTTTTCACATGTTTAACTGGTTTATCGTATCAGATACTTGTAACAACCTCAAGAAACTTGCCCTCTTTCACTGTGATGCCTTCACCTACCTAAACAAGGCTCAGAACTGGATGAGCTCAGTTAAGACTTAAGTCCCGTTACAAGCAGGAAGTTCTCACTGAGAGCCAAAAAGCCCAAGCAAACAAAAAAAAATGAAAGAGCCCTTAGGCTTTTAGGTGTTTTGTTAAATTGCTATCCCTTCTCCAAGGGTGCTCTTTTTAATTTCTCCGGCTATAGTAGCAAATTATAAATTTGATACGTTCTGTTTTCATTTTTATTCAATTCAGAATACATTCTAATCTCCTTTCTGATTTCTTCTCTGTCACAGGGTTGGTCACAAGTCGGTCATTATATTTCAAATATTTGATTTTCCAGATATTTTTGTTAATGCTTTCTGTTTTAATTCCATTGTGGTCATAGAGATATTTTGTATAGGATTCTTTTAAAGTTTATCCAGACTTGTTTCATGGGCCAGGATGTGGTTTGTCTTGGTAAAGTACTATGTGCCCTTTGAAAGATTGCTTAAAATTCTCATTAGCTGGATTGTTCTTATAAAGGAAAAACTCAGTTCCCTTCCCCCTGTGGAGAGAAAGATCCAGTCCATCCCACTGTGTGCTGCTTTTCTCTGTGTTTCCTTTATGCTCACACTATTACGACCTTCACTCTGAACACTTCACTTCTCACACTTTTGGTCACCAAACATGGAAGTTTTTCCCCACAACAAGCAATTCTCTGCAACACCAACTAGGTGTTTTTCACTTAAACTCAATTCTGACACTATCTACCTGGAGAGAGCATCACATCCCACAGATTAGGGCTCAGCCCACAACACTGCCCCAGCCCCCGCCCGACCCACTTCAGACCCCAGTCACAGGTCCAGGTCATCATCACCTTTGCTTCAGACCAAGTAGCTATAGATGGTGGATTCCAACAAGCCCCTCCTGGGATCAGTTAATTTGCTAGAGCTGCTCACAAAACTCAGGGAAACACATTCGCCAGTTTACTAAAGGATATGATAAAGGATACAGTTGAAGAGACACATAGGGTGAGATCTGGGAGGTACCCCAGCTTAGGTGCTTTTGTCTTCATGGCGTTGGGGTGCATCACCCTCCCTATGTGGATGTGTTCGCCAGTCTGCAGCTCTCTGAACCTCCTACTGTCGGGATTTTATGGAGGCTTCCTCGTGTAGGTATAATGAATTTTTAGGGGTAAGGCTGAAAATTCCAAGCTCTAATCATTGCTTGGTCTTCCTGCTGACCAAGCTCCCCTTATAGGATGGAGCCGCCCAGAGTCACCTCAATAGAACAAAAGATGTTCCTGGTGCTCTTATCACTTAGAGAATCACAAGGTTTTAGGAGCTCTGTGCCAGGAACCAGGGCCACAGATCAATATATATATTTTCTGTTATCTCACAGTTCTATAAATCTCCATTTCATTGATTAACGGTATTGTTAGAATCTTCCAGGAACTTGCCGACTTTCTGTCTCTTCTTCTACTGTTATTGACAGAGGAAGCATGGAAATCGCTGACGATAAGTGTGGGTTTATTTATTTCTCCTTGCAATCTTGTCAGTTTTTTCCGAGGGTTTTGAAGTTCTGCTGCTGGATGCATAGTTTTTATGATTGTCATGTCATTCTGATGAACTTAATCCCTTTATGATTATGAACTAGATTTCATTATCCCCGGTCTTATTAGTTGCTCCTCAATCTACTTTGATCTTACAATAGCCACTCTATTTTGAAGAGTGTTGATATGGTTTATCTTTTTTCCATGCTTTTATTTTGTGTCCTTTAATTTTCAGAGTGCATTTCTTGTGGGAAACATAATGTCATCTCTCTTTTAAAAATCTAGTTGACAATGTCTGCCTTTCAATTGGGGTCTTTAGGCCATTTGGTTTGAAAGAGATAATTATATAGTTAGATTTAAATTATTATCATGCTATTGGTTTTATATTGTCTGCTTTGTATTTTCCACTATCTCCCCTCTTTTTCTGTCTTCTGTAAAATAACTGAATTTTTTTATGGGTTTGTTTAAACTCCTTTTTCGGTTCATCACTGTTAGCTGTAACTATAAGTGTTTGCTCTAGGGGTTTTACTATACAGCTTACCACAGTCTATATTCAAGGACTTTCACGCTACTTTCTATAGAGCCTCCGAACCTTACACACATATACTTCCATTTCTCCACTCCTGCCCTTTGTGTGATCATCATCATAGATTTTACTTTGACATATACTATAAACCCAAACTAGATGGTTAAGTTATTTAAACAATTATATTTCAAAGAAACTTAAAAATAAGAAAGGTATGGCTTATGTATTTACCCGTGTAGTTACTGTCTCTGGTGCCCTTCATTCCTTTGTGTAGGTCATGGCTCAGCAACCTACAGAACAGGAGCCAAATACAACCTGCCATCTGTTTTTAAATGCCGTATCAGTGTAATTAGAATACACTTATGTTTAGGTACTATGGACCTAATAAGGGCAGAGTAGAATAGTTGTAACAGAATCATCTGGCTTACAAAGAATAAAATACTTGCTATCTGCCCCTTTACAGAAATGTTTGCTGACTTCTCATGGAGTGTCACATTTTGATTTCGTATCTCAATTACTATAAATTTGGGACATAATGCATATGGAAAAGTCAATCTGGTACTCAGGTATTAGGCAGTGGTGACACAGGAATTACTCTTTTTTTAAAAAGTTATTTTATTGAAGTATAGTTGATTTGTAATGTTAATTTCTGCTGTACAGCAAAGTGATTCAGTTATATATATTCTTTTTCATATTCTTTTCCATTATGATTTATAACAGGGTATTGAATATAGTTCCCTGTGCTACACAGTAGGACCTTGTTGTTTATCCAATCTATATATAATAGTTTGCATCTACTAACCCCCCGCAACTACAAGTCTGTTTTCTATGTCTGTGAGTCTGTTTCTGTTTTGTAGATAAGTTCATTTGTGTCATATTTTATATTCCACATATAAGTGATAGCATATGGTATTTGTCTTTCTGACTAACTTAGTATGATGATCGCTAGGTCAATCCATGTTGTTGCGAGACAGGATTGCTCTTACTTGGAAAAATAAAACTGGAAATAATTGGCAGTCAGTAGGTCTTGTACTCATTCAGGGGAAATACAAGTGATATGAGATTGTGTTGCAATTTGATTCGAAAGTACAGTGTCTTATTATACGTTAAAATATTTTGATGAGGGCTTCCCTGGTGGCGCAGTGGTTGAGAGTCCGCCTGCCGATGCAGGGGACACGGGTTCGTGCCCCGGTCCGGGAAGATCCCACATGCCACGGAGCGGCTGGGCCAGTGAGCCATGGCCGCTGAGCCTGCGCGTCCAGAGCCTGTGCTGAGCAACGGAAGAGGCCACAACAGTGAGAGGGCCGCATACCGCAAAAAAAAAAAAAAAAAAAAATTTGATGACATTGACACTGAAGGAAAAACTGAGGCTTAAAAGCGTCCACTTACTTTACTTGTCATGCATTCATAAGTGGAACTAGCAACATACCCCTACATAGCTACAGGGGTCGATACAGGAAAAGCATGTATATAACTAGTCCTGGGATCAAGTCTCTCCGGCAATTTTGACAAATGATATTAACTGTCTTTCCATTAATTCATTATACTGCCCCATCCCCATGTCTTCTCGGCAATACTGAGGATGCTATAAAGAAACATGTCTGTGTGTCCTTCAAACAGGTAATCATGATTTTGGATCCATTACTTATATCTTAAGCTCTCTAGGGAATTATATCATTTTTAAAACGAAGACTCAACATGCAGAAGTATACACAGCCTATTTATATAGGGTGGCTTTTTAAGTCCTGAAAAATAAAAAAATTGTAACTACAAGAAGTCCCAAATTTTAAATGTCTCCAATAGAAAATTAATATCACACCTCACCAAGCCACACAATAATTATGGCTATTCCTCAGTCATTGTAAATATGTTCCCATCCTGGCAATTTTCTCCTGTTTCCTTCACCGAATTGCCCTTCCCCATTTGTATTTGTATGACACACTCAGGGCCACTGCAGTGACCAATGAGCTTGATCCTTGTAGAACTGGAATGGCACGGCAACATTTTTGTCCTTACCGGTGTTAGTATGAAATAGCCCATTCTAAGGGTTCTGTGTTTCACATAGTTTGTAATCCCTACACAGACAGATCCAGCTCTTGTTTCCTTAAACTGCTTAAATTAACTCTAATTGCAGGAATGTTCCTGGGTCCAAACACCACCCCACATCAAGCCCCCGCCGAGACTGCAGTTCCCAGACCAACATAAGTATCCCACACTACTTTAAGCTTTTACCTTAAAACTGTTACAAACTGTTAAACCAAGGAGGAAGCAATGGTGCAACACAAGACCCTCAAGCGTTTCTAAACCCAGACAGGATCAAACGGAGGAACGTGCAGCGCCCGCCCCGTCCCGCCGTCTCACGCTCCAGGCGCTGGCTTGGGCCCACGCCCCGCCCCTCCCCGTGGCGCTCTGCTCAGGCCCCGCCCCTCCCCGTGGCGCTCTGCTCAGGCCCCGCCCCCAGCCGCTTCTAGCGTCTCTACTCCACGGTCGCGCAGTTTGCTGCCGATCCCGAAGCAGAGAACACGGAGCTGACGCCGCGGTGGGGAGTGTGAGTTAACCGTTCTTTGCTAGTTAAACCTGCGCCTGGTGGTCCCCACTCCGTATCCGAGGTCTGGGGTCGCTACGGACCTTAAAATATCCGGTCCCCCACCCCAAGTTAATTCAGTTGTGGCCGTGAGAGGCCTGGGGTCTGATTTCCCTTCGGTGTAAAATCCAGAGGTAACGCATATAATGCACGAAATACGTAGTAACTTGTAGAAAAAAGAAGTCATTTTAATACCGACATGGTACTTCATTTTGTAAGTGTCCCGTAACAAATGTTCAGGAAATAATTTAAGTAGAATTTCAGCTTTGGGTGCTGATAGTGGAGCTTCTTCCTTGAGTCTTAGGTCTGTTATTCTCCTTTTCTGGTTTACAAGACCAGGGTAATATACTACAAAGACTCTTCATTTTAGGAGATTATTTTCAATGATGCTAGTTACTGGTGTTAGAGCTAGAATTTAAAAGAAACAAAAGGGATGCTTGTTGTTCGATAATAACGGGTGCTCCAGGGTTTGTCCTCCAATTCATGTGTCGATAGGTCTGCTCCTAGTACTCAAAATAGGCATTGGCTGAGGGGTTGGAATGTTATGCTTCGTTGTGTCAATGTATGGAGTACTGGGTGAAAGCTAGGATTAAGACTGAAAAAATTAGAGCTAGTACTCCTATAAGTGTATTGGGAATTGATCGTAGAACTGCATACGCGAATAAGAAGTATCATTCTGGCTTGATATGTGGTGGTGTATTAAGGGGATTTGCTGGGATGTAGTTGTCTGGGTCTCCTAGCAAGTCAGATGAGAATAATACTAAGATTAGAATCAATGATAAGACACCTAGCATGTCTTTGTATAGTAGGGGTGAAATGGGATTTTGTCTATGTCATATGAGATTCTTGTGGGGTTATTAGAGCCCGTTTCTGGAAGGAATAATAAGTGAACAGTTGCTAGTGCTGTAATGAGGGTAAAATGGAAGGCAAAGAATTGTGTTAGAGTTGCTTTGTCTACTGAAAAACCGCCTCAGATTCATTCCACAAGGCTTGTGCCGATATAGGGAATTGCTCAGAGAAGACTGGTAGTAACTTGCTCCTCAGAACGCTGTTTGTCCTCAAGGTAATACATAGCCTATGAATGCTGTGGCTATACCTGTAAATAGTAACATGATTCCAGTATTTCATGGTTCAGAAAAGGTATAGGATCTGTAGTATAAGCCTCGTCCTACGTAAATGAATTGGCAAATAAAAACCATGGAAGCTCCATTTGCATGTAGATCTCAGGTGATTCTAGTTTACATCTTGGTAGATAGGTGTTACTCATAAAAATGCAGTTACTGTATCTGACGTATAATGTATTGCTAGGAATAAGCCTGTCAGGATGCGCAGAACTAAACAAACGCCTAAGAGAGAACCAAAGGTCCATCATGATGAGATGTTTGATGCAGCTGGAAGATCAATGAACTGCCTTGTTGATAACTTATTAGTGGGTGTGATTTTCAGATGTTGGTCATTAGTGTTCTTATAGTTGAAATACAGCGATGATTTTTCATGTCATTGGCCGTGGTTAGATTCCATGTAAGAATAATGGTAACATACATTGTATTTAAGTACTATTTTTATAATTAGTTTTGTGGGTTTTTCTTCTAAACCTTCACCTGTTTATGGTGGACTTGGGTTGATTGTGGGTGGTGGTGTTGGTTGTGGAATTGTGTTGAATTTTGGTGGTTTGCTTTTGGGTTTAATGGTGTTTTTAATTTCTTTAGGGGAAATGTTAATAGTATTTGGTTATACAACAGCTGTGGCTACTGAGCAGTATCCTGAAATTTGAGTTTCAAATAAAACTGTTTTAGGTATTTGTTTTGGAATTAATGATAGAATTTACAATAGAAAATTGAAGTGATAGAATTTTCTGTGCTTTAAAGGACAAGGAAGTAGAAATTTTATTTGTTCAGTGGACTGGGGGACTGAGTAATTTATGATTCAGGTGATTCTGGATTTTTTAGTGAGGAGGCTATAGATATTGCGGCGTTGTATAGTTATGGTAGTTGATTCAAGGTAATTGTTACTGGTTGGTCATGGCTTATAGTTACTATAGAGGTTACTCATGGTAATTAAATACTATTATGCTTGGGGTAAGGATAATGAGGAATGAAAGGAAGTGTAGTTTGATTAGGCCTTTTTGGTCTGACACAAGTGTAGAAAATTTTATTTGAATAAGATAATTGGGTTTTGGTAAGATATTTTCTAGTCGAATTAAATCCAGTAGGGAAGATGCTGATTTTTGGCTTGCTGAAAGTGGTGTATAATGGGAAAATACCCTAAGAGTTTTGAGATTTTGAAGAAGTTTGAGGGATAGTTAAGTTTTAAATTTTCTGCAGCAAGGTTGATTTCAGGTGCTAGAATAAAGCCTAGGACGGTCACGGCAAGGGCAGTTGGCTTCGAGTAAGGAGGCACAGTTATTTGTGGGATTGTTGTTGGAGTTAGAAATCCGGAGAAACTGCTTCCAGCTAATAGACGTGTGATAGAGTTGATTAGGAGCGGGTTGTCTTCATTAATTAACATTAATTGGACAAGCACGGTTGTCCTCAGAGTGGGAGGAAAATAACGTGAGTGCTACCCACAGCTGTGAAGGATGTGGCGATGGGGGTTATTAAGAGGGCTCAGGTGTTGGTATACAGCATGTTAGCGGATTCGATAATAAGATCTTTAGAGTAGAAACCTGTGAGGAGTGGTATCCTGTTAACGTGAGACTTCCAATAACGAGGGCTGTTGTGGTGAAGGGCGTTGCGTTACATAGGCCTCCTACTTTTCGAATGTCTTATCTATCATTTAGACTGTGAATAATCGATCCAGAGCATATGAATAGTATATCCTTGAAACAGGCGTGTGTGCAAATATGGAGAAATGCTAGATGAGGCTGGTTAATGCCGATTGTTACTATTATAAGGCCTACTTGACCCGAAGTGGAGAAGCAACAATTGAGCACATATTGCTGTAAATAATGTGGTGATAGCTCCTACACATGTTATTGTTTGGATAAATGTATTATTTTCTATTAAAGGGTAAAAGCGGATAAGTAGGAAGATGCCTGCTACAGCTGTTGTGCTCGAGTGGAGTAGGGCTGAGATGGCAGTAGGACCCTCTATTGCTGAGGGAAGTCATGGGTGGAGGCCAATTCGGGCAGGTTTTCCAGTTGCGGCTAATACAAGTCCTATCGGGTAGATTTGGGTGATTTAGGTTAAGTATAAAGATTTGTTGAATAGAGATCATGCTGTTGATACAATGAATCCAGTGTCTCCAGTGCGTTGCATAAAATTGTTCGAAGAGCGGCCGTATTTGCATCTGCTCTGTCACGTCATCACCCAATAAGTAGAAAAGACATAATTCTGACTCCTTCCCATCCAGTGAAAAGTCGGAGAAGATTGTTAGTGGGAACACGAATTAGTATTGTGGGAACTCCCTGGCAGTCCAGTGGTTAGGGCTCCGTGCTTTCACTGCCGAGGGCCTGGGTTGCATCCCTGGTCGGGGAAAAGAATTAGTATTGTGATAAGAAACAGGAGTAAATATTTTAAAAATTGATTAATATTAGGATCTGAGTGTATGTATCATATTGAAAATTCCATACTAGATCATGTGACAAATCAGTGCCACCAGCACAAACACTGAGAAATAATCTATTGTGAAGCTAAGTGATAATAAGGTTTGGATTGTGATTCACTGTCAGCTTGAGATATTTCTTGTTCTGTAAGAATAAGTATTGTTGGAATTAGGCTGATGATAAAAGCATATGAGATAGTGGTTTTCACATGGGGTGGATATACATTACTTTTGTAAATGTTGGAGTTTGTTGTTATAATAGGCATTGTTAGTATGAATAGTGTGACTAAAGAAGGTAAGTTATTATTTTTACTTGGAGTTGCACCAGTTTTTTGGTTCCCAAGACCAGTGGATAACTACTGTCCTTTAGAAGCTTGAAAAAGCCATCCTAACAGGTATGGACACGTGAATTAGCAGTTCTTGCATACGTTTTTGGTAAATAAGATTTAGTCTTCTGTTACTGGATTCACAATCTACTGTTTGGTTCTTTTTTAAAGTATACTTACAGTATAAGGTCCTAAAATGATTTGGGGATTTAATGATCGGAGTAAGAGAGGTAACGGGTGGAGAGTTACGATGTGTAAACGATGGCTTAATATTATTGATATGCGTGTATTTGCCTCCTTCAGCTTTTCGGTCTCCGGTCCACGTAGACATCGCCTTTAGGGTCGTTTTCCTCCATAAAACCCTTTACGACCTCCCCCGCCCCCCCACGTAACGTCCCCTTCCACAAGGTGGATTCGCGCCCCCCAGCCTGGCCCTCTCGGCCCCTTGAGAGCAGCGCCGGTCGCCCCGCTCCTGGAGAGCCCACGTCCTCTCCCTGGTCCTGGGGTTCTGGAGAGCCTGCCCCTCTCCTGAGACCCCCTCCTTCCCTCCCAGCCCCTCTGTCCTCGCGTCTCCTCAGGCCGGTCCTTCTGCTCCGCAGGCCTCCCCTTCCTAGTCAGCCCTTCCCCTCACCCCGTGTAGGGAGAGGTGACCTGGGCCAGCCTTGTGACACCCAGTGTTCTTCCGTCTGAAATTCCACCTCGCTGGAAAATGTGTAATCAGCGGAAAAGTAATCAATAGTCAATCTAAGAAAGAAGTGAAAAACTTATTTTTGCCAAGCTGAGGCTTATAACCCCGGAGACAGCCCCTTAGAGAGCTGTGAGAACTGTGCTGAAGAGGGAAGGGGGAAGGCTGGTGTATAGCTGATGCTGGGAAGGGGTACAGGCAGTCAGGCACGCATCTTGGAAGAAGGTAACTGCTGTGCTTGAGGAACACATAGCTTAGTTAATGGTTTTAGTGCTTTGCTAACTATGGTAAGATGTAAGAACCCAGGTTCATAAAAATTTTTCCTGCAAACGCTTGACTGTCTGAAGGCCGGTTCTGCCAGTTTTCCCAGTGCCTCATCCTGCTCTCTGCCCGGAGTTCCTGTCAGGGTGGCTGCAGGTCAGTGACCGCGGTGGCTAATGTCTTGAATCTTGTAGAACTGGATGATGGGCAACATTCTTTTACAATCTGTTCCCTCTCGGTCTTAATTTCATCCAACATTTGGGAGGCATTTTGTGACCAATTTGTCCCACAGTACTAGGAATGTTCATTCCCAGGTCCAGTGAGCAACCTTGTCTTCTAAGCGTTCACCAACCCATTGCTATCTGGGCCTTTCAGGAGTAGGGTCTTGTTTTTTTTTTCTTTTTTCTTTTTTTTGGCTGCGTGGCATGTGGGATCTTAGTTCCCCAACTAGGGATCGAACACGCGCCCCCTGCATTGGGAGCTCGGAGTCTTAACCACTGGACCGCCAGGGAAGTCCCAGCAATGCTCCTTTTTAAATGGTAGCTTCCAATTAATTTGCAGGGCTTTAGACCCTTGTTGGGTGTTGCTCAAGAGAAAAGCAGACCCGTTATCACTTTGAAGGGTGTTAGGCAGAGTCCACATCAGGGGATAATTTCCTTGAGGGCTTTAACCACGTCAGAGGCTTTTTCTCTGTCTGGGTGGGATAGGCCTCCACCCATCCTGAAAAAGTGTCCACAAACACAAGCAGATACCTGAAATTTCCTGTGGCTCGAGGCATTTTGATGCTGCAGAAATGTGTCTCAGGGGGCTCCCAGGAGCTCTGGTTCTCAGCGCAGAAAGAATGCAGTGAGAGGCAAAGTGATAGATAGGGACGTTGGTGAGGGTGCCGCCCTGGGAACTTAGCTACAGTTTTATATAATCAAGGGAAAACTCCTCCACGTCCAGAGGGGCAGTTTTCTTGTCCCTACGTGGTCAAGCCGGGACTGTCGTGGAGCAACGGAAATGAGCAAAAAGGTGGTAACATATACTAAAATATGGTAAGTCATCTCAGCTTTCAGCATAATGTCACCTTTTCCTTATATTTTGTTTTTAGTGTGTGCAGGAGTGTGTCCTAGGGGTCATCAACTTACTGAGCTCACTGGGCAGAATGTGGGTCTCAGGCCACCATTGTTTTATTGTTTGGGGGCGTGTCTCAGGCTTCTGTTGCATGGTTTTATTGCTAAGCAAGCCTGCTCTCTCTTTTTTTTTTTTTTTGCGGTATGCGGGACTCTCACTGCTGTGGCCTCTCCCGTTGCGGAGCACAGGCTCCGGAGGCGCAGGCTCAGCGGCCATGGCTCACGGGCCCAGCCGCTCCGCGGCATGTGGGATCGTCCCCGACCGGGTCACGAACCCGTGTCCCCTGCATCGGCAGGCGGACTCTCAACCGCTGCGCCACCAGGGAAGCCCTCTGTTGAGTCTTTTATCTCAGTTATAGATTTAATCTTGTTTCTTGTTAATATCATTTGGTGGTAAGGGTGGCTTCCTTGTCCCTCGAGAGACAGGGTGGCCCCTAATTTAGTAAGTCCCTTGCACTAAAGAGAGGGGACAGTCAGGCACAAACGGAAAGCAATGTAGAAACGACCGGCCGTTGCTGTTGCACAAAAGGGGTTCCTGGAAAGTGTGCCCCCGTCTCCTTCCCGACACCCATTACATATTTCTTACGCTTGTTAAGGCTTCTAATCCTTTTGGTTAAGACTGAAAGGGTTGCACCGGGGTCTATGAGAAATTCTATCATGGCCCACCACTTAATGGCCACCCAGGGCTCGACATGGTTATGTACATGGTATCTGTAGGCAGAGCCACTTTCAGCCTCGAGCCCCCTCAGTGTTCTGATTGTGAAACCATCAAAGGCCCCCGTCACTCTCTGGCGTCTGGGGCATTCCCTCCTCCAATGCCCTGTCTGTAAAGGGCGCGTGTCACAGTCGTTCCTCCAGTGTCCCTTTGGTCCACACAGGGCACACTGGTCCTGTCTGGGTACCCACGGGCCTTGTGGTCCACCACAGCCAGATTGGCCCAGAAAGGCCGGCCTCCCCTTCGGGGGGCTCTGAATGGACAAAGCCACTACCATCATTTGGGCCTTTTGTATATATTTCTCTGGGTGTGTTCAGCCTTTTCGGCCGTATCCCTATTATTGAAAACTGAATAAGCCAATTGGAGCAAATCACTCGTAGGGGTCTGAGGGCCAGCAGCCGCCTTTTGAATCTTGCGCCCGATGTCTGGGGCCGACTGGGCTGTGAAGTGTATAGCCAAAGGGCCTGTGCCTTGGGGGAGGACGGATCCACATTTATGTACTTATAAAAATCTTCTATTAACTTTTCTTGAAATACGATCAGATTTCCATCTGACCCCTGTTGGACTTCTTTCACTTGTTCATAATTGACAGGTTTCACTGGACATTGTTTCATAGCCTCTATTGAACAATCATATGGTCTCATCCGTCCCTATCAGTAGAATTTACCTGATAAGGCATCCTGCATCTGCCTCGGGGACAGCGTTGTTCCCCACCCGGTGTAGTGACTGGCCCTGCTGGGCTGTGGCTGGCTGCCAATGTTATAGGCTGTTTTTCCTCTGGGGTGCAGCACGGGGTATAGTAAACTCTGCAAATCCCCCCAAGTGAGATCAGAAGATCGTATTAACCGGGTAAACTCCTTTCGTGAAAAGTTCAGTGTCCTCAGAAAAACTTCCCAGTTGATCTTCTGCCAGACTTAGATCAGACATTGAGCAAGGCACACGGACTTCTATGTTTCCTCGATTTCTGTCAGGAACTTCCTCTCAGAGGCAGAACGGTGGGGGCAGTTGGCTGGTGACTTACGCCACTGCGGGTGCTCGCTGGTCCAAGACTGGGCCCCTTGGGGTACAGAGGAGGAGCTCCTGAATTTGGTGGGGGCCTCTCTCTCCTCACCCTCGGCTGCGCTTTCCCCTGGGATAAGGGGCTCCTGCCTGTGAGATAGCCCTTACTGGAGCAGCCGCTTCCACGGTTATAGCACCTGCCACCGGAGCAGTAGTTAGCTATCCAGAAGTTTCCTTCCTTTGTCAAAACCCACCGTGCAATTTCATCAAGATTTGTACTTACTACTTCAGATGTATCCCTTCCAAAGTAGTCAGTCTCCCAGCCTGGTGTTAATGGCCAAGAAACTGTCCCAAAGGAATAGTACAGAAGGTGTCCCCAATGGTGTTAACAGTGAGTGGGAACTGGTCTGACTGTAAATTGGAAATAAAGGGTCAGCACCTGTAAGGGGCGTAGGGAGGGGATGACCGACATCAGGGCACTCCTGCGTTAGGCACTCCCAGTAATTGGGGGGAAAGTACCTTAAGTCTTGGAAGTTGATTCCCTTCAGTTTCCCTGTGCATGACGTGCTTAAGAATACCTGTTAAGAGGCCTTTTATCTAGGACTGACACAGTCCTTTAAATGATGCTTTTTCTAGTATGTATAACCCCCTGGTTATAGATTACGGGCATCTAATCTTCATCCAAAGATAGATTACGTGATCAGCTTCAGAAACAAGCTTAGAATATCTTAACTCAATTAAGCTTTAGAATAATATAGCAACGAAGAGCTATTAGAAAAGTGAGTTTTAAGACAGTAGATACTGACCTCAGTTAGCAAAACTAAAATTTAATATCTGTTAAAACATAATTTTTTCTTTTCTAAATAACCCTCAGTTTTACCAAATATAGCCAAATTAAGATTAATTTGTAAAATAAGTCTGGTTAATTAATAACATAGGCTTGTATTATAATTTGTCCAGTAAAGTGGTTGCCTTGATCACTAAAATTTATAGAAACTATACCCAAGTGAAAAACACGTTTTTATTTTTTTTATTTATTTTTTTGCGGTACGCGGGCCTCTCACTGTTGTGGCCTCTCCCGTTGCAGAGCACAGGCTGCGGACGCGCAGGCTCAGCGGCCATGGCTCACGGGCCCAGCCGCTCCGTGGCACGTGGGATCTTCCCGGACCGGGGCACGAACCCGTGTCCCCTGCATCGGCAGGTGGACTCTCAACCACTGCACCACCAGGGAAGCCCAAAACACGTTTTTAAACCATTCTTTTTTCCACTGTGAGGGCATCAGCCTTGTAGCCAAGAAAGAGTTTAAACCATTAAATAAAAAATGGGGTTTGCCAGGGATCCAGGAGGAGCCAAGTGGCTGTCTTGGATTTCCCACAGCCCTGACTGTTCAATTTGCAGCTGTTATTTACCCATTTAATTTCTCTCATTTAGGAGCAGACTGGCCATGCTACAAGTACATCAGGACGGCAAAAGTCTGACAATGAGTTAATTTAATTTTAACTCATTAATTTTCTTGCTGACAGATTTTACAACAAAAATAGTATGAACTTAGTGACTTTCAGCAAACCCAGGTACAATAAAAATACCGTGCTTAACGTTGATGACTCTAAAGACATGTCTGTATTAACAATCTTTAATAACAACAAACTTTAATACCAGATATTAATTTAACATTAAATATTTCTCAGGTCATGTGAATCTGAAATCCATTTAGCTTAGTTTCTCTTGTATTCAGAAATGTTTAATTTGTAAGCACTTACTTTTTTTTTAAGCCAATTAAATTGAGCTCATTTACAAATTAACCTTAGCAATACTATCTAAAGACAAGACCACGTAAGACACACATATATCCAGACAGACAGAGATCTCATAGTTTCATTTTAAAACTTGTTCATAAGACAGGCATTGCAAAACAAAACTTATCAGTTTATAAATAACAGTTGGAATAGTTAAGTTTACAGACTTGAGTACAACAGGGACAGACCTAGAATGTACGTGTCCTTCCGGGTCCCTAAACATCCACAGCGTCTTTCTGTGGCAAGCCATGCTGACTGCCAGCATTCCTCTGGTTCCGTGTCTCTAAACATCCACATCCTTGTTCCTCTGGTCTGTCCTAGATCTCTCATCAGAGTCCTAAAGCATTCGGGGTTGACCAGTCGCCTAAAAGGGGCACACATTGGGCGAGTGTCCTCCCCAGTCCACCTGGCATCCACGGCCCCTCTAGGACCCGACCCCCCTCCTTCTTATCTTACCACTGCCCCTTCGTGGTCGCCAGCCGAAACCACTGAAATGTGTCTTGGGGGGCTCTGAGGAGCTCGTTCTTCAGGGAGAGGCAAAGTGATCTACTAGACGAGCACGCTTGTGAGGCCTGCGGGTGGGCGAGAGGGTGCCGCCCCCAGAACTTAGGGGGCTCCTGTTTTATAATCAAAGGAGAAGTGGGGAGGGGGAGAGGACCACCTCCTTCCTCATTCTTGAGTAGCCGTCAAGCTTCCATCCTCAGCTCCGCCTGCACATCGGGTGGGGGCTTCTTCTTGTCCCTACATGGCCAAACTGGGACTGTCATGGAGCAACGGAAGTGAGGAAAAAAGGTGGTAACATATACTAAGATATGATAAACCATCTCAGTTTTCAGCATAATGTCACCTTTTCCTTATATACTTGTTTTTAGTGTGCGCAGAGGAGCGTGTCTAGGGGTCAACTTACTGAGCTCACTGGGCAGATGTGGGTCTCATGCCACCCTTGTTTTATTGTTCGGGGGCGTGTCTCAGGCTTCTGTTGCTTGGTTTTGTAGTTAAGCAAACCTGCTTTCTTGAGTGATCATTAACTTACAGGGGTCTCCCATGCTTTTTTCTTTACTTGCAGTCCCCTAGTGGGATTAACTATTCAACCGCCTACTTTGTCCCTTACTCTGTCCCTATCAACTTGAGTGAAGTCTATTTGCCAGTCCTTGGTGGCTCGTGGAGTCCTCTGTGTTGGGTCCCCATCTGGGGAGATCTGACAGCAGTATTTGGGTTATTTTTAGCACAAATCATGCAATCTTCAGTGACTCCTTGGATGGCCCTTTGTAGGTCAGGCCCCATTGTATACTTTTGAATCCACTGTAAGGCGGCATCTCTCCCGTGGTGGGTACTGTCACGAATGTGCTGCAGCAGTGTCCACGAAAGCCTCAGAAATCAAGTCAGTTCCGTGTGCACTACATTTCTAGCCAGGCGAGGTGTGATCAAGAGTGCATCCCCACTCTTCGGCCCTCTCCTTGTCTTTTTCTGAATATTCCGGCTGGTATTCTGACAAGTCAGTCTGCGGGAGAAGTGACCCTATGATGGCTTGGTAATCGCCTGCCTTTGCTATTTTCTTTGCAGCTTGGTCAGCTAACCGGTTGCCTTTTGTTATATGAGTCTCACCCTTCTGGTGGCCTGGGCGGTGCATTACGGCCACTTGTGAGGGCTTGAGGACTGCTTCTAACAGGGACAAGATTTCAGAAGCATGTTTTATGTCTTTACTGTTTGAAGTGAGGAGCCCCCTTTCTTTCCAGATGGCGCCGTGAGCATGCCCCACGGAGAATGCATAGCGAGGGTCAGTCCTTCCAAGGGTTACCACCACATACCCAGCACGTCAGCTACTGTGAACAGTTCCGTACCTGCCGCAGCCAGGCGTTGTCTGTTCAGTCTGGTCTGCCAGAGTACACCAGCCCCACGACGTGCAGGCAGCTGTGCCCTGGGGATTGTGCAGCCGCAGTCGGGAGCCATGGTGGCTGGCTTTAGGGCTGAAGTGACCTGAAACGTTACATTGGGATTGTCTAAGAGGATGGCCTGGTACTTTCCCATTCTCCCAGAAGTCAGCCAGTAGCCCCCCTTTTTGTTCCAGTAAAGAAAGAACAGGGTGAGAGACATACAGAGTGGTGGGCTGCCCACGGTAAACTGCTCAGCTTCCGGAAGTCTGTTGCAAGGAGCTGCTACAGCTCAAAGGCAGAGTGGCCATCCCTTAGTGTGTTCTAGTTGTCTTGAGAATTAGGCAACAGGTCGAAGGACATTCCCCAGAATTTGAATTAACACCCCAAGATTTGTCTCTCACGGACATATAATCTGAAAGGTTTCTTTCAGTCTGGTTGTCCCAAAGCCGGAGCTGAGACTATGTTTTTATTGTTTCAAAGGCTGTTTGGCACTCTTTAGTCCAAGTAGGGGCTCAAAATCATGTCCCTTTAAAGCCTTATAGAGGGGCTTTACTCTGAGCCTATAGTTCGGGATCCAGATCCGATAGAATCCTGCCATTCCCAGAAACGCCCTGTTATCTGCAATTCTTGGTGTTCCCAAGCCTGCAATTGCCCATTTTCTATCAAGCAAAAGACCCCGCTGCCCTTGGGAAAGGATAAAACCCAGCTACGTGACTTGTTGCTTACATACTTGAGCCTTTTTCTGGGAGACCTTACATCCACAGTTGGCCAAATAACTCAGGGTGCTGATGGTATTTTGTAGACACTTATCATTCATAGGGTTCGCTATGAGCAAATGGTCCACATTTTGGAGGAAGAGTCCTTCATCCAATATTAAGTCTCTAAGGTCCCCAGCCAACATTTCCCCAAACAAGGTAGGGGAATCCTTAAATCTTGAGGCAGGACCGTCCACCAATACTGTTGGACTACCTGTCTTTCTGGGTCCTGCCCTTCAAAAGCAAACAGCTGCTGTGATTCTTCTGCAATAGGAAGGCAGAAAAAAAGCATCCTTCACGTCAAAAACAGAACCAGCTGTTTGCTTCTGGAATAGCTGTGAGCAGAGCGAATGGATTGCGTACCACGGGGTGCCAATCCTGGATTTTTTCATTAGTAGCCCTCAAGTCTGGGACAAAGAGATGCTCTGTTGGGTTTGGCTGTTTGACTAGGAGGATAGGGGTTTTATATGGGGACCTGCAAGGTTTAACCTGATTAAACCAACGTTTTGAGAACTGGCTAAATTCCCTTTTGGGCCCCTTTTGGGCCCCTTGGCTCAGAGGGTATTGTTTTCGATTAGGTGTCCCAGCGCATCCCTTTTTTTTTGCCACGCTGTGCAGCTTGCGGGATCGGGATCTTAGTTCCCTGACCAGAAATCGAACCCGGGCTACCGCGATGAAAGCACCGAGTCCTAACCAGTGGACCACCAGGGAATTCCCTCCAGAGTCCCTTTTTAACATTTGTATTGGCCATGCATTTTTGGCCTTCCCTAGGGTGCTATCGACCCACACTTGTGCCTTAGCTTTTCACAGACCTGGAGCGGGGGGAATGGGGGTGGAGTGGGTGAGAGCTCAGTCTCCTTTTCTGGGGTGTCTGTGAGCGCCATCTTTAGGCTTACAGTGTGCTCCTGTGGGACCCTGATGTCAAGCTGTTCTGGCGAAAAAGTTGCTTGAGTGCTTAATTTACAAAAGAGGGACTGATTAGACATACCGGCATGTATAAGAAACTGCGTTTCAGGGTGAGGTCCCCTAATTAGCATTCTAGAGGTTATAGGAACGAAAGATTTCGTCCTTCTCCAGAAACTCCTGTGACTGGGAAGGATTGAGATGTTTTCTGTGCCACCGTGCTGTTTACCACAGAGTATGTTGCATCGGTATCTATCGGAAAGTCAATCAACTTGTTCCCCACTGTCAAAGTTACCCGGGGCTTCTGTGGGGAAATTGGAATTGGACACCTCAAGTCCAAGGGAGCCCCTGGGCCGCTTTATTCATCTTCAGAGCGTTGCGCTCTCTCTACCATAGGAGAGGCTCCCGTCTTTCTTTTGTGGTTTTCCTTCTTATTCCTTAGATGAGCGCAGTCTTTCCCAGTGCCCTTCCTCCTACAGTAAGCACACTGTTCCCTCCCCAATGGGGCTCACCTCTCTCCAGGCTACTCGCCTTCTGGGAATCCAGTGCTGGCACCAGATGAGTGGCGTTAAGTCTTGCAAAGAGCTCCTTTCGTTGTTCCCTGTTGGTGAACACTTTAAAACAACATCTACCAGTTGAGAAGGGTTCATTCCAAATGCACCATCTAGCTTTGTAATTTTCTTCTTAGATCTGGGGCGCTTTGCCCAATGAAGGTCATATTTACCATTCCCGTATTTTGGGGGCCTCAGGGTCTGCACCAGTGTAGTGCCTATAAGCTTGATAAATTCTTTCTAGAAACTCTGATGGGTCCTCATTGGGTTTTGGTGTATCTCTTGATCTCTTGAATTTTGTTGAAGCTCTTTTGCCTAGCTACTGCCTTTCGAAGACCCGCTGAGATACACTTCCTGTAATGCTCTAGGTGCGGCATATCTCCGTTATTAGGTTCCCAGTCAGGCTCAGCAGTAGGAACTGCCTGATTTGCTTCTGGAGTTCCACCTGGTCTGCTAGATGGAGCTAGTGCACTTCCTCTCTAGTCTTGTCAAAGAGCATCCTCCTTTCATCCCCAGTAAGCATGATATTCATAAAAGTGTGAATGTCCGCCCACGAGGGATGGTGAGTAGCAAAGATAGAAGTGAAAAGTTCAGTCACGTGGAGGTATGTAGGTTATGGTTTTTCCAGTTAAATAAATCAAATTGAGAATGGATGGCGCGTCCATAGAAACCCAGCTGATTGGCCATCTGCATTAAGGCCTCCTCTCCAGGATATCAGTGCAAGGGAAGCTGCGTGCTCCAGAAGTGGCTCCTGGTCAAATGGGACGCCCTCCTGGGTCACAGATGGTGACACAAACCAGGCCCCTGTGCCCCAGAGGCTAACACAGAAACTTCTAATTGATCCCATAAGTAGGGGAAACAGGAGGTGGTGAAAGGAGTGCATATGTTGGTGGCATGGGGGCAGTCGGAACAACCACTGGTGCAGCCTGCTTGGCCAGTGTTTTGAAATAACATGTTCTCAGTCTCATTTTCTCCCTCTCCCTCTTGTAGAACAGATTTTCCCCCAGTTTTCCTTTCAGACCACCGTACCATAAGGCAGCAGCTGTCTCACTTCTTTTCCTCATGATGCAATAGCGTACATGCTTCTGCATATGGAATCTCACCATTTTTACCTGCTCAATTCTAACTGCAAGATTGTATAAGTGAGCAGGGCACCTTGCTCTCCTGATCCTAACATATACTGGGGCCACACGCTATACAATAGAATATCATCTCTTTTTAGTCACAGGCCCATAACTATACTTTGCCCATTCATTTAAGATACGCCCCAAAGGGCTTTCCTTACGGACAGATACAAGTTCAAGAGCAACAAAACACAAAAGGCACAAACAAATTCCATCGTGAATGAATGCAAAACAAAAGCAAACAAACTGGTTCACAGAGTTGCAACAAAAATTCCCCTCTGCAACAGGGTACCCCAGTCAAATGCAAAACAACTTGGCTGTTCCCTTACAGGAAAAGCCGAAATTGAGAGGGTGGTGTGTTCCCAGTTGTACACATCAGACACACCTACTGTCTGGAGCCCGTCGATTCCATCTGTACGGAGCTCCCACTGCCAAGTGCTGGGGCATCTGGTGCCGCTTCAGGGAATTTTAAAGGGAAGATCCTCAGGACAGGTGGTCCCAGCAGCTGCTAGGGCTTTACCCAAAAATTCCCCAACCGGGGCTGACCACAAGCAGCAAGGCTCCTGGCCGGCTTCGCCAAAATTGATAGAGTCCAAGGTCGTTCTGCTTGCTGCACGACAGGCCAGTAAACTGAGAGGCGAGTTGCTGGGGCAAGGCAGAGCGACTTTTTATTCGGAGAAGATGGCGGACCAGTGTCTCCACAAGCCATCTTCCCCCAGTCAGATTTCGGGCTCCTTTTATACAGAGGAGGGGTGCTGCGTGGTTGGTTGTTGCAGGCTTGGTGACTGCGCCGGCAAAGGGGGCGAGTGGGCAAATGGGAGCTGGACTGCGGCCCGAGGAGACTGTGGCCACAGGGCCACTGCCACACTGCACCGGCGACGCCCCGCACGCGCGCTGCCCCTAATGCAACAGTAGCCAAAGGCCTCTGCGTGGTGTTCCACCAGTCTGTTGTGGTCCAGGAAATGGTTCTCTCTTGTTGCTGGTTCTCTCTTGTTGCTTCTTCCCATATGTAGAGTTACACTATTAAAATCATTGGTCTTATAAGACTATAGATTTGGTCACTTGTTTCAAGTCGCCTAGTCGTCATTTTTACCGGAGGCTCAGTCACACACTTGGTAATGCAAGGAACAATCCTGTAAAACAGGCAGAACACAAGTAGTACAGTAACGTTAATACGGTCATAAGTACGTACTTAAAAGAGCTTCTGTTAGGTGCGGCCCAGTACCTCCCCAGGTCTATGGAACAGTCTGTTCTGCACCAATTGTTATCTTTAAGGTAAATGATACATTGTTATGGTACATAAAGTTCACTGAAGATGTCTAGATATACAAGGTGAGTGCTGAGTCATTACTGATGAAGGAGAAGGAATTTAATTTAAATTCAAATTTTTCCTGTCTTGCCTTAAACTGTGAGTTTTTATTTCATCACTGTTTTCCCAGGAAGCAGGCATCTTACTCCATCTTACTCCATCCCACATCCTCTGACTGTGTGGGCAGGGGGGAAGCAGGCATCTTACTCCATCCCACATCCTCTGACTGTGTGGGCAGGGGGGATCAGAAGACACAGAGAGGGACTGAGAGAGCAATAGAAAACTGAGGGGAAAAGAAGAGTGGGCAAGGTCAGAGGGCAGTGTAGAGGATGGGTGAGTGTCTTGCAAAGAGATGGTAAGAATGAAAGAGAAAAAGCAGTGAAAGTAGCAGATGAGAAAAATAGAGTGTATAGAAAATTGGGATCTCCAGGGAGATGAAGGTGAAGGGATTAAGGCAAAATACAAGAGGAGCCCTTGATCAGTGGTAACAGCATCGTCAACCGTGGTGAGGCATTTCCCATGGAGAGTCGGGGGAGGGGATAAAAGAGCTGAACCCATGTCCTACAGAGCAACTTGATGCTGGGAGAGGAAAAGAAGAGGAGAAACGAGGGGAAGAGAGAGAGCAGGAAGGAAGCACAGCCACCAGGGGGCGCCGGAGAGTGGGGAGGGAGAATAACAGGGACAGAGAGAGAGAAGAGATGGGGGAAGAAAGAGGCAGAAATACAGAGATGTAGGGTCATCAGAAAGGTCGGGGAGAAAGAGCATCAATAGGGGGCACAAGTTGCAGAGTGGGGCAGGACAGGAGTGAGAAAATAGGACGGGAGAAACAGCAGGAGGCTAGAGGGGAGCAAAAAGACAGAAACATAGAAAGCAACAGGGAGACCGATAAACAGAATGAAATGGAAACGCAGAGTAGTGCAGGTGGAGACCCGGAGATGATCACACTGTAATAGAGCCCAGCAGTGCGCAGCCCTTAGCACAGGGCCCTTGGCGCACGCTGTTCCCCCCACCCCCGTTACCAGGCAACGGTTACCAGGAGACCACTGAAGGGATGGTTGGAGTGGCCTTAGAGCTCCCGTTCAGCCATTGGTCGGCGCCACAGTGAGCCCTTCCCTCAAGCGACCAGCTGCCAATGAGTGACATTTAATGGACCCATTCAGCCAAATGTCCGCGGAGTGGCAGTCGTCAGGCAGAGTGTGAAGTAAGAGAGGGATCCAGGCCTTCTCCCCTCCCCTTCGCCTTGGGCCAGCAGGTGAGCTGGGAGGCCGAGGGAACGGGGTGTCTTTTGCGGGAATCCATTAGGCTGCCCTAATGGCCGCGGCAGTCTGCACGGGGACCTGGCCCTGAGGGAGCTGCCAACTGAGATCTGCTTCTTCAGCCAGGCCTGGGCACTGGCAGGAGGACCCAAACCTGGTTCTGGACGAATGCTCCGGGGCAGGGTAACTGGCCCCTCTGCAGGGACCCCTTTCTGTTAGCCAGGCCTGGACCCTGGAGGGCGAAAGTTGTGTCTTGGCACCTTCCCCTTTCTTGTCAGGACAGAGAGTAACATTTGTTTGGTGGAGGTTTACAGGAACATCTTTACCTGACCACGACCTGACCTCAAGTACAAAGGATCTGCCACCAAGAGGTCTGTAACCACACCCCTCCCTCACCGTTCCTGTAAGAGGGCTTTGCTGGAAGCTTTCAGGGAGTTTGGGGTTTTTAAGGCATGAGCCACCCGTCTCCTCGCATGGCCCTGCAGCAAGCCTTTCTGCTCCAAACGCCAACGCTCTGGTACTGTTTGGCCTCACTGTGCGTCTAGCACACGGACTTGCGTTTTGGTAACAGTACTAAGTGGAGTAAATCAGACACAGGTAGACACGTATATGTGGAATCTAAAAAAATGGTACAAATGAATTTACTGACAAAGCAGAACTAGACTCACAGACATTGAAAACAAACTTATGGTTCCCAAAGGTGGAAGCAAGGGGAGAGATAAATTAGGAGTTTGGGATTTACAAATATACACTACTACATATAGAATAATTAAACAGGGATCTACTGTACAGCACAGGGAACTATATTCAGTATCTTATAATAACCTATAATGGAAAATAATCTGAAAAAGTGGTTAAGAATCTGCCTGCCAATGCAGGGGACACGGGTTCAAGCCCTGGTCTGGGAAGATCCCACATGCTCCGCAGCAGCTAGGCCTGTGCGCCACAACTACTTAGCCTGCGCTCTAGAGCCCCCATGCTCCGCAACAAGAGAAGCCACCGCAATGAGAAGCCCATGCACTGCAACGAAGACCCAATGCGGCCATAAATAAATAAATAAATAAATAAATTCTATATATATACACTTCAGTTAAAAAAGGGATAAGCTACACTATTTGATCTTCAAAGATTTGTCATGCACTGAACAAAACAAAAGTGTAGGAACTTACTTATTGGTCTCTGTGTGGAGTTTTCTGTCCTGAGTCCCTCCTGGGACGGTGGGCAGCAGAGGACCGTCTGTTCCACATGCTGAGGGCTTCCCTGTGTGTGTGGTGGTGACTCAGGAAGGGGGTGTGTTGATTGCAAGCATTAAACAGCCTGTTTTCCACTTTCAGGATCGACCTCTAAAGACTCTTGTCTGAGGAAGAAGCCCAGAAGAGGAGGGAGAGGAGAGAAAAGGAGTCTGGAATGGCTCTTTCTCAGGTAAAGTCATATTCTCAGTTGATTTTTCTGTCTTTCCAGAAATGCCCTTCTTTGGACTCGCTGGTCTTGTCTGAAGTGTCCTGCCTGACACCTGTACAGTCACAGTCACCCGGGTCCTTCCCTCAGGGCCTGTCACCTCCACTTAGATCCCATCTCCCCATGACCTGGGACTTGTGAAGAGGCTCCACTGGGCCTAGTCCTGGGCAGGGCTTTACACCCATGGACTGGAGATGGGGTGTCGGTGCTACTGGGCAGCAGGGATTACTGAGGGGCCCCATCTGGATGCACTGTCTGCTCTCTGAAAACCAGGATAAAGAAGCTGTACATGCAAGTCAGGTAATAATATGCACTTATGCCCGGTAAATTTTAGCAAACAGACTAATTACAGCAAATACGTTGTGACTTTTCATGCTGCATGAGAAACGAAATGGATGTGTCGCTGATTTAAAAATCGTAATGATGGGGAATGGAATGGAAAGTTCAGAGATACATCAGTGGTAGAGGGTGTTTCATTCTATCATTGATTTTAAACTTTGAAATCAACCTAAATCTCTGACACATGGAGATTCTTAGCCCATTTTCATCATCTCTGGTCCTTGGAGGTTACTTTTCGCTGTTGGTTGCCTCCTCTGACACGCAGAAGTTTCTCATTCTGATGCAGGTAAGGTTCCAGCTTTACACTTTTGCTGGTAGATACCCGGTTCTCCAGCACCGTTTGTTACTGAGACTGTCCTTTTTCTATTGCGTGGTCTTGGCACCCTTGAAAATGCGTTCTATGTATATGCAAAATTAATTTTGAGTGTTCCGTTCTGTTGCGTTACTTTACATATCTGTTTATGCCAGTACCACATCATCTTGATTATTTCGTGATGTTTTGCACATGGACTTTTGGTATCCTGCAACTTTTCTAGAGGTTTTTTTAAATTTTATTTTTGGTTGCATCGAGTCTTCGTTGCTGCACGCAGGCTTTCTCTAGTTGCGGCGAGCAGGGGCTACTCTGTTGCAGTGCGCGGGCTTCTCATTGTGGTGGCTTCTCTTGTTGCAGAGCATAGGCACTAGGGTGCACAGGCTTCAGTAGTTGTGGCACACAGGCTTACTTGCTCTGCGGCATGTGGGATCTTCCCAGACCAGGGCTCGAACTCCTGTTCCCTGCATTGGCAGGCGGATTCTCAACCACTGTGCCACCAGGGAAGCCCTAGAGTTGTTTTTTGATGTAGCAGTTTCCTTGTGGAATCTTTACTGTTTTTACATACAAAAGTTATCATCTACAAATAAGATAATTTTACTTTTCTCAACTTGGGTAACTTTCTTTTTCTTGTCTAATTTCTCTGGTGAGGGCTTCCTGTACTTTGCTGGACAGTAGTGCAGAGAGTGTGTATCCTTGCCTTCTTCCTGATCTGAGAAGGAAAGCTTTCTAGCTGAGTGTTTATATCTCTTTTTTTCTTTTTGGCCTTGTGGTGGGATCTTAGTTCCCTGACCAGCGACTGAACCTGGGCCACGGCAGTGAAAGTGCCGAGTCCTAACCACTGGACCGCCAGTCAATTCCCAGAGTTTTTATATCTTGAAACATAGTTGAATTTTGTGAAATGCATTTTTCTGCATCAATTGAGACGATCATGTGTTTTTTCCTTTATTCTGTTAATGTGGTGTATCACATTAATCGATTTTTTTATAGTAATGAAGTCCACTTGGTCATGATGTAAAGTCATTTTAATGTGTTGTTGAATTTGGTTTGGTACTATTTTGTTGAGGATTTTTCAGTATTCATGAAGGATATTGGTTTGTAGTTTTCTGTGTTTCGTGTGTCTTTCTCTGGGCTTGGTATAGAATCATGCGGGCTCCATAGAATGAGTTTGCCAGCGTTCCCTCTACAGCTCTTCGGAAATTTTTTTAAATTCAGGATTAGAGGTAATTCTTCTGTAAAGGTTTTGGTAGAATTATGCAGTGAAGTGATCTGGTTTTGGCTTTTTCCTTGTTTGAGATTTCTGATTACTGCTTGAACCTCTCTAGTTATAATTCTTTTCAATTTTTTTATTAAAGATAAGAGCTTAGTAGGTTGTATGTTTCATGAGTTTACCCGTATCTTCTAGATTATATAATTTGTAAGCATTATTGTTCACAGGACCCCTTACAGTTTTAAAAAACATTTCTGTGACAACAGTTGAAATCTCTCCTCTTTCATGTTTTTAGTTATCTAAATCTTTTTTTCTTACTCTAGCCAAGGTTTTGTAAAATTTTTCAAAACACTAACTCATAGTTTTCACTTTTATATTGACTTTTATATTTTATATTCATTATAGTATTTATCTCTGGTCTAATCTTTACCTCTTTCCTTTCGTTAAATTTTATTCTTTTTCTCTACTTTAGTAAAAACAGATTTCTGATTTGACTTCCCTGTTTGTACAGCTTTCACTACGTTTTATAAATTTTTGTATGTTTTCATTTTCATCCAGATATTTAAAAAATTCCTTTGTGATTTCTTCTTTGACCCATTGGTTATTTATGAATACGTTGTTTTATTTCCACATTTTGGGGATTTTTCTGTTTTCATTCTGCTGTTTATTTCTAATTTCATTGCTTTGTAGTTTGAGAAAATTTTAAGACTGAGAACACAATGAAGTAAGATTTCTTTTAGGGCTTCCCTGGTGGCACAGTGGTTGAGAGTCCGCCTGCCGATGCAGGGGACACGGGTTCGTGCCCCGGTCCGGGAAGGTCCCACATGCTGCGGAGCAGCTGGGCCTGTGAGCCATGGCTGCTAAGCCTGCGCGTCTGGAGCCTGTGCTCCGTGGCCAGAGAGGCCACAACAGTGAGAGGCCTGCGTACCGCAAAAAAAAAAAAAAAAAGATTTCTTTTATATCCTAACATGTGGTCTCTCATGGAGAATGTTCTTGAGAAGTGTGTGTTTTCTGGTTTTGTTGGGTAGAGTGATTTGTACATGTCTGTTAGGTCCAGTATGTCTATAGTGTTGTTCAAGTCCTCTGTTTCCTTACTGATGTTCTCTTTGGTTCCACCCATCGAAAAAACTGGGGTATTAATGTTTCCTTAATTTTGGGGGGGAGTTCTAATGTTAGATGTATATCTTCTGGTGAATTGATCCTTTTAACAGTATATATTGTCCATCTCTTTTATCAGCTTTTGTCTTTATATTGTCTGACACTGTGTAGTCACCTCGGGTCTCTTTAGGATGGAATGTCTTTTTCCACCCTTTCACACTTGGCCTTTCCATGGCTGTAATTTGTGATTGTTAATAGTTCCAACTCTCTGACACACTCTCTGTAGGCACACTGTACAGTGGTGAAAGGCAGGAGCCCTGGCCAGCAGCCTTCACTGCAACTTCAGAAGGAATGCATCCAGTGTTTTCTTCTGATTATGATGTTTGGTGAAATGTTCTTGCTTCATAACAGTATCTTTTTTTCTATATTCCTTTTTGTCATGATTTTTAATTCTCCAGGAAGTTTTAAACTATTATTGTGATAAGTCTTTTTCTTAATATGTTAAATTAAAACTAAATTAAGTGCAGGTAATAAAAATGCTGAAATAAATGTGGATGAAAATGGTAATGGAAAATGTTATCCAAAAATATGTCACTAGACAACTCCTATCTTTTGTTTTTTTCTTTGGCCAAGCCAATCGTCTTGTGGGATCTTAGTTCCCTGACCAGGGATTGAACCTGGGGCTGCAGCAGTGAAATCACCTCCCTGGGCCCACAAGTTCCTATAAAGCCCCAATGTAGAAGGGGACAGTGGCCTTAGGTGGGGAGACCTCATGTAACCCCAGCTTGAGAATCTAGTTCAGATGCTCTAAGTCCTCCAGAAAGAGCAGTTTAATAAAAGGCTTTGGGTTAAGCTTTCAGAAGATAATATATAGAGAGAGCTGGATATTCCATTTAATCAGTAAACATTAATTAAAAATCAGGAACAACTGAAAACTGTTCAGTGAGATGGACAAAAAACAAAAAGCTTACTTTTTTGGAAGCTTATCATTGTTTTCAGCCTGTCCTCCCAATTTGCTGAGGCCCAAGACATCTGGAGATGAGTTTTCTGTCTCTGACATACCAGCTAGGAGGAAGCAGAGTGGTTGAAATATTGAGAGAAAATCAACACGGCCAAGTTAGGTGTTTCTGTAACAGGTGGAGGAGTATTTGCAGGGAGAGTGAAGCAAAGTGTAAAGGCAAACTTTCCGACCAGACAACAAACAAACACACAAAAATGCTCCAGAGGCAGTAAGGCCTGGACATCCAGGGGAGGCTGAGTTACTCAAGGCAGACGATCGTTGCCCTCCCTGTTCTCTGGGTCGTGTGAGGACCCACTGAGAACCACACAGAAGGTGCACACGGAGCCAATTCACCATATTTGTCTTCGATTATGTCTGGTTCCAACACTGACACATGTAATGTCACTCACCTCACAAACATCTCATTGCAATTTCGTGTTCACTTCCTCAGATACGATGAGGTCTTCTCCGGCCGTGTACAGACCTTCCTCCCGCTCTGTCACGTGAGTACCGAAGGCGGCCGGGCGTCCAGCTCCTTCATCTGGCTCTGCTCTCAGCTGCTCGTCTGAGATTTCCCGGAGCTCGGGCACTTTGGCCGGGTCTTCCTCATGAGAACCATCAGAAGACCTCTAACGGAAAGAATCCTTAAACGGCCTTGTTTGCTGAGGGACGAAATAAGCACTTCTGGGAAATCGCTAAGATCAAAACTGCCTTCTGCACGCTGTGGGCTCACACGACTGTCACGGCCGCTCAGGTCTAAGCAGTGTGTTGGCAACAGACCTGCACAGACTGGACAGGTGAGATGAGAACCAGACAGAGAGGGAGACAAGGACTTGCCTTTCCATTCATGCTCGGGGTTTATGTCAAGCACCCCCGTCTGTCCTGTCAATGTCTCCTTCCGGTTTTTCTGCTCTTTTAAGAATCATTAGCTAAGGGCCTTTCCTGGCTCTCCAGTGGATAACACTTGGCGCTCCCAATGCAGGGGGTCTGGTTACTAGATTCCACACGCTGCAGTGTGGCCAGTCAAACAAGTTAGAGAAATTCCCCCTCAAATGGACTAAAATTACATTAACTCTCACCATAAATTTCAAGCAAGGTATGAGCACCCTGAACTGGTCAACCCCAGTCCGCTTAGTGAGAAGATGTCGAAAATCTGTTTAAAAGCAGGCAGAGTGGATCATCTTTTGAGTTTAAAGACAATAACCCAGAGCCCAATCATGACCGGAAGCAAATGTTAACCCAGTAAGAACCCCACTAACCCTGGTGGTGTTCCTTTCCGCTTTCAGTTCAGCGATTTCTTTTTCTCTTTCAAGGAGCTGCAGATGGTGGTGTTCCTTTCCGCTTTCAGTTCAGCGATTTCTTTTTCTCTTTCAAGGAGCTGCTCTCTGCATATGTTTAGTTGTTTAGTTCTTAACTGCTACAAAATCCTGGAAAACAGTTAAATAAATAGAAACAGAAAACAGACCCTCAAGACTGTCCAGTCCTCACACAAAGGCACCTCGCGCCGTTGTGGGAAGACCCGCCAGAGAAAGGAGGTCCACCCAAGACGCCCCCGGACCACCGTAACTCAGACCAGCCTTCACCCCTCCGCCCCTGACCCCGGCATGCGAGAAGGGAACGCACCTTCTCAAGATCCAGGGAAGTCCAAGATACCTTCCTGAACGTAAATCCTAACGCTACAGTGGAGATATATATATATATTTTTTAAATATTTATTTGGCTGCGCCAGGTCTCAGTTGCAGCACGGGGGATCTTCGCTGCGGCATGGACATGACCAGTGGCACTCTCTTTGTAAAAGGGGCCTTCGGGGACGCTGTGCTGGGCACCTTCTCTGCCCGAGCAGCCATTTATGATGAAGCTGAAGCCTCTTGTTAGATTCTGAAAGAAGCTTGTCAACAATGTCTGATTTTATTACATTTTCCATTCATTTTTTCTCTCTGCCTTGCCTAAAATAGGAAAAACGAAAAGTTCTGAACTTCAAGAACAAGTATGGCCATTATTTTAAAAGCACCAAGGAGCGATGACGTTGAGTGGCCTGTGCCCTGGCTCCCTAGGCTGTCAGCTTTCACGTGAACCCAGAAAGGACTCAGCATTCCGAACCACACACAACTGCCAGACTCTGAATGCATCTAAAGTGCAAACATTCAGCCTCCAAGTCCAGGGGTGCTGTACACACTACAGCAGTGGACTGGCGTAGACTCTGGCTAAACATCTGTAGTAATTATAACTATGAACCCAGCTCAATTCACCTCTTTACAGATTCCTAAACGATTAAGAGATTTAAGTATCTGATTATGTTGCACTTCTTGTAAATGCTTTTTTGCCAAAAATAGGAAAAACAAAAACTTACAGACTTCAAGAACAAGTATGGTCAGTGTTTTAAAAGCACCAAGGAGTGACGACGGGCGTGGCCTGTGCCCTGGCTCCGTAGGCTGTTGCCTCCCACTGCTATCTCATAGTGGACTCCTGCACCATCACCAGAGCTGACTCACAGGTACAGAGAAGGGCAGGGACATTGTTCGTTAGAAGGTCCCTCCCCACTGCTTCTGTTCAACAAAGGACCCAGGGAGCCTCAGGAGTGTCACCAGCCATTAACTGTCAGATGGACTCAGCGAGCAGATCTACATGCAGAAACAAGCGTATTTTAAAGGGCATCAGCTTATATACACATTGGTGGAGGAATTTCCCAGTGTGTAAACCGAAGATTGAGTCTGGATTAAGCCGCTTGTGGGCTCTTCGTCATGGCATGCATGTGGGATCTAGTTCCCTGACCAGGGATCAAACCCGGGCCCCTGCACTGGAAACGCAGAGTCCAACCCACTGGACCACCAGTGAAGTCCCTGGCTCTGCTCTTGACTGCTCATCTAAGATTTCCTGGAGCTCGATCACTTTAGCCAGGTCTTCCTCGTGGCTTAGGGAACAACCAGAAAGAATCCTTAAAACAGCCTTGTTTGGTGAGGGACGAAATAAAGCACCTCCGGGAAATCGCCAAGGTCAAAACTGCCTTCTGCACGCAGTGGCCTCACACTCTCATGGCCGCTCAGGAGAGAGTCAGAGGGGTCAGAAATCACTGCCTCAGCCCAGTGAGTCCACCACCCACCACAAGAATGGGACCACCAGAAATCATTCCCTCTGAAAGTGAGGGCAAAATGGGGAAATGAGGTTAAGGGTGGGAGGCAAAGTGAGAGACATTAAATCCCTGTGGAATGCGAACTACAAGGTACTCATACTTTAAAGTGGTTTCTAAGTGGCGTATTGCTCTTATAATTTTCCAACCAGTAAAAAATGTAAATCACATTGAAAGTTGTTACGGTCAACATTGTTACGCGTAAGTTTCCTCCAGATAAGAACCATTTCCTTAGCAGAAATAAAACGGCTCCTGTCAGAATATGAGCACTTTTGAGGATCTGTATACACAGGGCAAAATTGGTTCTCCAAGAGCTAGTTACCGAATTACTCAGCAGTAGCTAGCGCTAAGAGCTAGCCAGCAGAAGACAGGGTAGAAGAAAGGCCTTCTTCTCTGAGAGAACAGCATATTTACAAAGAAGCTACAGGAAAACAACATCCTAGGTGAGGAACCCAGCATGGCTGGGGCGGGACACAGAGAGGCCGCTGGGGTCAACCCCTCCTTGAGTCAACCTGATGGAAGAGGGTCCAGATCTCACCAGTGGGCCTCAAACTCGGCCTCCAAGACACAGGAAAGGTGCCTCCTACAGGGCCTGGAGACTAGGAGGGTGAGGCAAAGCTGTCTCCTCGGTTTCTGACCACCTGACCAGGTACAAAACTGTACCAACCTCAGGAGGACCAATAGATGGTGAGGAAAAGATAGTTTGGGCCCGTGTTGAATTCAAAGGCCCAAAGTCCACCCAAAAGGAGGTGTGCCAGGCGAGGGTGTGTGAGCCGAACAGTAGAGTGGGGAGGGCAGAGGGTCATGGAAACGCAAGGAAAGCTGCCACGCCCAGTCCTCCCATGCTGACACACCCAGCATCGGCCACTGCTTCTGCAGCAGTTCTGTCCACGCACTGAACTTTCTCAAACTGAACTCACCGAGTCTTTCATTCTGTTTCTCTCTGCACAAAGAGATCTTGGGCCACGTAACCCTTCCTACATAGTGAGTAGAACAGTGCCTGACACAGAACAGGCGCTCAGCAAATATCTGAAGATGTTAGGGTCCATACATTATACACATAAGCAGTATGTACACTTAATTAAAGTATTATATATATTGCTCTGGGCTTCGTAAGATGGGTGACGTTGAGGGGGTTAAAATTTTTGCCCCAAGAGCTCAACCCATGTACGCCGAGCGACTCCTCCATCAGTGGTTTCCACCAATCCCTCTTGCCCCGCCCCCACCTGTCCTCCACGCAGCGCCCGCAGGACCTCCTGCCACGTCCGACCAGATGGTGTCAATCCTTCCCCACTGAGGCCACAACGCCCTGGGCTCGCAGCCGTACTTACAAGACGAAACAAACCCCGCCGCCCTCACCTCCCTGCACTCTTCGCTGTGCTCCAGGGGCCGGGGGCGCTCGCCCCACTTCCGTGACTTGAGCCGACGCCAAGTTCTTCCTCGCCATGGCCTTGGCCCTGCGGTCGCGGCGCCGGAAATGCGACCACAGGTGGCCCCTTCCACCACCCACCCTCGGGGACGTGTGCAGCACCTCGCACACGGCAGTGGCTGCTGCTTCACTGCCGGGCACCTCACCACCTCCCGTCACCGCGACCGCCGCCATCACTGCCATCTCCAGAGGAAATGGCGCCATGGCTCCGCCTCCACCACTGTCTCCCGGGAGCCCGGAACCGACCCAGTCACAAGGGGCTCCATGGAAACGGAAGGGCTCGACTCAGGCCACCATCAACGGGGCAGAGAAGGGGTGCGGTGGGACGACGACTTCCAAGACGACGACAGGATGAGTGTGTGGGGAAGAGCGCGCAAACGCTGCTTGGAAAGGTTACTGTTTGAAAGTAGCACCGAAGAAGGACTTCCCTGCTGGTCCCGTGGTAAACATCCGCCTGACGATGCAGGGGGCGCGGGTTGGATACCTGGTCCGGGAGCTAAGATCCCACATGCTGTGGGGAAACTAATCCCGCGCGCCACAACTACTGCACTCGCACGCCGCAACTAGAGAAGAGAAAACCCGCATGCGGCAGCTAGAGAGAAGCCCGCACACCTCAACGAAAAAGCCCGCATGCCTCAAGATCCCACGTGCCACAACTAAGACCCGACTCAGCCATACAGATAAAACAAGTTAATTTTTTAAAAACGGAACAGAATTTTTAGCAAATTAACAACACGAAGCTACTGAAGAGTATTAACTGTTTCAGAAAACAAATGCACTAGAACTAAGAGGGGTTTGCCACCTCCTCCTACTAAAAACGCTGCCAGTGAGGCTATGGGAAGGGCCCCACCTAAACTCAAAGGCATCCCTAGAATCTACCCCGGGTGAGGAGTCACTGAGCTAATTCTACCTCACTGATTCTGAGGTCAGTTCTGCCTAACTGACTCACTCAAGCTCAGGAAGTGCTGGCTCCAACCTTGTTAAGGGCACTGAAATGAACCCACAGTGGAGTGCTGGACCCTGCTGTGAACTCAGCCGTTCTTGAGACAGGCTGGGGATTCCTCACACCAGAGCCTCTCAACCCCGGCTGTGCCGTGGGTGCTGTGTAGATGTTCAGGAGCATCCCTGCCCTGAGTGCGACAGCCACGGCCCCTCAGACCCCACCCGGTGTCGCCCCTTCCTGTGTCCCCACGCCATCCCCCACCCCCTCACCCTCCTTGCTCTCTGATCCCCCCTGCACAGGCAGACTAAGTTGTGATTTTAGGACCTTAGTCCTTCAGGTGTTTGGAGTCCTATATCCACCCATCTCAGGCAGACTAAGTTGTGATTTTAGGACCTTAGTCCTTCGGGTGTTTGGAGTCCTGTACCCACCCATCTCAGGAATTAGCAGACTCCGGGAGACACAGAGGCACAATTTGGGGTCCCGCCCACAATTCAACCTGAACACACTCTCTTTTCTCGGCCTTATACACTGGAGTTCTCTGAAATGTCTTTCTCAAATCTCAACTGTTGCTTTCAAAAAGACTAAAATCACTGCACTCAACTTCAAGAATAAAATCTTCATTTTCACCTTTAAAATGAAATTGGAGGGATGACTAAAAGCAGTCATTTTTTTAAGCACTTAAAGAGAAAACCCACATGGGATCAGTTCACAGAATAAAGGCCACGTAACCCCTCCCACCTCCTCAGCCACCGCCCGTCATCACGAAGCCTGCCCTGGGCTGGCACAGGGCAAGGGGACGAGGGGAGACCAGTGCGGGCCTGGGAAAACGGCACAGCGGCCACGAGAGGAGCCGCAGCACAGGTCCTCTGTCTCTGGGCAGAGTGGGCCACTTGCTCCATCCTCTTTCCAAGTTCAAGTGGCCAATAGCATGGGCAACCTGGGGATTCTGATTAGAAACGGAATAGTGGGGACTGAGCAAGGACCAGTGGTTCTTGCTTTCTCCCATATTAAATAAAAATGATCGACATATCTACAATGACTATTACGTATTGCTTCAGATGGAGAGAACACCAGTTTTTCCCCCACTTCCAGTTCTATACGTGAGCAGCCTGTAGGTCAGCCCACCAAGAACTAGAAAAGCTAAATATGTTTTTAACGGATGTCTGAAGGCGTCAAAGAGGTACTGAGGCATCCGCAACCGAAGGGTCCAAGATTCCAGACAAAAGGGAAAGCCAGTGAGGGAGCGGGAGACTGAGAGGGCCACTCCTTCACTCGGGGCATCTGACTCTGGGAAGAAAATGCAGTAAAAAGTCAAGCAGAGAGCCCTGGCTAACAGAGATCTGGACAGTTCCATGGGGCTGGGAAGACAAAAATTCGAGTGCAGGCCTGACAAGTCAGCCAGGACTTTAGGGACCAAGCTCCCCAAGAAAAGGAAGGCACAGAAAATGAGCCCAACACTCTGCACAAACGGGCTGAGCAGCTGAGCTGCAGTAAAACCTCATGGTGCTGAGGACCTGCCAAGGAGGAGGGGCCCTGGGAAGCTTCCAGACGGAGACCCTGGAGGGCTCCACCCTGGGGTGGGGGGGAAGGTGGGTGAAGGCAGGTAAGACTGAGGCTTACAAGGACTCCCAGCCTCCAGTCACTCATTCCCTGACTAAACTGAGAGCCTGTCCGTACCCTGGGTCTGCGTCTACGGTTCTGCATATATAATACCCAGCACTCAACTAAAATAACAAAAACGATGTCACAACAAATAGGACCAAGAGATAAAAAGAACAGAAACAGATGCAGAAGGGATCCACAGACTCCAGTGATCAGATGCAAACTTCACTTGTTCAAAAATATATACCAGACATTTATGCATATGAATACGTAACTTCCGTGTGCAGATTCATTTCTCCTGGCTTACAGAGGGTGACAAAGGGCGTTGCTGAAACTTAGGATCTGTAGCGTATTCGTGAGCAGCACGGGTGATAACCTCGATTTGTGCCTGCCATCTGAAGTGTGTTGAGAGGTATGTCAGTCCTGTGAGATCTATAGGACCTCATGCAATCTCAGTGCAGACACTGTCTCAGCTGAGTTGAATTGTGGGACACCCAGCTGGTGTCCCAGGAATTACTTGTGAGAAAAATCCCCACACATTGGTGACCAAAAGTGTCAAAAGCGTTCTACAGGGGCAGAGGGGAAGATGGAGGAAGAGTAAGACGCAGAGATCCCCTTCCTCCCCACAGATACACCAGAAATACATCTACACGTGGAGCGACTCCTACAGAACACCCACTGAATGCTGGCAGAAGACCTCAGACCTCCCAAAAGGCAAGAAATTCCCCACGTACCGGGGTAGGGCAAAAGAAAAAACAGAGACAAAAGAATAGGGACGGGACCTGCACCAGTGGGAGGGAGCTGTGAAGGAGGAAAGGTTTCCACACACTAGGAAGCCCCTTCGCGGGCGGAGACTGCGGGAGGCGGAGGAGGGAGCTTCGAAGCTGCGGAGGACAGCACAGCAACAGGGGTGCGGAGGGAAAAGCGGAGAAATTCCCGCACAGAGGATCGGTGCTGACCAGCACTCACCAGCCCGAGAGGCTTGTCTGCTCACCCGCCGGGGCGGGCGGGGGCTGGGAGCGGAGGCTCGGGCTTCGGTCGGAGCGGAGCGCAGGGAGAGGACTGGGGTTGGCTGCATGAACACAGCCTGAAGCGGTTAGTGCGCCACGGCTGGCCGGGAGGGAGTCCGGGGAAAAGTCTGGACCTGCTGAAGAGGCAAGAGACTTTTTCTTCCCTCTTTGTTTCCTGGTGCGCGAGGACAGGGGATTAAGAGCGCTGCTTAAAGGAACTCCAGAGACGGTCGCGAGCCGCGGCTAAAACCGCGGACCCCAGAGACGGGCGCGAGCCGCAGCTAAAAGCGCGGACCCCAGAGACGAGCGGGAGACGCTAAGGCTGCTGCTGCCGCCACCAAGGGGCCTGTGTGCAAGCACAGGTCACTCTCCACACCTCCCTTCCAGGGAGCCTGTGCAGCCCGCCACTGCCAGGTTCCCGGGATCCAGGGACAACTTCCCCGGGAGAACGCACGGCGGGCCTCAGGCTGTTGCAACGTCACGCTGGCCTCTGCTGTCGCAGGCTCGCCCCTCCCTCCGTGCCCCCCACCACCCCGCCTGAGTGAGCCAAAGCCCGCGAATCAGCGGCTCCTTTAACCCCGTCCTGTCTGAGCGAAGAACAGACGCCCTCAGGCGACCTACACGCAGAGGTGGGGCTAAATCCAAAGCTGAGCCCCTGGGAGCTGTGAACAAAGAAGAGAAAGGGAAATCTCTCCCAGCAGCCTCAGGAGCAGCGGATTAAAGCTCCACAATCAACTTGATGTACCTGCATCTGTGGAATACATGAAGAGACAACGAATCATCCCAAATTAAGGAGGTGGACTTTGAGAGCAAGATCTATGAATTTTTCCCCTTTTCCTCTTTTTGTGAGGGTGTATGTGTATGCTTCTGTGTGAGATTTTGTCTGTATAGCTTTGCTTCCACCATTTGTCCTAAGGTTCTATCCGTCCCTTTTCTTCCTAGTTATTTTTTTAATTTAATAACTTTATTATATTTTACTTTATTTTACTGTATCTTCTTTTTTCCTTCCTTCCCTCCTTCCTTCCTTCCTCCCTCCTTTCCTTTCCTTCTTCCTTCCTTCCTTCCTACTTCTACTAATTCTTTCTCTCTACTTTTTCTCCCTTTTATTCTGAGCCATGTGGATGAAAGGCTCTTGGTGCTGCAGCCAGGGGTCAGTGCTGTGCCTCTGAGGTGGGAGAGCCAACTTCAGGACACTGGTCAACAAGAGACCTCCCAGCTCCACATAATATCAAATGGCGGAAATCTCCCAGAGATCTCCATCTCAACACCAGCACCCAGCTTCACTCAACGAGCAGCAAGCTACAGTGCTGGACAACCTATGCCAAACAACTAGCAAAACAGGAACACAACCCCACCCATTAGCAGAGAGGCTGCCCAAAATCATAGTAAGTCCACAGACACCCCAAAACACACCACCAGACGTGGACCTGCCCACCAGAGAGACAAGATCCAGCGTCATCCACCAGAACACAGGCACCAGTCCCCTCCACCAGAAAGCCTACACAAGCCACTGAACCAACCTTAGCCACTGGGGACAGACATCAAAAACAATGGGAACTACGAACCTGCAGCCTGCAAAAAGGAGACCCCAAACACAGTTAGATAAGCAAAATGAGAAGACAGAGAAACACACAGCAGATGAAGGAGCAAGATAAAAACGCACCAGACCTAACAAATGAAGAGGAAATAGGCAGTCTACCTGAAAAAGAATTCAGAATAATGATAGTAAAGATGATCCAAAATCTTGGAAATAGACAAAATACAAGAAACATTTAACAAGGACCTAGAAGAACTAAAGATGAAACAAACAATGATGAACAACACAATAAATGAAATGAAAAATACTCTAGATGGGATCAATAGCAGAATAACTGAGGCAGAAGAACGGATAAGTGACCTGGAAGATAAAATAGTGGAATAACTACTGCAGAGCAGAGTAAAGAAAAAAGAATGACAAGAACTGAGGACAGTCTCAGAGACCTCTGGGACAACATTAAACGCACCAACATTCGAATTATAGGGGTTCCAGAAGAAAAAGAGAAAAAGAAAGGGACTGAGAAAATATTTGAAGAGATTATAGTTGAAAACTTCCCTAATATGGGAAAGGAAATAGTTAATCAAGTCCAGGAAGCACAGAGAGTCCCATACAGGATAAATACAAGGAGAAATACACCAAGACACATATTAATCAAACTGTCAAAAATTAAAAACAAAGAAAGCATATTAAAAGCAGCAAGGGAAAAACAACAAATAACACACAAGGGAATCCCCATAAGGTTAACAGCTGATCTCTCAGCAGAAACTCTGCAAGCCACAAGGGAGTGGCAGGACATACTGAAAGTGATGAAGGAGAAAAACCTGCAACCAAGATTACTCTACCCAGCAAGGATCTCATTCCAATTTGATGGAGAAATTAAAACCTTTACAGACAAGCAAAAGCTGAGAGAGTTCAGCACCACCAAACCAGCTTTACAACAAATGCTAAAGGAACTTCTCTAGGCAAGAAACACAAGAGAAGAAAAAGACCTATAATAACGAACCCCAAACAATTTAGAAAATGGGAATAGGAACATACATATCAATAATTACCTTAAACGTAAATGGACTAAATGCTCCCACCAAAAGACACACATTGCCTGAATGGATACAAAAACAAGACCCATATATATGCTGTCTACAAGAGACCCACTTCAGACCTAGAGACACATACAGACTGAAAGTAAGGGGATGGAAAAAGATATTCCATGCAAATGGAAACCAAAAGAAAGCTGGAGTAGCAATTCTCATATCAGACAAAATAGACTTTAAAATAAAGACTATTAGAAGAGACAGAGAAGGACACTACATAATGATCAAAGGATCGATCCAAGAAGAAGATATAACAATTGTAAATATCTATGCACCCAACATAGGAGCACCTCAATACATAAGGCAAATACTAACAGCCAAAAAAGGGGAAATTGACAGTAACACATTCATAGTAGGGGACTTGAACACCCCACTTTCACCAATGGACAGATCATCCAAAATGAAAATAAATAAGGAAACACAAGCTTTAAATGATACATTAAACAAGATGGATTTAATTGATATTTATAGGACACTCCATCCAAAAACAACAGAATACACATTTTTCTCAAGTGCTCATGGAACATTCTCCAGGATAGATCATATCTTGGGTCACAATTTAAGAAAACTGAAATTGTATCGAGTATCTTTTCCAACCACAATGCCATGAGACTAGATATCAATTACAGGAAAAGATCTGTAAAAAATACAAACACATGGAGGCTAAACAATACACTACTTAATAACAAAGTGATCACTGAAGAAATCAAAGAGGAAATTAAAAATACCTAGAAACAAATGGACAATGGAGACAAGACGACCCAAAACCTATGGGATGCAGCCAAAGCAGTTCTAAGAGGGAAGTTTATAGCAATACAAGCCCACTTTAAGAAACAGGAAACATCTCGAATAAACAACCTAACCCTGCACCTAAAGCAATTAGAGAAAGAAGAACAAAAAACCCCCAAAGTTAGCAGAAGGAAAGAAATCATAAAAATCAGATCAGAAATAAATGAAAAGGAAATGAAGGAAACAATAGCCAAGATCAATAAAACTAAAAGCCGGTTATTTGAGAAGATAAACAAAATAGATAAACCATTAGCCAGACTCATCAAGAAAAAAGGGAGAAGACTCAAATCAATAAAATTATAAATGAAAAAGGAGAAGTAACAACTGACACTGCAGAAATAAAAAAGATCACGAGAGATTACTACAAGCAACTCTATGCCAATAAAATGGACAACCTGGAAGAAATGGACAAATTCTTAGAAATGCACAACCTGCCAAGACTGAATCAGGAAGAAATAGAAAGTATGAACAGACCAATCACAAGCACTGAAATTGAAACTGTGATTAAAAATCTTGCAACAAACAAAAGCCCAGGACCAGATGGCTTCACAGGCGAATTCTATCAAACATTTAGAGAAGAGCTAACACCTATCCTTCTCAAACTCTCCCAAAATATAGCAGAGGGAGGAACACTCCCAAATTCATTCTATGAGGCCACCATCACCTTGATACCAAAACCAGACAAGGATGTCACAAAGAAAGAAAACTACAGGCCAATATCACTGATGAACATAGATGCAAAAATCCTCAACAAAATACTAGCAAACAGAATCCAACAGCACATTAAAAGGATCATACACCATGATCAAGTAGGGTTTACTCCAGGAATGCAAGGATTCTTCAATATACGCAAATCTATCAATGTGATAAACCATATTAACAAATTGAAGGAGAAAAACCATATGATCATCTCAATAGATGCAGAGAAAACTTTTGACAAAATTCAACACCCATTTATGATAAAAACCCTGCAGAAAGTAGGCATAGAGGGAACTTTCCTCAACATAATAAAGGCCATATATGACAAACCCACAGCCAACATCATCCTCAATGGTGAAAAACTGAAAGCATTTCCACTAAGATCAGGAACAAGACAAGGTTGCCTACCCTCACCACTCTTATTCAATATAGTTTTGGAAGTTTTAGCGACAGCAATCAGAGAAGAAAAGGAAATAAAAGGAATCCAAATCGGAAAAGAAGTAAAGATGTCACTGTTTGCAGACGACATGATACTATACATAGAGAATCCTAAAGATGCTACCAGAAAACTACTAGAGCTAATCAATGAATTTGGTAAAGTTTCAGGATACAAAATTAATGCACAGAAATCTCTTGCATTCCTATACACTAATGATGAAAAATCTGAAAGTGAAATCAAGAAAACACTCCCATTTACACTCCCATCACATTTATATAATTTCTTTTGTTACCACTGCAACAAAAAGATTAAAATATCTAGGAATAAACCTACCTAAGGAGACAAAAGACCTGTATGCAGAAAATTATAAGACACTGATGAAAGAAATTAAAGATGATACAAATAGATGGAGAGATATACCATGTTCTTGGATTGGAAGAATCAACATTGTGAAAATGACTCTACTACCCAAAGCAATCTACAGATTCAATGCAATCCCTATCAAACTACCACTGGCATTTTTCACAGAACTAGAACAAAAAATTTCACAATTTGTATGGAAACACAAAAGACCACGAATCGCCAAAGCAATCTTGAGAACGAAAAACGGAGCTGGAGGAATCAGGCTCCCTTACTTCAGACTATACTACAAAGCTACAGTAATCAAGACAGTATGGTACTGGCACAAAAACAGAAAGATAGATCAATGGAACAGGATAGAAAGCCCAGAAATAAACCCACGCACATATGGTCACCTTATCTTTGATAGAGGAAGGAATGTACAGTGGAAAAAGGACAGCCTCTTCAATAAGTGGTGCTGGGAAAACTAGACAGGTACATGTAAAAGTATGAGATTAGATCACTCCCTAACACCATACACAAAAATAAGCTCAAAATGGATTAAAGACCTAAATGTAAGGCCAGAAACTATCAAACTCTTAGAGGAAAACATAGGCAGAACACTCTATGACATAAATCACAGCAAGATCCTTTTTGACCCACCTCCTAGAGAAATGGAAATAAAAACAAAAATAAACAAATGGGACCTAATGAAACTTCAAAGCTTTTGCACAGCAAAGGAAACCATAAACAAGACCAAAAGACAACCCTCAGAATGGGAGAAAATATTTGCAAATGAAGCAACTGACAAAGGATTAATTTCCAAAATTTACAAGCAGCTCATGCAGTTCAATAACAAAAAAACAAACAACCCAATCCAAAAATGGGCAGAAGGCCTAAATAGACATTTCTCCAAAGAAGATATACTGACTGCCAACAAACACATGAAAGGATGCTCAACATCATTAATCATTAGAGAAATGCAAATCAAAACTACAATGAGATATCATCTCACACCAGTCAGAATGGCCATCATCAAAAAATCTAGAAACAATAAATGCTGGAGAGGGTGTGGAGAAAAGGGAACTCTCTTGCACTGCTGGTGGGAATGTGAAGTGGTTCAGCCACTATGGAGAACAGTATGGAGGTTCCTTAAAAAACTACAAATAGAACTACCATATGACCCAGAAATCCCACTACTGGGCATATACCCTGAGAAAACCAAAATTCAAAAAGAGTCATGTACCAAAATGTTCATTGCAGCTCTACTTACTATAGCCCGGAGATGGAAACAACCTAAGTGTCCATCATCGGATGAATGGAGAAAGAAGATGTGGCACATATATACAATGGAGTATTACTCAGCCATAAAAAGAAACGAAATTGAGCTATTTGTAATGAGGTGGATAGACCTAGAGTCTGTCATACAGAGTGAAGTAAGTCAGAAAGAGAAAAACAAATACTGTATGCTAAAACATATATATGAAATTTAAGAAAAACCATGACTAACCTAGGGGTAAGACAGGAATAAAGACACAGACATACTGGAGAACGGACTTGAGGATATGGGGAAGGGAAAGGGTGAGCTGTAACAAAGGGAGAGAGAGGCATGGACATATATACACTAACAAACGTAAGGTAGACAGCTAGTGGGAAGCGGCTGCATAGCACGGGGATATCAGCTTGGTGCTTTGTGGCTGCCTGGAGGGGTGGGATAGGGAGGGTGGGAGCGGGTGAGACGCAAGAGGGAGGGGATGTGGGAACACATGTGTAGGTATAGCTGATTCACTTTGTTGTAGAGCAGAAACTAACACACCACTGTAAAGCAATTATACCCCAATAAAGATGTAAAAAAAAAAAAAAGCATTCTACATGAGGGTGTTGTGGTGTGCATGTTGTGGTGTGCATTTTTAAGTATGAAGTATTTGGTGATCCCTGAGTTTAAGGCACAACCAAGAAGCTTTGCTAAATTCAGCACATCTGTAATGCTCTGACGGGTGTGGAAGTCCTGATTATTGGTGAGACGTGATCCACGAGGATAGCTTTTTCACATTCATGGCATTTGTGAGGATTCTTTCCAGAATGAATTCATCTTCTAAAGACCTGACTATACTAAATACATTTATCTGGCTTCTATCCAGCATAAATTTTCTCATGAAGCCTAAGCTATCAAGCCATGCTAAAAGCATCGCCAACTTCATTATATTTTTAAGGGCTCTCAGTAGTACGGATCCTCTGATGCTAAGTTAGGCTAGAAGGCGCACTGAAGAATCTACCACACTCATTACATTTGTACGGTTTCTGTCCGGTATGAACTCCCCGTTGATCGGCAAGGTATGAATTTCGGCTAAAGGCTCTGCCACATACGTCACATTTATACACTTTCTTTCCTGTCTGAATTTTCTGATGTCTACTGACGTTTGAGCTGTCATTACATTTGTAACTTCTGTTTCCAGCATGAATATTCCAAGCTGTGAGTTTTGACCAAAGATTTTACCACATACATCACATTTATATAATTTGGCTCCTGGGTGGATTAGCTGATGTCTTCCAAGAGTGGCTCTATCATTAAAGGTTTTGCCACACGTTACATTTGTACCATGACTCTCCGTGAATTTTCTGACGATGTACAAGCTGTGAATTTCGAACAAAGAATTTGTCGCATACATCACATTTATATAATTTCTCTCTTGTACGGATTATCTGATGTCCAGTGAGGAGTAAGTCCTTAAGAAAGGTTTTCCTACACTCATTACATTTGTAAGGTCTTTCGATGTGGTCTTGTGTCATCACTGAAGGAGGCATGAAATCATTGCCATATGTGTTTGAAACGTCGGTTTGGACACGAGGAGGAATTCTTTGAAGTGGAGTAAATGAGGAACTACTGTTGATAGACCTCTCAACTTCATCACATTCAGATATTATCCCATCAGTAAGAAATACCTGCAGTTTATCCAAAATGTTAAATCCAAGCCTATTTCCAATGGGCTTGATTCCTGCTTGATCCCTTCTACCATGTTGATCTCTTCCATCAGTGAGATTTCCATTATGGGTCATAGACATTCCTTTGTAATTTCATCATCTATCTAATGACACTCAAAATCATGTGTATTTTCCTGGATTTCCCTGAGGTAAAAATGATTATAGGAACAGTTCTGTCATTATCAGTTTAAAGAGTTGGGTGGAAGATTAACATGAAGATTTTTCTGTCAGTGCCCTTCCGACCTGCAGCTTTATCAAGCTGAACGTTCCATCGCTGACTTGCACCAAGCCGTCTTGGAGTCGACCTAGTTATGGAAACGCGTTCTTCACAGAATCCCAGTTCAGGGAGTTCAAGCTGGCCCATCACAGTACCTCTCCATCTCTACAGGCAGAGGGTTGAAAGCAGGAGAACTGGCAGGTTTCCACAGGAGGGAAGTCCATGGAAAAGAGTGAAAACTGGGGAGTGAGGAGAGAAACCCCACGGTGTCCTCCGCAAGGCTGTGGACGGTGGCCCGTGAGCACAGGGAGCCCTCGCTGGTCACCTGTGCTGTCGTCAAGGAGGGCCGCCCTCGTAGTGAGCAGCTACTGGATGCCTGCTGTGTGCCTGGTGCTCTGTTCCCCTCGCAGAAGAGCTGAACCCACGGAAGGTGTCCTTAGGGGTGGATGGTGGAGCGGGCACTTGTGTCCGGTGGGGCACTGACCCCGAGGCTGGGTACCCCTCTCCCGGGGGGAGCAGCAGCACGCTGGCCTCTGCCGGCCACATGCGCCGGGAGCCCCAAGCCTGCTCTCCTGAGGATGCGGTGGGCTGAGAGCTGGGAGGGATGGGTTTCCAGGTTCCCGAGCCAGTGACCACAGGCTTTGGCTGCACACGCCCCCACCAGGTACCAGGGCCCCGTCAGCGCACACCCACGAGGCCCTCACCTCTGGGGATTCGACCTCTTTTCCACCCCCACTTCATTATCCAGAACACTCGCTATTTGACTGCATGTCTTTTGAATGAATGTGACCTACAGTTGAGAAACACTGTGATGACATTTTAATCACTGGGAACATGAATTAAAAGAATGATATTTACATACCAATTAGCACTAAATAGACTGTTGTCTCATAATTGAGAAGAAAGATATATATTATACTATAGGTGTATTCTGAATACTTACTGTAAATAAATAAATGCAAAAGAACAGATGACATAGGATAAAGAAGATGTGGCACATATATACAATGGAATATTACTCAGCCATAAAAAGAACCGAAACTGAGTTATCTGTAGTGAGGTGGATGGACCTAGAGTCTGTCATACAGAATGAAGAGAAAAACAAATACTGTATGCTAACACATATATATGGAATCTAAAAAAGGAAAAAAAAAAAGGTTCTAATGAACCTAGGGCCAGGACAGGAATAAAGATGCAGACGTAGAGAATGGACTTGAGGACACGGGAAGGGGGAAGGGTAAGCTGGGATGAAGTGAGAGAGTATCATGGACATATATACACACCAAATGTAAAATAGCTAGCTAGTGGGAAGCAGCCGCATAGCACAGGGAGACCAGCTCGGTGCTTTGTGTTCACCTAGAGGGATGGGATAGGGAGGGTGGGAGGGAGACGCAAGAGGGAGGAGATATGGGGACATATGTATATGTATAGCTGATTCACTTTGTTATACGGCAGAAACTAACACAACACTGTAAAGCAGTTATACTCCGATAAAGATGTTAAAGAAAAAAAGAACAGATGACATAAATTGTAATGCTAAATAAGCCAAAACAAGCATATCCAATCTAACTAATTGGCTGTAAAACAAATACAGAGAAATGAAGAATTTGATAAAACAATTTTTAACAAAACAATATAGTTTTCTAAGTATCTGCTGTAAAACTACATACCTATAAAGAAAAGGCATTTTATTATAACTTTAACAAGTAGTATGTCAGTTGTTTTGCATAAGACACGCTGAAAGACCATCATCTGTAAATTCCACTTATAAATTAATATATAAAATATTAATTTTCTCCAGTTCTCTAACAGCCAGTAAGTAGAGCAATCCCTACCTATGCAGTACCCTTAGTTATCTAGCTTAATGGTTACCAAAATATATGGAATAAACAGCACATTCTATATTCATTAACTGGGATCAGATACAATGTTGTTGAGAACGAAGTACAAACGAAAAGCAAACAGGATATAATGCAGACAAAGGTGTATCATGAAAACCATGACAGAATACTAACATACCTATTTCTAAAAAAGTAACTTTTGAGTATTTACTACAAAACATGCAATATTCTAAGCCATCTAACAGCACTAACTTGTTTTTAAAGGCTTGAGGTAAATTAACACTATTTCTCAAATCAGGGTAGGAGATGCACACAGGTTTATGTACATTAACCCAACCGACACACAAAGTAGTGTAAGAACCAGGACCTACAGACAGAAAACTTCAATGTGACCGGCCATCGGCCAAAACTTAAACAGGACAGATTACAAAATAATACAACGAATACCAAAATAATACAACGAATAATACAACGAATTTCTGACGTTTAGACAGAAAACGTCAAGGGAGATGTAAGAAGTGAGCTGTGTAACGAAGCCATTCAGCCATCCCTCCTGGAAGTGGTTTCCGAGTCATCACAGCTGCACGGCTGTCCGGATAAAGTTGTTCAATGGATAAAGAGGGATTGTTTCTATAATGTGACTAACGTGGAAGGTGGAGGCATGGGTGAAAAAGTGCTCTGGAAATGGGGGTGATCAACACAACAAATTAAATATGCAAATAAATAACTTTCCATTCACATCGAGGTTCCATCTGAGAAGTGATCAGGAATGAGAAAGGGCATGAGTGGAGCACAGGGTGTATGCATATGTGGGAGCACAGCTTGTGACTGCACATCTGTGTGAAAATAAGTGTACGATGGCAACTGAAATACTAATTTTAAAAGAAAACAAGAATTGGTTTAGGAATTAACATGATACCATCCCATTTTTCACTATGGAAATTATACTATGGATATGAAACAGAAACGAAAAAGATCTAAAAAGGGAGAGAGTGTGATGTTGTAAGGAGAAAGCAGGATTACAAATGTGCTCTATAATGTGTTGTACTGATTATACCACAAGTACCACAAGTTCCACTGTCATGTTTATATCCAAGAAAAACAAACAGGATTTTGGCACAGTGGTTAAGAATACGCCTGCCAATGCAGAGGGCACGGGTTCCAGCCCTGGTCCGGGAAGATCCCACACGCCGCAGAGCCACAACTACTGAGCCCGCGCGCCTACAGCCCGTGCTCCGCAACAAGAGAAGCCACCGCAATGAGAAGCCCGCGCACCGCAACAAACAATAACCCCCGCTTGCCGCAACTGGAGAAAGCCCATGTGCAGCAACAAAGACCCAATGAAGCAAAAACAAAAAAAACAATATTTCAGGAGATTGTGCAAGAATGTTCTTGGCAGAAAACAGAAGGAAAAACCAAAAAAGGGCGATCATAGGCGATGGATGACTTTCTTCTGTACCCAAACAGAGATACAAAAAAAATCAAATCAATAGTAAAGAAGAGTAAGAGACCATGATTTTGAAACTGAGTCCCCCTAAACCTGAGTTCTTCTGTCGAGTTTGATTAACCTGTCTGTGCAACATTTTCCCATTCTTATCCAATACCTGTTCCCCTCAAGATTGATGAATGTCAAAGAAAAGGCAGGATTGATATCAAAGGGAACCTGGGGGGCCTTCCGGGTTACAAAAACCTTTCTGTGTCCCCTGTTTCCTGTTTATAGAAGAAGGCTTTAGTTTCCTAGACCTTCCCTGAGATCCAAAGAGCAGATTCAAGGAGTTACCGATTAGGGGAAGGAGGGAATGCAGAAACAAAGGAAAAGCAAGCCGAACATGTATCTTTCCCACGATTGGTAGCTTAAACTGATACCTTGATTTACAACCCCAAACTGTGGCTTCAACAAGTTGCCCCAAGAAGCCTTAAAAATTGATGACACCCAGAGGGTCAACTGAGGACTGGAATTCTTAACGCATCACATCTGGCTCTAGGTAAATAATAAAACGTCACAACTATTGCTTTTACTCTCTTCCTGAAAGAAGTTAAAGAATCACAAGACCGTGATATAGAAACTCGTTTTGCAGGCACGTACAGAATAGTCACAATGTGTGCCAAAGAGTCTGCACAGCTGAGACCTTATAGGAAAGCTGGGATCACAGACACTCCCCTCCCCTCCCTCCTTTTGTCTTTAAAACCTTACACACAGGTATAAGAGTATGCTGAAAACTGTCCTTCCACGCAGTCTTTCTTTAGAGCTTTCACCATCCTCAATGGTAAAAGAATGGAAGCTTTTCCTCCAAGATCAGGAACAAGACAAGCCTACCTGCTATTTCTAAAAACATATAATTGAAAGTCCTACCAAGAACACATAGGCATAAAATGAGATGATAGATATCCCAGTAGCAAGAGGAAGCAAAATCATCTCTGTACACAGGTAACATGATCTAATAGGTAGAAAACCCTGAAGATTCTGAAAGTAAAAAAAAAAAAACCTTCTAGAAATAATGAAAGAGTTCAAAAACCTTATAAGATTTAAGATCATCATGCAAAACTCAATTGGGTTTCTAAAAATTAAAAATGATCAAAACAAATTGAGAAAACAATTCCATTTATAAGAGAATCAAAAAATATTTAGACATGACATTATAAAAGAAGAGAAAGATTTGTACACTGCAAACTATAGACTGCTGAAAATTTTACAGAAGACAAAAATAAATGGAAACATATCCCATGTTCATGGATTGAAAGTCAATATTGTCAAGATGTCAGTACTACCCAAAGTGATTAACAGATTCAAATCATTCATTCCCTAGTGAAATCCCAATAAGGTTTTCCTGAAAAAACAGGTAAATCCATTCTGTGATTCCTATGGAATGTCAAGAGACAATGAATAGTAAAAACAAGTTTGAAAAGAACAGAGGTCTCACACTTCCTTGTTTCGAAACTTATTCCAAACCTACACTAATCGAAACAGTGTGGTACTGTCATAAAGGCAGACAGAGACTTTAGGAAAAAACTCTTCTGTGATAGCAGCCAAGATGGCGAAGTAGAAGGATCCTAAACTCACCCCTTCTCACGAGCACACCAAAATCACAACTAACTGCAGTACAACCATTGATGAAAGACTAGCACCTACCAGGAAAGCTCTTTAACAAGTAAAGACATAAAGAAGGAACCACAATGAGATGGGTAGGAAGGGCAGACTCATGATATACCCAAACCCCATATCCCCTGGGTAGGTGACCCAAAAACTAGAGAATAATTATATTACAGAGGTTCTCACACAGGAGTGAGAGTCGTGAGCCCCACATCACGCCCCCTAGCCCAGAGGTTCGGCACTGGGATGAGAAGCCCCCAGAACATTTACCTTTGAAGGCCAGTGGGGCTTGATTGCAGGAGCTCAGAGTAATGGGGAAAAGAGAGATTTCACTCTTAACAGACACACACAAAATCTCACATACACAGAGATGAAGGGCAAAAGCAATAATCTGATAGAAGCCTGGGCAAGCACTGCCCCTGCCTGCTGATCTTGGAGGATCTCCTGGGAAGGTGGGGGGAGGCGTTGGCTCACCCTGGGGACACAGACAATGACGGCAGTAACATCGGTGAGCATTCATCTGCATGAGCTCTCCTGGAGGCTGACTTCTTGGCACCAAGACCTCGCCCCACCCAAGAACCTATAGGTCTGGCGCTGGGGCGCCTCAGGCAAAACAACAAACTGGCAGGGGATACAGCCCCACCAATCAGCCAATGGGCAGCCTAAAGGCTTCCTGAGCCCACTGCCACCTCTCTGCATGCCCTTAGACATACCCTGGCCTGCCAAAGGGCCAAGACTCAGGTCCAACCAACAGTGGGCGGGGAGAAGCCTCTAGACCAGCCTCACCCACCAGGGTGCAGACACCAGAAGCAAGAAAACTACAGTCTCACAGCCTGCAAACTGAATCCACAAATACAGGCCAGACACTACCCCGGGACCAGCTGGCCTCTGACCTTGGGTGATGAGAGGGGTGCATAGGACACCTCCTACAGAGGGCCACTTTTCCAACGTTGAGAAATGTCACTAACCTACCACATACATAAAAATAGAAATAGCAATTTAGACAAAATGAGGTACCCGAGGAATACGTTTCAGGCGGAGGAATAAGACAAAACCCCCAGAAGAAGAACTAAGTGACGTGGAGATAGGAAATCTGGCCGAAAAAATGTTCAGAGTAATGATCAAAAAGAACTCGGGAGGAGAATGGATGCACAGCCTGAGAAATGAGAAGTATTTCACAAAGACTTTGAAAATCTAAACAACAACTGAACAGAATTGGATAATACAGTAACTGAAATGAAAAATACACTAGGAAGAATCAATAACAGGCTAAATGAGGCAGAAGAATGGATCAGTGAGCTGGAAGACAGAGTAGTGGAAATCACCACTGAAGAGAAAAAAGAATAGAAGAAGGACGACATTTGAAGAGACTTCTGGGGCAGCAACAAGTGCACTAATATTTGTATTATTCAGGTCCCAGAAGGAGAAGAGAGGAAGCGTCTTAGAAAATATTTGCAGAGATAATAGCTGAAAACCGCCCTAACCTGGGAAAGGAAACAGTCACCCAAGTTCAGGAAGTGGCGAGAGTCCCATATCCATATGAAGACTCATAGAAAGCAGAAACCAAACATCTATCATAGATACACATTCAAAAAGCACATGAAAAGATGCTCAACATCATGTGCTTTCCCACTCTGTACAGCTCCTTGGAGCACCTCTGTATTCCCTAGGTGGGATGCTGCCCAGTGTATCAATCATTCAATAAAGCCAATTAGATCTTTAAATTTATTTAAATTTGATTCAATTTTTGCACACTAATGGAAGGAAGTCAGTCTGAAATGCACTGCTATGGGATTTGCATTATAGCCATCTGAATATTCTGGAATAGAGTGTAGAGAGTACAAATTATGAGTATGTAACCCCCAAACTGTATGTTGTTTCATTCCATATTGGAAAGAAATTGTTATAGATTCTTTCAAACCTGAGAGCCTAACGGTGCATTTTACCTGCTGTTATAAAGCACCGACATAAGATAAAACTGTGTTGACGGAATAAACATGATTCATCCAGGGTTATGACAAAAGTGATTATATTTTATTAATTAAAACAGGAGACCCATGATACATTCAGAATGTAATTCTATGAATACAACAGTAGCAAATGATAATGGCAGCAGTTAAATGTGAATCATACACACACACATATTATTCTGGTTCTGATTAAATTTGATGCTCAAAATAATTGCTCTCTCTTCAATTTCCAAAAATAAGACTAACTTTTTTTTTTTCTTTTTTTTTTGCGGTACATGGGCCTCTCACTGTTGTGGCCTCTCCCGTTGTGGAGCACAGGCTCCGGACGCGCAGGCTCAGCAGCCATGGCTCACGGGCCCAGCCGCTCCGCGGCATGTGGGATCCTCCCGGACAGGTCACGAACCCGTGTCCCCTGCATCAGCAGGCGGACTCTCAACCACCGCGCCACCAGGGAAGCCCCAAGACTAACTTTTTTTTAATCATACATACAACAGTTATTGCCATCCAATGGAGAAAGTGACCAACTTTTCCTGTGCATTGTTCCTACCACATAATCAGTCCCTAATAACCTGTCACTCTCCTCCCATGAAAAGCCCAGTGCCTAATGTCTTGCCTGCTCTTGTCCAGGTCAGTTGGTAGAGCACTCTGTCCTGTAACCCACTGTGAACAGAAGGGCGCCCTGAACATAATAAGCATGATGATTCATGTCCTAGTTTTACACTATTCTCTGCCCCTCCCTGACACTAATTCACACACTATTAAATTTGATAATTCAGGATTCATGTCTTTCCAGGGAACATGGATGTGAATGAACCACACCTAATGAAGCTGGCCCCCTCATCTTACTGATTCCTTCCCAGAGACCATCATGAAAGGCCTGTAATGAATGCATGAAATCAACATATTAGCAAGGCCAAGCTCTTAGGGCTCACCACACAACAGGCCAATAAACTGAGAGACTAGTTGTTGGAGCAAGCAACAGTGGCTTTATTCAGAAAGCCAGCAGACCCAGAAGATGGTGGACTGCTGTCCCAAAGAATCGTCTTCCCTGAGTTAGAATTCGGGCTTCTTTCATACTAAGAGGAGGGAGTAAACTCTTAGTTCCAATCAGGTTCTTGAGGGGATGTCTTAATTTCTTCTTTCTTGAATCCATTCACAGGGGAGCCTGGACAGGAGGTTTCCCACAAGGTAAACAAAGGTATTTTAGTTTAATGCACATTATACGGGAATCAGGTTTCCCAAAGATAGCCCATTATGTATAATTTAAGCTTATAAGCAACATCCCTTTAGTGACTCACTTGTAGCCAAAGCAATAGAATACAAATGTTAAAGTAAAAGGAAAGAGACAGACTTGTTCTTCCCTGTTACTTCAAACTTTAGGTTGAAAAGCATAAACAGTAAGTAGCCTTTTCAAGAAAACTCAAATATTTAAATTTTAATATACTGAAGATAATCAGCTATTTTCACATATGTCCTTTTTCCTCTCATATACACACCATGTCAGAAGTTTTAACATGTTGTGAGTTGTAATGATTCTGCAGTATGTAATATCTCAGGTTAACCTTAGAGAACTAAAGATTTATTTATTCCTAGTATGCCTTCTCTGATGGTCTGTCGTAAGAGTGGCTCAAAAAATTCACCAAATTCATTATATTTGTAAGGACTGTCCCAAATATTAGTTCTTCGGTAAACCCCAAGGATGTACTGTTTCATGAAGCTTTTCCGTGTATACTTTGTAACCTGTAAGAATTCTGTCATTACACTAAAGGTGTGGATACTTGATGTAAAAATTTACAACATTCATTACATCAGAAAGCTTTCTCACCAGTGTAAATCCTCTATTTCAGTTTTGATCTTCAAGTACAGTCCTCAGGACACATATTGCTTTGTGTGGTTTCTCTCAAAACTGTGTACTCTGAAGCTTAGTGCACTGTGAGGCCTGGAGAAAGCCTCTCTTCATACATTTCCACAGCTTCTCTTCAATATGAATTTTCTGCAGTTGCCAAGTACTTGAACTCAAGGTAAAGGTTTTGCCTCAACCAGTGAATTTGGGAGGTACGGCGCCAGTATGCTCCTATCTTGTGACTTCTGGGTAAGATCCTTGCCACATACATTTCTGCGGGTTTTACTCAGGATAAATATTCTGATATCGGGCTTCCCTGGTGGTGCAGTGGTTGAGAGTCTGCCTGCTGATGCAGGGGACGCGGGTTCGTGCCCCGGTCCGGGAAGATCCCACATGCCGCGGAGCAGCTGGGCCCGTGAGCCATGGCCGCTGAGCCTGCGCGTCCGGAGCCTGTGCTCCGCAACAGGAGAGGCCACAACAGTGAGAGGCCCACGTACCGCAAAAAAAAAAAAAAAAAAAAAAATTCTGATATCTAGCGATGAGTGAGCAATAGTTTAACTTTTGACATTCGTTGCATTTTAAAACATGAAGTATTTGGTGATCACTGAGTTTAAGGCACAATCTAAAAGCATTCAAAATTTAGTACATTTGTAACATTCTGAAGAGTGCAGATTACCTGAATATTGGTGAGATGTAAGCTGTGAGAATAGGTTTTTCACATTCATGGCATTGGTGAGGAATCTTCCTAGATTGAATTCATTTTCTAAAGGCCTGACTATACTAAATACATTTATCTGGCTTCTATCCAGTATGAATTTTCTCGTGAAGCCTAAGATGTGAAGGCCTCCTAAAGCACTGCCACCTTCGTTGTATTTTTTTTTTAAAGATTTACTTATTATTTATTTTTGGCGTGTTGGGTCTTAGTTGCGGCACGCAGGATCCTTGTTGAGGCATGCAGGATCTTTCACTGTAGTGCGCAGGCTTCTCTCTAGTTGTGGCGTGCAGGTTTTCTCGTCTCTAGTTGTGGCGCACAGGCTCCAGGGAGCATGGGCTCTGTAGTTGTGGTGCGTGGGTTCCAGAGTGCACGGGCTCTGTAGTTTGCAGCATGTGGGCTCTAGTTGAGACACGCAAGCTCAGTAGTTGTGGCGCGCAGGCTTAGTAGCCCCGCGGCACGTGGGATCTTAATTCTCCGACCAGGGATCAAACCCATGTCCCCTGCATCGTAAGGCAGATTCTTTACCACTGGAACACTAAGGAAGTCCCCTTCATTATATTTTTAAGTGCTCTAACCTGTATGGATCCTCTGATGGTTAAGTTTGGCTTGAAAGCACACTGAAGACTTTGCCACACTCACTACATTTGTAACGTTTCTCTCTAGTATGAATTCTCTGATGGTAAGGGAGGCTCAGGGCACAAAAGCTTTACCACATTGATATCTGTATGATTTCTCCATAGTATGAATTCTCTGAACAACAGTTAGGTGTGAATTTTGAAGCCCTTCCCACATATATCACACTTACATAGTTTCTCTCAGGTATGGGTTTTCTGATGTGTAGCGAGGGTTGAGACCTGAGTAAAGGCTTTCCCACACTCAAAACATTTGAAAGGTTTCTCTATATGTACTCTCCGATGACTTGTAAGGTGTGAATTTCGACTGAAGACCTTGCCACACTCATTACATTTGAAAGGTTTCTCTCCAGTATGAATTCTCCAATGAAGTCGAAGATGTGATTTTTGACTAAAGACCTTTCCACACTCATCACATTTGTAAGGTTTCTCACCAGTATGAATTCTCTTATGACTTAAAAGGACTGCCTTCTCACTAAAGGCCTTGCCACACTCACTGCATTTGTAAGGTTTCTCTCCAGTATGAAATCTCTTATGACTTATGAAATGTGAATTCTGACTAAAGAGCTTCCCACACTCATTACATTTATAAGGTTTCTCTCCAGTATGAATCCTCCGATGACCAGCAAGGTGTGCATTTCGGCTAAAGACTTTGCCACACGTATCACATTTATATAATTTCTTTCCTGTGTGAATTTTCTGACGTCTACTGAGGTTTGAGCTGTCAGTAAAGGTTTTACCACACTCATTACACTGGTGACTTCTCTTTCCAGCATGAATATTCTGATGACGTACAAGGTATGAATTTTGACCGAAGATTTTACCACATACATCACATTTATGCAAGTTTGCTCCTGGGTGGATTATCTGATGTCTGGCAAGGGTGGAGCCATTGTTAAAGGTTTTGCCACACGCCTTACATTTGTAACATTTCTCTCCAGGATGAATTTTACGATGACATGCAAGCTGTGAACTTTGACCAAAGAATTTGTCACATATGTCACATTTATGTAATCTCTCTCCTGTGTGGATGGTCTGATGTTTAATGAGGTGTGAGCCCTTAAGAAAGGCTTTCCCACACTCATTACATTTGCAAGGTCTTTCCCTGTGTGCTTTAAGGTTTTGCGTCATCACTGAAGGATGCACAAAATCATTCCCATATATATTAGAAACATTGGTTTGGACACTAGGAGGAATTCTTTGAAGTGGTGAAAATGAGAAACAATTGTTGACAGACCTCTCAACTACATCACATTCAGAAATTATCCCATCAGTCTGAAATATCTGCAGTTTATCCTGAAAGTTTAATCCAAGCCTATTTCCACAGGGCTTCATTCCTGCACCCCCTCTACCATGTCGATCTCTTCCATCAGTGAGATTTTTGTTGCAGATTACAGGCATTCCTTTGTAATTTCTTTCATCGTCTCTCCACTGACACTCAAAGTCATACATATTTTTCTGAATTTCCCAGAGGTGAAAATGTTTGATTTTACAGCTTTCAGGTCTTCCCAACATTGGTGTTTGGAATACTTCTCCTTTATCACTGTTCACTTTGGGTTGTAATTGCTTGATCACATGTATAGGGGAGATATCTACAAGATATAAAGAACCATAGGTATCCCATTCACAATAATTCCAAGATATATGTCTCATGTTGAATATATGATATTACAACAGATGTAATACTTATACCAAAGATAGGTATGAAATGCCCCAACCATGACCTTAAATTTTTGGAAACACTAAAGGAATAGAATTCTTTACTTAAGAAAGCGTGACAACATAAATCCAAATATACTTTAAGGTAGCCTAGTTTTATTTATTTATTTTTTTTCGCGGTACGCGGGCCTCTCACTGTTGTGGCCTCTCCCGTTGCAGAGCACAGGCTCCGGACGCGCAGGCTCAGCGGCCGTGGCTTACGGGCCCAGCCGCTCCGCGGCATGTGGGATCCTCCCAGACCGGGGCACGAACCTGGGTCCCCTGAATCGGCAGGCGGACTCTCAACCACTGTGCCACCAGGGAAGCCCTAGCCTAGTTTTAAACACCATATGGCAAAAACACTCACACTAGACAAACTTATGTCGGCTCTCAAAGAAAGAGTATTCTTCTACTATCATCTCTAAGAACATACCAACCAACAGTAAACATACTGCTGTCTCATAATTGAGGAGAAAAATATACTATTGATGTATTCTGCATACTTACTGTACATAAATTAATTTTTAAAAATAGACAATGTATTGTACCGGGAAATAATCCAAAACAAAACTTATCCAATTAATAATATAATTGGCTGTTTAGAACTGTAAAACAAATATAACAGAGAAAATGAAGAATTTGATAAAACAATTTGTAAGAAACAATATATTTTTCTAAATCTTTGCTATAGAACTATGTACACCCCCCAAAAAAGGCATTTTACATTAACAAGTAGTATGTGTCAGTTGTATTGCATAATACATGCTAAAAGACCATCATCTGTAAATGACATTTACAATTTAAGACATAAAATATCCTCCAGTTATCTAATGGCCAGTAACAGAGCAATCCCTACCTATGTGGTATCCTTAATTATCTGGTTTAATGGCTCCAAAATACTAGAAACAAAAAGTGAGCACTTTGTATATTTATTGACTAGGGTGAGACACAATGTTGTTGGAAAAAAATGCAAATGAAAACCATATAAGATATAATGCAGATAAAGTCATATCATAAACAACATGAATTTTATTAGCAGAAATCAGAAGAAAAAACCAGGAAAAAGCCATCTAAAGACAAATGAGTTTCTTCTGTACATACGTGCAGTTACAAAGAAACCGAATCAACCCTCCAGTAGAGTAGGGGACCATAATTTTCAAAAGTTAAGTTGCCTTAAATCTGAGTTTTCCTGCTAAGTCTGATTAACCTATCGAAAATTTTATTCTGTTTCTTCTTCCACACATGTTCATCTCAAGATTGAGGAGTACCAAAGAAAACGGGGGACTGAAACTGAACAGGAATCTGCAGGGCCTTCCTGGTTACAAAAGCCTTTCCGAGTCTCCCATTTCCTGTTTGTAAAAAAAAAAAAGGCTTGGGCTTCCCTGGTGGCGCAGTGGTTGAGAGTCCGCCTGCCGATGCAGGGGACACGGGTTCGTGCCCCGGTCCAGGAGGATCCCAACGTGCTGCGGAGCGGCTGGGCCCGTGAGCCATGGCCACTGAGCCTGCGCGTCCGGAGCCTGTGCTACGCAACGGGAGAGGCCACAGCAGTGAGAGGCACACGTACCACAAAAAAAAAAAAAAATAGGCTTTAGTTTCCTAGACCATTCCTGAGTTCAGAAAGTCAGATTCAAGCAGTTACTAATTAGGGGATTGAGAGAATACAGAAACAAAGGAAAAGCAAGTCCAATTTAATCACTTCCATGATTGGTAGCTTAAATTGGTACCTTGATTTATGAACCCAAACTGTGGCTTCAACCAGTTACCCCAAGAGGACTTAAAAATTGATGACACCAGAGGGTCCACTGAGAATTGAAATTCTTAACCAGCCACATTTGGCTCTAAGTAATAAAATGCCTGAACTATTGCTTTTCCTGTCTCCTAGAAGGAAGTTAAGGGATCACAAGACTCTGATTTAGGAACTGCTTTGCAGAAACATACAGAATAATCAGAAAGGAAGCCACAACTTGATTCTCAAAAGTCTGCAGCTGAGATCTTATAGGAAAGCTGGGATTACAGACACTCCCCTCCCCTCTCTCCCTTACCCTTTAAAAATCTTACACCCTGGCCAGCCAGGAAAATGGATTTGAGGCAAGGCCAGGTCTCCCAAGTTTCTGGTTGGCACCTCCTCAACTAATACACATTTCTCTGCTTCTAACTCCAATGAGGAACGGGCATATGAATTTGTATTCAACATCATGTGTGATGTACGTTCTTTATCAAGAAAAGGGAGAAGACTATGCTGAAAAATATCCTGCAATGGAGCAGTTACACAAAGCTATCATCATACTCAATGGTGAAAGAATGAAAGCTCTTCCTTTAAGATCAGGAACAAGACAAGGATACCTGCTCTCAATATTTCTAAAAGCCTATTACTGGAAGTCCCAGGAAGAACACAGAGGCAGAAAATTGGGTAACAGATATCCCAATAGCAAAAGGGAGTGAAATCATCTCTACAGAACTGACATGATCTAATATGTAGAAAACCGTGAATATTCCGCAGAAAAGACCTGCTAAAATTTTTAGAGCTCTAAAAAAATGAGAAGATATAAAATCAACATGCAAAATTCAGTTGGGCTCATAAACATTAAAAATGAACAACCAAAAAAGAAAATGAGAAAAATATTCCAGTTACAAGAAAATCAAAAAAAAAAAAGTTAGATGCAACATTATACAAGAAGGTAAAGATATGTATATTGCAAACTAAAGACTGCTGAAAATTTTAGAAAAGACAAAAATAAATGCAAAGACATCCCAAATTCATGGATGGGAAGTCAATGTTGTCATGATGTCAATACTACCCAAAGTGATCATTATATTCAAATCATTCCCTCGTGAAATCCCAGTAGTGTTTTCCTGAAGAAACAGATAAATCCATCCTGTGATTCATATGGAGTCTCAGGAGAAAACAAATAGCAAAAACAATCTTGAAAAGAACAAACTTGTTGTATCACACTTCTTTATTTCAAAACTTATTCCACAGATACACTAATCAAAACAGTGTGGTACTGGCATACAGACAGACTGCTGGAATAGAACAGAAGACTTCCAAAAAAAAACTCTTGAGGGATAGCAGCTAAGATGGCAGAGAAGGACCCTAAGTTCCCCTCCTTTCACAAGCACACCAAAATCACAACTGACTGAAGAGCAACCACTGAACTAGAACCTACCAGAAAAGATCTTCAACAGCTAATGAAGGAACCACAACTGGACAGAAGGAGGGGCAGATTGGCCATATAATCAAATCGCATGCCCCCTGGGTGGGCAGCCCACAAACAGGAGAATAATTATATTGCAGAGGTTCTCCCACAGGAGTGAGAGTTCTGAGCTCCACGTAAGGCAGCTCAGCCCAGGAGTCCAGCCCCAGGAAACAGAGTCCTCAGAGCATTTGGCTTAGAAGGCCAGCGGGACTTGACTGCAGCTCCACAGGATTGGGGGAAATTGAGACTTCACTCTTAAAGGGCGCACAAAAGAATCTCACATGCACTGGGACAAAGGGCAAAAGCAGTAATATCATAGGAGCATGGACCAGAGCCACCTGCTGGTCTTAGAGGATCTCCGGGGAGGCAGGAGGCAACGGTAGCATGGTCAGGAGACATAGACACTGGTGGTGGACATATCAGGGAACATTCATCTGCATGAGCTCTCCTGGAGGCTGACACCTTGGCACCAAGACCTGGCCCCATCCCAAACCCTGCAGGCTCCAGTGCTGTGACTCCTCACCTCAGACCAAACAACACACTGGGCAGGGGCACAGTCCCACCCATTAGCAGACAGGCTGTCTAAAGACTTCCTGAGCCCCAGCTACTTCCCATGCCCCTAGACACCAGTGGGCCCTACCCACCAGAGGCAAAGACCCAGCACCACCCACCAGAGAGCAGGCACTTGCCCCTCCCACAAGGAAGTCTGCACAAGCCTCTAGACCAGCTTCACTCACCAGGGGGCAGACACGAGAAGCAAGAAAACTATAGTCTCTGCAGCCTATAGACCAAATCTGCAAATGCAGGCCACATACTACCTGAGGACCAGATAGCCCCTGGTCCATAGGTGACGAAAGGGGAGTGCACTGCCTGAATGCATAGGACGTCTCCTACAGAGGGCCACTTCTCCAAGGTTGAGAAATGTAACTAACCTACCACATACATAAAATACAAATGGCAATTTAGACAAAAAGAGGCGACAGGAAAAAAAAAAAAAAATGAGGCGACAGAGGAATATGTTTCAGATAAAGGAACAAAATAGAAGCCCAGAAGAAGAACCAAGTGTGGTGGAGACAGGCAAACTATTCAAGAAAGAGTTCAGAGGAATAATCGTAAAGATGATCAAAGAATTTGGTAGGAGAATGGATGCACAGTGTGAGAAATGAGAAGTTTTTAACAAAGACTTAGAAATTCTAAATAACAATGAAACAGAATTGAAGAATACAATAAATGAAATAAAAAATATGAGGAATTAATAATAGACGAAATGAGGCAGAATAATGGCCCAGTGAGCTGGAAAACAGAGTAGGGGAAATCACTGCCACCAAAGAGAAAAAAAGAAAAGAATAAAAAGAAATGAGATCAGTTTCAGAGACCTCTGGGACAAGAGCAAGTATGCTAATATTCACAATACAGGGTTCCCAGAAGGAGAAGAGAGAAAGGGCCTGAGAAAATATTTGAAGAGATAATAGCTGAAAACTTCTCTAACCTGGGAAAGGAAACACCAAGAGACATTCTGATTAAAACAACAAAAATTAAAGACAGAAAATTACAAGCAACAAGGGAAAGCAATAAAAAACACACAAGAGTACTGCCATAAGACTATCACATGATTTTTCATCAGAAACTCTGCAAGCCAGAAGGCACTGGCACAATATGCTTAAAGTGATGAAAGAGAAAAACCTGCAACCAAGAGTAGTCAAACCAGCAAAGTTCTCCTTCAGATTGATGGAGAAATCAAAAGATTCATAGACAAGAAAAAGCTAAAAGAATTCAACACCACCAAACCAAATTTACAACAAATGCTAAAAGAACTTCTCTAGTGGGAAAAGACCACAACAAGACTTTCTTGACTACAAACAAGAAAATCACAAAATGGAAAAGCTCACTGGTAAAGGCAAACATGTAATAAAGGCAGAAAATCATCCACACACAAAGCTAGTAGGTAGGTTAAAAAACAAAAGTAGTAAAGCCATCTGTATCCACAATGAGCAGTTAAGGGATATACAAAACAACTGGATGTAAAATATAATCTCAAAAACAGTAATCATGCAGAGAGGAGACTACAAATGCAGGGTATCTAAAACGCATTTGAGATTAGCAACTTCAAACAAGCACATAAACATACGTACTAGTATACAAAAACCTCATGGTAACTGAGAAACAAAAATCTCTAATACATATACATATAAAAAAGAAAAAGAAATCCAACCATAACACTAATGATACTCATCAAACCACAAGAAAAGAGAACAAAAGAAGAAAGGGGGACAAAAAGACCTACAAAAACAAATCCAAAACAATTAATGAAATGGCAATAGAAACATACATATCAATAATTATCTTAAATGTAAATGAACTAAATGCTGCAACCAAAAGATACAGACTGGATGAATGGATACAAACATAGGACCTGTACATATGCTGCCTGCAAGAGACTCACTTCAGATGCAGAGACATACAGACTGAAAGTGAAGGGATGGTAAAAAGTATTCCATGCAACTGGAAATAAAACAGACAAAACAGACCTGAAAAAGAAAAAAGACTGTTAAAAGAGACAAGGCCATGAGAAAATGATCACAGGATCAATCCAAAAAGACATAACAATTCCAAATATATATCCACCCCAACTAAGGAGCACCTCAATATATAAGGCAAATGTTAACAGACATAAAAGGAGAAATGGACAGCAACACAATAATAGTGGGGGACTTTAACACCCACTTATATCAATGGGCAGATCATCCAGACAGAAAATCCATCAGCAAACACAGGCCTTAACTGACACATTAGAGCAGATGGACTTAATTGATATTTATAGAGCATTCCACCTGAAAGCAGCAGAATACACATTCTTTTCAAGTGCACGTGGGGCATTCTACAAGACAGACCACATGCTGGGTCACAAAGCAATCCTCGGTAAATGTAAGAAAACTGGAATCATATCAAGCATCTTTTCCGACCACAATGCTATGAAGCTAGAAATCAACTAAAAAAAAAAAAAAAAACCAAAAACCAAAAAAGCTGCAAAAAACACAAAGATGTGGAAGCTAAAGAATATGCTACTACACAACCAGTGGATCACTGAAGAAATCAAAGAGGAAATTAAAAAAAGAAAACCCTAGAGACAAATGAAAATGAAAACTGTGACCCAAAACCTATGGGACACAGTAAAAACAGTTCTAAGAGTGAAGTTTATAGCAAAACAAGCTAAACTTAGGATTCAAGAACAATCTCAAACAACCTCAAATAAACAACCTAACTTTATGCCTAAAGGAACTAGAAAAAGAACAAAACCCCAAAGAGAGATATAAAGATCAGAGCAGAAATAAATGAAATAGAGACCAAAAAAAAAGAAAAAAGAAAAGAAAAGATCTATGAAACTAAAACCTGGTTCTTTGAAAAGATAAAGAACATTGATAGAGAAGTCTCAGAAAATGGCAGAGAAATAAGATGTGGAGATCACCTTCCTCCCCACAGATACATCAAAAACACATCTACATGTGGAACAACTCCTACAGAACACTGGCAGAAGACCTCAGACTTCCAAAAAAGGCAAAAAGTCTCCATGTAACTGGGTAAGGCAAAAGAAAAAAGGAAAAAACAAAAAGAGACAAAGGCAACAGGACAGGACTCACGCCTCTGCGAGGGCACTGTGAAGGAGGAAATGTTTCTGCACACTAGGAAGCCCCCTCACTGGCAGAGACAAGGGGGAGCTTTGGAGCCTCAGAGGAGAACGCAGCAACAGGGGTGCGGAGAGCAAAGCAGAGGGAATCCCGCACAGAGGATCAGTGTCAACCAGCACTCCCCAGCCTGAGATGCTTGCCTGCCTGCCGGGGCGAGTGGGGGCTGGGTGCTGGGGCTCGGGCTTCAGAGGTCAGACCCCAGGGAGAGAGGATTGGGGGTTAGCTGTGAGAAGACAGCCTGATGGAGGCCGGAAAGCAACCTGGGCCTGCCAGATAGACAAGGGACCATTGTTGCAGGGTGCACGAGGAGAGGGGCACACCCGCCCTAGGAGCCTCTTTCTCCACGCACTCACAGACAGCAGGGCACAGCCTACACAAGCTCTAGGGCCTGGTGAGAGCTGTGCCTGCTATCTTGAACCCCAGAGGTGGGCGTGGCAGCTACTGCTGCCACCACAGGTCCCATGAGCAAGCCCAGGTCACTGCCCACACCTTCCCGGGAGCCAGTGCAGCCCGCCACTGCCAACGGTCCAGCGATCTGGGACCAACTTCCTGGGGAGGGCTAACAGCACACCTCAGGCTGTTGAAAATTCCCACTGGTCTCTGCTGCCAAAGGCACTCCCCGCACATCCCAACTGTGAATGCTGTGTCCTTCCCGCTCCCTGGCCTGGGTGAGCAAGTGAGCCCTAACCAGCCACTGCCTTCACTCCCCCTTGCCCGGGTGGGGAAGAGACTCCTGAGGGTGGCCAAAACACAGAGGCAGAGCCAAAACTAAAGCTGAACTCTTGGGGCAGTGCAACCACAGAAGAGAAAGGGAAATTTCTCCACACAGCCACAGGAGCAGCAGATTAAATCCCTCAATCGGCTTGGTACACCCTCCATCTGTGCAATATCTGAATAGACAACGAGTGTTTCCACAATTGAGGCTGTGGACTCTGGGGCAAGTACTCGTACGAGTTGGGTCAGGTCAGAGCATAAGCTGGCCCCATGGTGCCCACAGCAGGTGCAGAGACCCACCGAGAGTTCGATTTCTGCTTTTGATTTGCTTTTAGTTTTGGTAGTTTATTTATTTTTTTTATTTTATTTTTTATTTTTTTTTATTTTTTTATTTTTTTTTATTTTTTTTTTAGGTAGTTTAGTTTTTAGTGTTTGTTTTCATTTTGGGGTTCGTTTGTTTGGTTGCTCTCTTCTTTTTTGTTATCTCTCTCTCCTGCGGTTTGTTTTTTTGTCTTGGGGTTTTGTTTGTTCGTTTTCTTTTTTGTTTTCGTTTGTGTGTTTCTTTGTGTGTGTCTGTTTTCCTTCTTTTTTTTTTTTCCTTTTCTTCCACACCGTGCAGTTGCAGACTCTTGGTGCTCTGAACAGGGGTCGGGCCTGAGCCTCTGAGGTGGGAGAGACTAGTCCAGGATGCTGGATGACCAGAGAACTCTCAGCCTCAGGGAATATTAATTGGCAAGAGCTCTTCCACAGGACTCCATCTCTACACCAAGACCTGGCTCCACCCAACAGCAAGCAAGGTCCAGTGCTGGAGGCCTCATGCCAAATAACTAGCAAGACAGAAACACAACCCCACCCATTAGCAGACAGGCTGCCTAAAGTCATACTAAGCTCAGAAACACCACAAAAAGAGCCACTGGACGTGGTCCTGCCAATCAGAGGGACAAGATCCAGCAGCACCCACCAGAACGGAGACACCAGTCCCCCCACTAGGGAGCCTACACAAGCCACTGGACCAACCTCACCCACTGAGGGCAGACACCAGAAGTAAGAGGAACTACGACCCTGCAGCCTGCGGATAGGAGACCCCAAACACAGTAAATTAAACAAAATGAGAAGACAGAGGAATATGCTGCAGATGAAGGAGCAAGGTAAAAACCCACAAGACCAAACAAATGAAGAGAATATAGGCAGTCTACCTGAAAAAGAATTCAGAGTAATGATAGTAAAGATGATCTAAAATCTCAGCAATAGGGCTTCCCTGGTGGCGCAAGTGGTTGGGAGTCCGCCTGTCAATGCAGGGGACATGGGTTCAAGCCCTGGTCCCAGAGGATCCCACATATCGCAGAGCAACTGAGCCCGTGCACCACAACTACTGAGCCTGTGCTCTAGAGCCCACGATCCACAACTACTGAGCCCACGTGCTGCATCTACTGAAGCCCACGTGCTCTAGAGCCCACGCTCTGCAACAAGAGAAGCCACCACAGTGAGAAGCCCGCGCACCACAACGAAGAGTAGCCCCCACTCACTGAAACTAGAGAAAGCCCACGCACAGCAACAAAGACCCAACACAGCTAAAACTAACAAATAAATAAATTTATATAAAAAAATAATAAAATCTCAGAAATAGAATAAAACACAAGAAATGTTTAACAAGGACACAGAAGAACAAACCAACAGTGATGAGCAACACACCAAGTGCAATTAAAAATACTCTAGTAGGGGGCTTCCCTGGTGGCACAGTGGTTGAGAGTCTGCCTGCCGATGCAGGGGACACGGGTTCGTGCCCCGGTCTGGGAAGATCCCACATGCTGCAGAGTGGCTAGGCTCATGAGCCATGGCCGCTGAGCCTGCACGTCTGGAGCCTGTGCTCCACAACGGGAGAGGCCACAACAGTGAGAGGCCCACGTACCGAAAAAAAAAAAAACTCTAGTAGGAATCAACAACAGAATAACTGAGGCAGAAGAACGGATAAGTGACCTGGAAGATAGAATGGTGGAAATAACTGCCATGGAGCAGAATAAAGAAAACAGAATGAAAAGAATTGAGGACAGTCTCAGAGACCTCGGGGACAACGTTCGAATTACAGGTGTCCCAGGAGAAGAAGAGAAAGAGGAAGAGTCTGAGAAAGTATTTGAAGAGATTATAGGCGAAAACTTCCCTAAACATGGGAAAGGAAATAGCCAATCAAGTCCAGGAAGTGCAGAGAGTCCCATACAGAATAAACCAAAGAAGAAACACGCCAAAACACATATTAATCAAACTATCAAAAATTAAATACAAAGAAAAACTATTAAAAGCAACAAGGGAAAAGCAACAAATAACATACAAGGGAATCCCCATAAGATTATCAGATGATCTTTCAGCAGAAACTGCAGGCCAGAAGGGAGTGGCAGGATTTATATAAAGTGATGAAAGGGAAACACCTACAACCAAGATTATCCTACCCAGCAAGGATCTCATTCAGATTCCACGGAGAAATCAAAAGCTTTACAGATAAGCAAAGGCTAAGAGAATTCAGCACCACCAAACCAGCTCTACAGAAAATGCTAAAGGAACTTCTCTAAGCAGGAAACACAAAAGAAGAAAAAGACCTACAAAAACAAACCCAAAACAATTAAGAAAATGGTAATAGCAACATACATATCAATAATTACCCTAAATGTGAACGGGGTTAAATGCTCCAACCAAAAGACAGACTGGCTGAATGGATACAAAAACAAAACCTGTATATATGCTGTCTACAAAAGATCCACTTCAAACCTAGGGACACATACAGACTGAAAGTGAGGGGATGGAAAAAGATGTTCCATACAAACGGGAATCAAAAGAAAGCTGGAGTAACAATACTGATATCAGATAAAATAGACTTTAAAATAAAGACTGTTACAAGAGATAAGGAAGGACACTACATAATGATCAAGGGATCAATCCAAGGAAACATACAATTGTAAATATTTATGCACCCAACATAAGAGCACCTCGATACATAAGGCAAATGCTAACAGCCACAAAAGGGAAAATCGATAGTAACACAATAGTGGGGAACTTTTAACACCCCACTTACACCAATGGACAGATCATCCAGACAGAAAATAAACAAGGAAACACAAGCTTTAGATGACACAATAGACCGGATAGATTTAATTGATATTTATAGAACATTCCACCTGAAAGCAGAAGGATACACTTTCTTCTCAAGTGCATATGGAACATTCTCCAGGAGAGATCACATCTTAGGTAACAAATCAAGCCCTGGTAAATTTAAGAAAACTGAAATCGTATCAAGCATCTTTTCCAACCACAACTCTATGAGATTAGAAATCAATTACAGGGGAAAAGAACTGTAAAAAATATATAATGCATGAAGGCTAAACACTACACTACTAAATAACCAAGAGATCAGTAAAGAAATCAAAGAGAAAATCAAAAAATACCTAGAGACAAATAACAATGAAAACACGATGATCCAAAACATACGGGATGCAGCAAAAGCAGTTCTAAGAAGGAAGTTTACAGCAATACAATCCTACCTGAAGAAACAAGAAAAATCTCAAATATACAATCTAAACAGCTAAAGGAACTAGAGAAAGAGGAACCAAAAAAACCCAGTTAGTAGAAAGAAATCAATCATAAAGATAAAAGCAGAAATAAATGAAACAGAAACAATAGCAAAGATCAATAAAACTAAAAGCTGGTTCTTTGAGAAGATAAACAAAATTGATGAACCTTTAGCCAGGCTCATCAAGAAAAAGAGGGAGAGGACCCAAATCAATAAAATTAGAAATGAAAAAGGAAAAGTTACAAAGAGCACTGCAGAAATACAAAGGATCATAAGAGACTACTATAAGCAACTATAGGCCAATAAAATGGACAACCTGGAAGAAATGGACAAATTCTTAAAAAGGTATAACCTTCTAAGACTGAACCAGGAAGAAACAAAGAATATGAACAGACCAATCACAAGTAATGAAACTGATACTGTGATTAAAAATCTTCCGGAACAAAAGTCCAGGACCAGATGGCTTCACAGGTGAATTCTACAAAACACTTAGAGAAGAGCTAACATCCATCCTCAAACTCTTCCAAAAAGCTGAAGAGGAAGGAACTCTTCCAAACTCATTCTGTGAGGCCACCGTCACCGATACCCAAACCAGACAAAGATATCCCGAAAAGAGAAAATTACAGACCAATATTACTGATGAATATAGACACAAAAATCCTCAACAAACTACTAGCAAACAGAATTCAACAACACATTAAAAGAATCATACACCACAATCAAGTGGGATTTACCCCAGAGATGCAAGGATTCTTCAATATACACAAATCAACCAATGTGATACACCATATTAACAAATTGAATGAAAACCATATGATCATTTGAATAGATGCAGAAAAAGCTTTTAACAAAATTCCACACCCATTTATGATAAAAACTCTCCAGAAAGTGGGCACAGATGGAACCTACCTCAACATAATAAAGGCCATGTATGACACACAGCTAACATCATTCTCAATGTTGAAAAACTGAAAGCATTTCCTCGAAGATCAGGAACAAGACAAGGAGGTCCACTCTCATAACTACTATTCAATACAGTTTTGGAAGTCCTAGCCACAGAAATCAGAAAAGAAAAAGAAACAAAAGGAATATAAAATTGGAAAAGAAGAAGTAAAATTGTTTGCAGATGAGATGACACTATACGTAGAAAATCCTAAAGATGCCACCAGAAAACTACTAGAGCTAATCAATGAATCTGGTAAAGTTGCAGGATACAAAATTAATGCACAGAAATCTCTTGCACTCCTACACATGAACAACTAAAGACCAGAAAGAGAAATTAAGGAAACAATACCATTCACCACTGCAACAAAAAAAGAATAAAATACCTAGGAATAAACCTACCCAAGGAGGTAAAAGACGTGTATTCAGAAAACTATAAAACACTGATGAGAGAAATCTAAGACGACACAAACAGATGGAGAGATATACCATGTTCTTGGATTTGAAGAATCAATACTGTGAAAATGACTATACTACCCAAAGCAATCTACAGATTCAATGCAATTGTTATCAAATTACCAATGGCATTTTTCACAGAACTAGAACCAAAAAAATCTTAAAATCTATATAGAAACACAAAAGACCCCAAGTAGCCAAAGCAATCTTGAGGGAAAAAAAACAGAGCTGGAGGAATCAGGCTCCCTGACTTCAGACTATACTACAAAGTCACAGGCATCAGAACAGTGTGGTACTTGCCCAAAAGCAGACACATACATCTATGAAACAGAATAGAGAGTCCCAAAATAAACCCATGTACATATGGCCAATTAATCTACAACAGAGGCAAGAATATACAATGGTGACAGTACCTTCAATAAGTGGTGCTGGGAAAACTGGACAGCTACATGTAGAAGAATAAAATTAGAAAACTCCCTAACAACATAAACAAAAATAAACTCAAAATGGATTAAAGACCTAAATGTAAGGCCACATACTATAAAACTCTTAAGAGGAAAACAGAGAGAGAACACTCTTTGACATCAATCACAGCAAGATCTTTTCTGACCAACCTTCCAGAGTAATGGAAATAAAAACAAAAATAAACAAATTGGACCTAATTAAACTTAAAAGTTTCAGCACAACAAAGGAAACCATAAACAAGACAAAAAGACAACCCTCAGAATGGGAGAAAATAATTACAAACGAATTAATGGACCAAAGATTACTCTCCAAAATATACAAATAGTTCATGCAGCTCAATATCAAAAAAACAAACAACCCAATCAAAATATGGGCAGAAGACCTAAACAGACATTTCTCCAAAAAAGACATACAGAGGGCCAAGAGGCACATGAAAACATGCTCAACATCACTAATTATTAGAGAAATGCAAATCAAGACTACAATGAGGCATCAGCTCACACAAGTCAGAATGGCCATCATAAAAAAATTTACAAACAATAAATGCTAGAGAGGGTGTGGAGACAAGGGAACCCTCTCACACTGTTGGTGGGAATGTAAATTGATACAGCCACTACGGAGAACAGTATGGAGGTTCCTTAAAACACTAAAAATAGAATTACCATAAGACCCAGCAATCCCACTACTGGGCATATACCCAGAGAAAACCATAACTCAAAGACCCATTCACCCCAATGTTCATTGCAGCACTATTTAGAATAGCCAGGTCCTGGAAGCAACCTAAATGCCTATCGACAGACCAACAGATAAAGAAAATGTAGTACATATACACAGTGGAATATTACTCAGTCATAAACAGAATGAAATTGGGTCATTTGTAGAGACGTGGTTGGCCTAGACACTGTCATACAGAGTGAAGTAAGTCAGAGAAAAACAAACATCGTATATTAACGCATATAGGTGGAATCTAGAAAAATGATACAGATCAACCTGTTTGCAAGGCAGAAATAGAGACAAAGACGTAGAGAACAAACGTATGGATACCAAGGGGCAGGGTCGGGTGGGATGAATTGGGAGATTGGGATTGTCATATATACACTATTGATACTGTGTATAAAATAGATAACTAATGAGAACCTACTGTATAGCACAGGGAACTCTACTCAATGCTCTGTGGTGACCTAAATGGGAAGGAAATCCGAAAAAGAGGGGATATATGTATACGTAGAGTTGATTCACTTTGCTGTACAGTAGAAACTAACACAACATTGTAAAGCAACTATACCCCAATAAAAATTAATTTTAAAAAACCTAATAAGTGAAATGGTAATTACAGGGAAATTTGCTGCTTTAAATGCTTATATTGGAAAAGAAGAAAGTATCTTTTAACATGCTATTTTATACTAATATGTGTAAAATAGATAACTAATGAGAACCTGATGTACAGCACAGGGAACTCTACTTCACTTAGCTGTACAGTAGAAACAAACACATTGTAAAACCACTATACCCCAATAAAAGAAAAAAAGAATATTGAAAAACATTTAGCCAGAGTCATTAATAACAAAGGGAGAGGGCCCAAATCAATAAAATCAGAAATCAAAACGGATACGTTACAATGGACACCACAGAAATACAAAGAATCAGAAGAGACTTCTCCAAGAAACTATACTCCAATAAAATGGACAACCTAGAAGAAATGGGTTAGAAAGGTACAATCTCCTAAGAATGAACCACGAAGAAATAGAAAATAGGAACAGACCAATCACAAGCACTGAAATTGTAACTGTGATTAAAAATCTTCCAAGAAACAAAGGTCCAGGACCAGATGGCTTCACAGGTGAATTCTCCCATTCTGATATTCAGACAAGAGCTAACACTCATTCTTCTGAAACTATTACAAAAAATACTTTCGGAGAGGAAGGAACACTTCCAATGAACTCATTCTGTGAGGCCATAATAACCCTGACACCAAAGCCAGAAAAAGATATTCCAAAAAAAGAAAATTACAAGTCAATATCACATATATGCAAAAACCCACAACAAAATACTAGCAAACAGAATCCAACAATACATTAAAAGAATCATAAACCATGATCAAGTGGGATTTATTCCAGGGATGCAAGATTTTCAATATCTGCAAGTCAATTAATATGATACACCACATTAACAAATTGAAGACTAAAAACCATATGATCATCTCAGTAGTTGCAGAAAAAGCCTCTCACAAAATTCAGCACTGATTTATGATAAAAACGCTTCAGAAAGTAAGCACAGATGGAACTTACTTCAACATAATAAAGACCATATATGACAAACACACAACTAACGTCATACTCAACAATGAAAAGGTGAAAGCATTTCCTCTAAGATCAGGAACAAGACAAGGATGTCCAATCTCACCACTTTTATTCAACATACATTTGGAAGTCCTAGCCACTGCAATCAGAAAACAAAAAGAAATAAAAGGAATCCAGATAGGAAAAGAAGTAAAACTATCACTGTATGCAGATGACATGATGCTACACATAGAAAATCCTGAAGATGCCACCAGATAACTACTAGACCTCATCAACGAACAGGGTAAAGTTGCTGGATAAATATAAAAAATAAATATACAAAAATCTGTTGCATTTCTATATACTAACAACGAAATATCAGAAAGTGAAATTAAGGAAACAATCCCATTTATCATCTCATCACAAAAAATAACATTCCGAGGAATAAACCTACCTAAGGAAGCAAAATAACTGTACTTGTAAAACTATATGATGCTGGGCTTCCCTGGTGGCGCAGTGGTTGAGAGTCCGCCTGCCGATGCAGGGGACGCGGGTTCGTGCCCCGGTCTGGGAGGATCCCACATGCCGCAGAGCGGCTGGGCCCGTGAGCCATGGCCACTGGACCTGCGCATCCGGAGCTTGTGCTCCACAGCGGGAGAGGCCACAGCGGTGTGAGGCCCACGTACCACAAAAAAACCCAAAAAAAACCTATATGATGCTGATGAAAGATATCAAAGATGACACAAACAGATGAAAATATATACCATATTCTTGGATTGGAATAAGCAACATTGTTAAAATTACCATATTACCCAAGGCAATCTACATATTCAATGCAATTCTTATCAAATTAACAATGGCATTTTTCACAGAACGAGAACAAAACATTTTTAAAATTTGTATGAAAACACAAAAGACACCGAATATCTAAAACAATCTCGAGAAAGAAGAATGGAGCTGGAGGAATCACACTCCCTGACTTCAGACAATACTACAAACCTACAGTCATCAAGACGGTATGGTACTGGCAAAAAACAGAAACACAGATCAATGGAACAGAATAGAAAGCCCAGAAATAAACCCACTCACTTATAGTCAATTATTCTATGACAAAGAAGGAAAGAATATACAATGGAGAAAAGACAGTCTTTTTAGTAAAGTGGTGCTGGGATAACTGGACAGCTACATGGAAAATAATGAAACTAGAACATTCTCTAACACCACATACAAAAATAAACTCAAAATGGATTAAACAGCTAAATGTAAGACCAGATACTATAAAACTCCTAGAGGAAAACAAAGGCAGAACACTCTTTGATATAAATCACAGCAATATTTTTTTGGATCTCTCTCCTAGAGACACGGAAATAAAAGCAAAAATAAACAAATGGGACCTAATTAAACTTAAAAGCTACTGCGAAGCAAAGGAAACCATAAAAAGTACGAAAATACAACCTAAGGACTAGAAGAGTATATTTGCAAATGATGCTACCAAAAAGGGATTAATTTCCAAAATATACAAAATTCATATAGCTTAATATCAAAAAAACCATACAACCCAATCAAAAAATTAGCAGAAGACCTAAATAGATATTTCTCCAAAGAAGACAAAAAGATGGCCAACAGCCACATGAAAAGATGCTCAATGTCACTAATTATTACGTAAATGCAAATCAAAACCAAAAAATGCTATCACCTCACGCTGGTCAGAATGACCACCATCAAAAAGTCTACAAATAGGGGACTTCCCTGGTGGTCCAGGCGGTAAGGCTCCACGCTGCCAATGCAGGGGGCCCAGGTTCAATCCCTGGTCGGGGAACTAGATCCCATACGCATGTCGCAACTGAGAGTCATACAGCAACTAAGAAGTCCGCATACAGCAACTAAGAAGTCCCCAACTAAATATTCTGCGTGCCACAACTAAGATCCGGCGTGGCCAAAAAAAAAAAGTCTACAAACAGTAAATGCTTGAGAGGGTGTGGAGAAAACAGAACACTCCTACACTGTTGGAAGGAATGTAAACTGCTGTAGCCACTTTGGAGAACCGTATGGAGGTTCCTTAAAGAACTAAAAATAAAGCTACCACATGAACAAGCAATTCCAATCCTGGGCATATATCCGGAAAAGATGAAAACTCTAATTTGAAAAGATATATGCACCCCAATGTTTATAGCAACACTATTTACACTAGCCAGGACATGGAAGCAACCTAAATTTTCATTGACAGATGAAGGGATAAAGAAGATGTGGCACATATATACAATGGAATATTATTCATTCATAAAAAACAATGAAATAATGCCTTTTGCAGCAACATGGATGGACCTGTGAAGTCGGACAAAGAAAGACATATATGATATTACTTATACGTGGAACCTAAAAAAGTGATATAAATGAACTTATATACAAAACAGAAATAGACTCACAGACATAGAAAACAAACTTACGGTTACCAAAGGGGAAAGTGCAGGATGCGGGGGGGTGGGGGGGCGAGGAGAGAGATAAATTAGGAGTCTGGTATGAATATATACAAACTACTATATATAAAATAGATAAACAACAAGGACCTACTGTATAGCTCAGGTAACTATATTAAGTATCTTGTAAATTGCTATACACCTGAAATTAACACAACATTATAAATTAACTATACTTTAAAAAAAAACCTCTTGTGTAGATGTTTAAACGATGTTTCAAAAAGGTGTAAAGACCACTTAATGGGAGAATGCAGTCAGTGGAACAAAAGGTATTGACAGGACTTCCCTGGTGGCGCAGTGGTTAAGAATCCACCTGTCAATGCAGGGGACATGAGTTCGAGCCCTGGTCCGGGAAGATCCCACATACCATGGAGCAACTAAGCCCGTGTGCCACAACTACTGGGCCTGCACTCTAGAGCCCACAAGCCACAACTACTGAGCCCATGTGTCACAGCTACTGAACTCCGGGTGCCACAACTACTAAGCACATGTGCTGCAACTACTGAGCCCACGTGCCTAGAGCTGGTGCTCCACAACAAGAGAAGCCACCACAACGAAAAGTCTGTGCAACGTAGCAAAGAGTAGACCCTGCTCACCACAGGTAGAGAAAGCCCATGCGCAGCAAGACCCAACGCAGCCAAAAAAAGTTAATTAATTAAAAATAAATTTTTTTTTAAAATGTGTTGCCAAAACTGGATACCTACTAACAAAAGTATTTACTTAGACCATTATCTTACGCTACAGACAAAAATTAACTCAAAATGGTTCAAAGACCTAAACCTAAGTCCCAAGTATATAAAACTCCTAGAAGTAAACATACAGAAAAAGTTTCTTGTCATTGGACCCACAAATGATTTATCAGGTATAACACCAAAAGCACAGGCTACAAAATACAGATAAATTGGACTATATCAAAAATATAAACTACTGTGCATTAAAGCACAGTGAAAAGACAACCAACAGGAAAAGAGAAAACATTTCTAAATCACGTATCTGATAATAGATGAGTATGAAGAATATATAAAGATTCTAAGAGGGATTGATAACAAATTCCACTACAGGGACCCATCCCCAATCAACCATCCCACGCGTTGCAAACACAAAACAAAACCCCCAAGAGTAACATGGAAATTTGAACCTAATGATAAAATAAAAAATCATTTATAATGCATAGAAATGTACGAAATCAAAGTACCAGTGTTATAAACACATTATCGTTCATCACTGAAGGTATCCCTCCACTTCATACGCTCTCATTAAGACGCTTCAAAATTCGCTGTTGGGGTAGAATGAACAATGGCACAGGCAGTGAAAAATGTGGCATCAACAACACTTTAGCCAACAGCCTCACAGATATGAGAATGTGAGCTTTGACAAAGTTGTCCTGGGATAAATTCCTATACCAATTTAAAGAGGCTAAAATGTATGGTCATTGAGACACATGAATAACACGGTCACAGTGCCCTTGAGACAGCCTTTTGTGACAGTCCCCAAAGCCAGAAAAAAATCCGGTAAGACTTATCAGTCAGACTCTTGTGACGCTTTCTATCTCATATCCTAGAACATGCTGACCACTCTACTGAGTAGCTTCGAGTGGTGATTTTGTACAGAGCAAGAAAATACTACAACGTACGAGGAATAGTGTCTCTATCAAAATTTTCTGTTACCCAGTAAACACTCTCCCTAGAGACTCCACAAGAGGCTGCCAGATAAACATAGGTGGATTATCCCAACAAGGAAACCAGGTAAAATTTCAGACCTTAGGAACATACTTCAAAGAAATTTAAGAGGCAAAATTAGGTAAAATTAGGAACAGTCTACATTCCCAGACCAGATAGAGCAGTACAAGAGTAAAAAGAATACAATGTGTAAGGGTCAGACATTATAGGATCTTGAGGTGGGACCATGTACTCGACCCACAGATGCCAAGCTAAGAGCCTGAGAGATTCACATAGGCACCCCTTGTAGGATTTGGGATCAAAAGGAGCATCTCTCCGTCCACTGTCCTCACACTTTTCCTAAGTAACAATCACAGAAGATCCAATCCACCCGCCTGTCCCACACACCCCTAAACAAAAGAAACAGCCCTTCTGAGATACCCATCTTTGTTTGCACTTTTGACTCCCACACAATGTATTCTTGGCTATTTTTCACATTTCTCCCCACTGTCCACGGCTCTTTCTCTTGCTCCAATGTGGAGATAATATTCAGATCAGAAAAAGAAATTCTGGGACTTCCCTGGTGGCCCACCGGTTAAGACTCCATGCTTCCAATGCAGAGGGCACGGGTTCAATCCCTACTCAGGGAACTGAGATCCCACAAGCCAGAAGGTGTGGCCAAAAACTTTTTAAAAAAGAAACAGAAATTCTGGTTTATCAGGACAAAGAAATGTGAAGTGCTGTGGTTTTCCTAAAATCCCAGTTCTTTGTTCAGCTGAGGGGTGAGGACATTACAGATGGGTCAGGAAAAGTATTTCACAAATTCATCCACCGCCTCCCTTCTACACAGGGAACGGTGTAATATGCAGACATCAAGCTCTCTTCCTGCAAAAACTGAGTCAAAAGCCAAAAGGCAGAAAATAGGAAATTTGGTATTTTTTAAAGTTTGCCATTGAGCTTTGTACGTAATTAAGCTCTGGGACAACCCCTGACGTAACATGAAACGTGCAGAGCATCTGAAGAAAGGGTCAGTTTAAACTCATGATGCCACATGATGGAGTCAACAGGGCTTTCAAAGATTATCAGGGCCTCCCAAGAGGCACACAAGGGAAAATGCAAAGATACCCAAGGGCAGATCCCAGCTCTGAAGGGAAGTTATCCTCACCCAGGGAGATCAGGTTCCTGTAGGTCTCCACCATCACGTCCCTGTACAAGGCCCTCTGAGCAGGGTCCAGGCATTCCCACTCCTCCTCAGTGAATTCGATGGCCACATCCTCAAAGGTCAACCGTTCCTGAAATGAAACCACATTTCACCAATGGGCCATGAAGAGTTCTCATCTTCATACAAATGGAAAAGACGAGGAAGGGGTAAGGACTGATTCAATTAAAGTATGTGTTCTACCAGATCCATTTAGAGGTATCTGGAAAAATTACGTATCTCTAATCTTAATTTCTTATACTTTTTCATAAGACCTATGAGGTCCTCCAATTAATATGATTTTTCATCACTGTCGAAAAATCTATGAAACGCCTATAAGTAACACTCAACACCATGTCGTCTATGCAGAAGTGTTAGGCATTACGTTCTACACACTGAGTGAGATTCAGTATACAGATGAGATGACAAAGTTCGCAGTGCTTTTAATGAAAGGTCAAAACCTTCAACTATGATGATGATAACAACGACTAAAAGTGTTTGAACACTTCCTATTGCTCTAAGTTACAGTAATGTTACTCTAAACATTACTCTAAGTAAGTACTTTTACAGGCAAGACCTTGTTATCAACATAACAGCTCATTAAAGGAAGATCTGTCCCCACCTTACAGAGGACAAAAACTGTCACAGACACTCTAAAAAACTTGACTGAGATCAAGAAGGTAAGAAATGTTACAGCAAACACTTGAACTCAGAGGGCTGTGCTCAGCAACTGAAGCTTAAGAATCAAATGGTTAAGTAATACAGAAAGCATTAGAAGTACATTGACAGAGGGTTCCCTGAGAAAACTTGAAAGAAGTCCAAGGTGAATGGAATGAAAGGTCATTACAGATGTGGACACACAGCACATACACATAAATTGTTAGTAATCTTACTACTACTTAAACCATTAACAGGATTGCATAGAAAAATTCCAGGCAATGGAATATACTGAAGACAATTTCAACCGAAAAAAGATATAATACATAGTTTTAAAATCATGATCTCTTTTTTGTAAACCACAGACTTGCACATCCATGCACTCATGCACATACATATCTATAAAAAATAACTGAAATGAGAGAAAAATCTCTTGACAGATTTTTGGACAATTTTTTATCATCGTTTTATTCACATGTATTTCAGCATCTTTCAGACAATGAAAATGTATCCACTGTACTTAATTTAGTTTGTCAACGTGATTCTGTAGTAGCATACTAAAAAAAAATGGTATGAACATTAGAAAAAATAGAATACTTGAACTCAAATCTCAATAAGATAACCATGCTCAAAAATATAAATACAATTTTATCCATTTAAATTTACATAGCTAGGCATTAACAAAAGCCAAAGAATTTCTTTGTTTTTGCCACCAATAAAACATTGATTAGAAATTAGAAAATTTACTATTATACATTATTGCCACAGGTTATGAAAAAATATATCATAATAGTAAAGTTAAAAACTTCCTGGACAATTAAAAATCAAGAAAAAAAGGGTATGGAAAAAAATAAATTCTGATTAAACAAGAACATTTCAAGAAACGTCATGAACAGAAGGAAACACTCGATGCATTCCCTCTGGAGTTACAGTGGAGTGAAGAGGGCTGGCCAGGGCACCTGCCTTTCACCACTGTACAGTGTGCCTGAGCAGGGACCACTAGAGTAAGTAACGGGGGAAAACAGAGGGCAAGGGACACACTGTGAGAGACTTGGAACTGCTAGTGTTCACAAATATAAGGACACAGAAAGGTGAAAGGATGGAAAAATATATTCCATCCTAAAGAAAGCAGGAGAGAATACATTATATCAGACAAAATAAACTGAAGAAAAACAAGTGACATGAGACAAAAATACATTATATAATGATAAATGGGTCAATTTACCAAAAAGAAGTATCAAGTAAAAATATATATACATCTAACATTAGATATCTCAGAAAAATGAAGCAAACATTAAAGGAAAGGAAGAGAGAAATAGCAGCACAGGAATACTATGAGACTTCAATGCCCCAGCTGAACTTACGGATGGAACCAAAAAGATCAATAAGGAAACTACAGACCTTACTGGTTATTAGACATAACAGATCACATGACCCAACAGCAGAAAACACATGCGTCTCAAGCACACATAAAGCATTCTCCATGAGAGACCACATGTTTGGCCAAAACACAAATCTTAACAATTTTAAGAGACTGATATCATAAAAGTAAACAACAATGAAATAAACAGCAGAAGAAAAAAAAGAAAATTCCCCCAAATGCGGAAATTAAACAACTCACTCTTAAACCACTAATGGGTCTAAGAAGAAATCACAAGGGAATTTTTAAATATATGGATGAAAAGGAAAATACAACCTACCAAAAGTTATAACACACAATGAAGGCTGTACTAAAAGGAAATTCAAAACTGCTAAATGCTTACAGTAAAAAAAAAAGATCTCAAATCAGAAATTTATTTTTACACCTCTAGGAAGTAGAAAAACAAAAACAAACTGAACCCAAGTTTAGCAGAAGGAAAGAGGTAAATAAGAAAAATGAAACCAGGGACTTTCCTGGTGGGGCAATGGTTAAGAATCCGCCTGCCAATGCAGGGGACACAGGTTCGAGCCCTAGTCTGGGCAGAGCAACTAAGCCTGTGTGCCACAACTTACTGAGCCTGCATGCCACAACTACTGAAGCCTGCATGCCTAAAGCCCAAGGTCTGCAACAAGAAAAGCCACCACAATCAGAAGCCTGCACTCCGCAACGAACACCCAACAACGAAGACCCAATGCAGCCAAAAATTAATAAATTAACGTATTAAAAAAAAAGAAAGATTAGACCAGAGATAAATAAAATAGAAAGTAGAAAAATATAAAAATGAACAAACCAACAGTTGGTGTTTTGAAAAAACTGAATGAGAAGACCCTTAGCTACACTAAGAAAAAAAAAAAGATTCAAATAATTAAGAACAGATATGAAAGAGAAACGATTGCAACTGATATCAAAGAAAGTTTTTTAAGGAAGATAAGGAAGTACTATGAACAATAATGCCTACAAAGTACAGAATCTAAAAGATACAGGTAAATTCTTAGAAACATACAACCTACTAAACTTGATTTATCATTATGAAATAAAAAAATTGGAGATTGGTTCAAGATGGCAGACTAGAAGGACATGCTCTCACTCCCTCGTGCGAGAGCACTGGAATCACAACTAAGTGCTGAACAGTCATCAACAGGAAGACACTGGAACTCACCAAAAAAGATACCTCACGTGCAAAGACAAAGGAGAAGCCACAATGAGCCGGTAGGAGGGGCGCAATCACAATAAAATCAAATCCCATAACCGCTGGGTGGGTGACTCACAAACTGGAGAACACTTACACCACAGACGTCCACCCACCGGAGTGAAGGCTCTGAGCCCCACATCAGGCTTTCCAAACTCGGAGTCCAGCAACGGGAGGAGGAGTTCCTAGAGAATCAGACTTTGAAGGCTAGTGGGATTTGACTGCAGAACTTTGACAGGACTGGGGTAAAACAGAGACTCCACTCTTGGAGGGCACACATAAAGCAGTGTGTGCATCAGGACCCAGGGGAAGGAGCAGTGACCCCACAGAGACTGAACCAGACCTACCTGCTAGTGTTGGAGGGTCTCCTGCAGAGGCAGGGGTGGGGGGCTGTGCTCACCGTGGGGACAAGGACACTGGCAGCAGAAGTTCTGGGAAGTACTCCTTGGTGTGAGGCCTCCCAGAGTCCGCCATTAGCCCCACCAAATAACCCGATAGGCTCCAGTGTTGGGTCGCCTCAGGCCAAAGAACCAACAGGGAGGGTACCCAGCCAAACCCAGCAGCAGACAAGTGGATTAAAGTTCTACTGAGCTCTGCCCACCAGAGCAACAGTCAGCTCTACCCGCCACCAATCCCTCCCATCAGGAAACTTCCACAAGCCTCTTAGACAGTCTCATCCACCAGAGGGCAGCCAACAGAAGGTAGAAGAACTACAATCCTGCAGCCTGTGGAACAAAAACCACATTCACAGAAAGACAGACAAGATGAAAAGGCAGAGGGCTATGTACCAGATGAAGGAACAAGATAAAATCCCAGAAAAACAACTAAATGAAGTGGAGATAGGCAACCTTCCAGAAAAAGAATTCAGAATAATGATGGTGAAGATGATCCAGGACCTCGGAAAAAGAATGGAGGCAAAGATCAAGAACATGCAAGAAATGTTTAACAAAGACTTAGAGGAATTAAAGAACAAACAAACAGAGATGAACAATACTATAACCGAAATGAAAAATATATTAGAACGAATCAATAGCAGAATAACTGAGGCAGAAGTACAGAGAAGTGACCTGCAAGACAGAATGGCGGAATTCACTGCTACGGAACAGAATAAAAAAAAAGAATGAAAAGAAATGAAGACAGCCTAAGAGACCTCTGGGACAACATTAAACGCAACAACATTTGCATTACAGGGGTCCCAGAAGGAGAAGAGAAAGAGAAAAGACCCGAGAAAATATTTGAAGAGATTATAGTCGAAAACTTCCCTAACATGGGAAAGGAAATAGCCACCCAAGTCCAGGAAGCGCAGGGAGTCCCATACAGGATAAACCCAAGGAGAAACATGCCAAGACACACAGTAATCAAATTGGCAAAACTTAAAGACAAAGAAAAATTATTGAAAGCAGCAAGGCCAAAACAACAAATAACGTACAAGGGAACTCCCATAAGGTTAACAGCTGATTTCTCAGCAGAAACTCTACAAGCCAGAAGGGAGTGGCATAATATATTTGAAGTGATGAAAGGGAAAAACCTACAACCAAGATGACTCTACCCAGCAAGGTACTCATTCAGATTCGAAGGAGAAATCAAAAGCTTTACAGACAAGCAAAAGCTAAAAGAATTCAGCACCACCAAACCAGCTCTACAACAAATGCTAAAGGAACTTCTCTAAGTGGGAAACACAAGAAAGGAAAAAGACCTACAAAAACAAACCCAAAACAATTAAGAAAATGGTAAAAGGAACATACATATCGATAATTACCTTAAAAGTGAATGGATTAAATACTCCAACCAAAAGACAAAGGCTCGCTGAATGGATACAAAAACAAGACCCACATATATGCTCTCTACAAGAGATGCACTTGAGACCTAGGGACACATACAGACTAAAAGTGAGGGGATGGAAAAAGATATTCCATGCAAATGGAAATCAAAAGAAACCTGGAGTAGCAATACTCATATCAGACAAAATAGACTTTAAAAAAAAGAATGTTACAAGAGACAAGGAAGGACACTACATAATGATCAAGGGATCAATCCAAGAAGAAGATATAATTATTATAAATCTATATGCACCCAACACAGGAGCATCTCAATACACAAGGCAACTGCTAACAGCTATAAAAGAGGAAATTGACAGTAACACAGTAATAGTGGGGGACATTAACACCTCACTTACAGATCATCCAAACAGAAAATTAATAAGGAAACAGAAGCTTTAAATGACACAATAGACAAGAGAGATTTAATTGATATTTATAGGACATTCCATCCAAAAACAGCAGATTACACTTTTTTCTCAAGTGTGCACGGAACATCATCGAGGACAGATTACATCTCAGGGCACAAATCAAGCCTCAATAAATTTAAGAAAACTGAAATCATATCAAGCATCTTCTCTGACCACAACACTATGAGACTAGAAATCAATTACAGGGGAAAAAAACATAAAAAAACACAAACACTTGGAGGCTAAACAATACGTTACTAAATAACGAAGAGATCACTGAAGATATCAAAGAGGAAATCAAAAAATACCTAGAGACAAATGACAATGAAAACACGACGAGGGAAGCTTAAGAGCGAAGTTTACAGCAATAAAATCCTACCTCAGGAAACAACAAACATCTCAAACAATCTAACTTTACACCTATAGGAACTAGAGAAAGAACAAACAAAACCCAAAGTTACTAGAAGGAAAGAAATCATAAAGAACAGAAATAAAAGAAACAGAAACAAAGAACAATAGCAAAGGTCAATAAAACTAAAAGTTGGTTGTTTGAGAAGATAAACAAAACTGATAAACCATTAGCCAGACTCATCAAGAAAAAGAGAGAGAGGACTCAAATCAATAAAATTAGAAATAAAAAAGGAGAAATTACAACAGACACCGCAGAAATACAAAGCATCCTAAGAGACTACTACAAGCAACTCTATGCCAATAAAATGGAGAACCTGGAAGAAATGGACAAATTCTTAGAAAGGTATAACCTTCCAAGACTGAACCAGAAAGAAATAGAAAATATCAACAGACCAATCACAAGTAATGAAATCGAAACTGTGATTAAAAATCTTCCAACAAACAGAAGTCCAGGACCAGATGGCTTCACAGGTGAATTCTATCAAACATTTAGAGAAGAGCTAACACCCATCCTTCTCAAACTCTTCCAAAAAATTGCAGAGGAAGGAACACTCCCAAACTCATTCTATGAGGCCACCATCACCCTGATACCAAAACAGACAAAGATACTACGAAAAAAGAATATTACAGACCAGTATCACTGATGAACATACATGCAAAAATCCTCAACAAAATACTAGCAAACAGAATCCAGCAACACAGTAAAAGGATCATACACCATGATCAAGTGGGATTTATCCCAGGGATGCAAGGATTCTTCAATATATGCAAATCAATCAATGTGATACACCATATTAACAAACTAAAGAAAAAGAACCATATGATCATCTCAATAGATGCAGAAAAAGCTTTTGACAAAACTCAACATCCATTTATGATAAAAACTCTCCAGAAAGTGGGCACAGAGGGAACCTACCTCAACATAATAAAGGCCATATATGACAAACTCACAGCAAACATCATTCTCAATGGTGAAAAACTGAAAGCATTTCCTCTAAGATCAGGAAAAAGACAAGGATGTCCACTCTCACCGCTACTATTCAACATAGTTTTGGAACTCCTAGCCTCGGCAATTAGAGAAGAAAAAGAAATAAAAGGAATATAAATTGGAAAAGAAGAAGTAAAACTGTCACTGTTTGCAGATGACATGATACTATACATAGAGAATCCTAAAGATGCCACCAGCAAACTACTAGAGCTAATCAATGAATTTGGTAAAGTTGCATGATACAAAATTAATGCACAGAAATCTCTTACATTCCTATACACTAATGATGAAACATCTGAAAGAGAAATTAAGGAAACACTCCCATTTACCATTGCAACAAAAAGAATAAAATACCTAGGAATAAACCTAGGGAGACAAAAGACCTGTATGCAGAAAACTATAAGACACTGATGAAAGAAATTAAAGATGATGCCAACAGATGGAGAGATATACCATGTTCTTGGACTGGAAAACTCAATACTGTGAAAATGACTAAACTACCCAAAGCAATCTACAGATTGAATGCAATCCCTATCAAATTACCAATGGCATTTTTTACGGAACTAGAACAAATCATCTTATAATTTGTATGGAGACACAAAAGACCCTGAACAGCCAAAGCAGTACTGACAGAAAAAATCAGAGCTGGAGGAATCAGACTCCCTGACTTCACACTATACTACAAAGCTACAGTAATCAAGACAATATGGTACTGGCACAAAAACAGAAATACAGATCAATGGAACAAGATAGAAAGCCCAAATGTAAACCCACGCACCTATGGTCAACTAATCTATGACAAAGGAGGCAAGGATATACAATGGAGAAAAGACAGTCTCGTCAATAAGTGGTGCTGGGAAAACTGGACAGCTACATGTAAAAGAATGAAATTAGAACACTCCCAAACACTATACACAAAAATAAACTCAAAATGGATTCGAAACCTAAATGTAAGACCAGACACTATAAAACTCTTAGAGGAAAACATAGGAAGAACACTCTTTGACATAAATCACAGCAAGGTCTTTTTTGATCCACCTCCTAGAATAATGGAAACAAAAACAAAAATAAACAAATGGGACTTAATGAAACTTAAAAGCTTTTGCACAGCAAAGGAAACCATAAACAAGACGAAAAGACAACACTCAGAATGGGAGAAAATATTTGCAAACGAATCAACAGACAAAGGATTAACCTCCAAGATATATAAACAGCTCATGCAGCTCAATATTCAAAAAACAAACAACCCAATCCAAAAATGGGCAGAAGACCTAAATAGACATTTCTCCAAAGAAGACATACAGATGGCCAAGAAGCACATGAAAAGCTGCTCAACATCACTAATGATTAGAGAAATGCAAATCAAAACTACAATGAGGTAACATCTCACACCAGTTAGAATGGACTTCATCAGAAAAGCTACAAACAACAAATGCTGGAGAGGGTATGGAGAAAAGGGAACCCTCTTGCACTGTTGGTGGGAATGTAAACTGATACAGCCACTATGGAGAACACTATGGAGGTTCCCTTAAAAAACTAAAAATAGAATTAACATATAATCCAGCAATCCCAATACTGGGCATATATCCAGAGAAAACCACAATTCAAAGAGACACATGCACCCCAATATTCATTGCAGTACTATTTACAATAGCCAGGTAATGGAAGCAACCTAAATGCCCATCAACAGACGAATGGATAAAGAAGATGTGGTACATATATACTATGGAATTTTATTCAGCCATAAAAAGGAACGAAATTGCGTCATTTGTAGAGAGTCGTGGATGGATCTAGAGACTGTCATACAGAGTGAAGTAAGTCAGAAAGAGAAAAACAAATATTGTATATTAAAGCATATATGTGGAATCTAGAAAAACGGTACAGCTGAACCAGTTTGCAGGGCAGAAATTGAGACACACACGTAGAGAACAAACGTATGAACACCAAGGGGGTAAAGCCGCGGGGGTGGTGGTGATGGTGATGGTGGTGTGATGAATTGGGCAATTGGGACTGACATGTATACACTGATGTATATAAAACTGATGACTAATAAGAACCTGCTGTATAAAAAAAAAAACAGAAAAAAACCTACTTATTAGGTTTATAGACCTGTGTGCAATTTTAAAAAAAGAAAACACTAGTGTTACCTTTAAAAAAATTTTTAAAAAGGTACCTATGGTAAAACAAAAAAATGTGTTTTCGAGATATCACATAGATTCATTTTTTTCTTTCCTGTCTTTCAGCTTCTACAACTGTCTTATTTAAGCCCCTCTATTAATATATAAAATATGCCACTGCAAAAAAAAAAACCCACAACCCAATCCAAAAATGGGCAGAAGACCTAAATAGACATTTCTCCAAAGAAGACATACAGATGGCCAAGAAGCACATGAAAAGCTGCTCAACATCACTAATTATTAGAGAAATGCAAATCAAAACTACAATGAGGTATCACCTCACACCAGTTAGAATGGGCATCATTAGAAAATCTAGAAACAATAAATGCTGGAGAGGGTGTGGAGAAAAGGGAACCCTCTTGCACTGTTTGTGGGAATGTAAACTGATACAGCCACTATGGAGCACAGTATGGAGGTTCCTTAAAAAAACTAAAAGTAGAATTACCGTATGACCCAGCAATCCCACTACTGGGCATATACCCAGAGAAAACCACAATTCAAAAAGACATACGCACCCCAATGTTCACTGCAGCACTATTTACAATAGCCAGGTCATGGAAGCAACCTAAATGCACATCGACAGATGAATGGATAAAAAAGATGTGGTACATATATACAATGGAATATTACTCAGCCATAAAAAGGAACGAAATTGGGTCATTTGCAGAGACGTGGATGGATCTAGAGACTATCATACAGAGTAAAGTAAGTCAGAAAGATAAAAATATTGTATATTAACGCATATACGTGGAACCTAGAAAAATGGTACAGATGAACTAGTTTGCAGGACAGAAATTGAGACACAGATATAGAGAACAAACATATGGACACCAAGGGAGGAAAGTGGCGGGGGAGGTGGTGGTGGTGTGATGAATTGGGAGATTGGGATTGACATATAAACACTAATATGTATAAAATGGATAACTAATAAGAACCTGCTGTATAAAAAAATAAAATTCAAAAGAAAAAAAATAAAAAATTTGAACCGAATTATAACTAGAGAAATTCAAAAAGTAATCAAAAACCTCAAACAAAGAAAAACCCAGGGCTTCCCTGGTGGCGCAGTGGTTAAAAATCCACCTGCCATTGCAGGGGACACGGGTTCGAACCCTGGTCTGGGAAGATCCCACATGCCATGGAGCAACTAAGCCCATTTGCCACAACTACTGAGTCTGCGCTCTAGAGCCCGCAAGCCACAACTACTGAGCCTGCACTCTAGAGCCTGCAAGCCACAACTACTGAGCTCACGTGCCACAACTACTGCAGCCTGTGGGCCTAGAGCCCATGCTCCACAATAAGAGAAGCCTGTGCAACAAAGTAGCTCCCACTCGCCACAACTAGAGAAAGCCCACGCCCAGCAATGAAAACCCAACACAACCAAAAATAAATCAATAAATAATAATTTTTAAAAAACAAACAAACAAGAAAAACCCAGGACCAAATTCTATGAAATATTTACAAAAGAATTACCACTAATCCTGCTAAAATTACAGAGTTGAAGAGGGAACTCTTGCAAATTCTTTCTATGGAGCCAGCATGATTCTGATACCAATCTCAGACAAAAACACAACAAGAAAGTAAAACTAGAAACCAATACCCCTGATGAATATTGATGCAAAATCCTTAACAACATACTAGCAAAATAATACCACATTAAAAAGATCTGACATGTTGACCAAGTGGATTTTATTCATATAAGGCAAAGAGGAGTCAACATACAAAATCAATTAATGTGATACACCACATTAACAGAGTAAAGGAAAAAAACACACAGGACCATCTCAATTGATGCAGAGAAAAGCATTTGACAAAATTCAACAACCTTTCAAGATAAAACACTCAACAAACCAGAAAGAGTAAATTCTCTCAACATAATAAACGCCATTTATGAAAAAAGCACAGCTAACAACATTCTCAATGGGGGCAGACTGAAAGCTTGTCCTCTGAGATCAGAAAGAAGGATGCACACTCTCTGCACCACTGCTCAACAATGTACTGAAACTCCTAGCCAGAGCAATTAGTTAAGAAAAAGAAATCTAAGTTATCCAAACTAAAAAAGTAAACTTACCTTCTTTCCTAGATGACAAGGTTTTATATGTAAAAATCATAAAGATTCCGTAAGAAACCTGCTATATCAAGAGTGTTAGAAAAGTTGTCGTATACAAACTCCAAATGCAAAAATCGGTTGCATTTCTATACACAATGAACAATGTCAGAAGAAAACAAGAAAACAATCTTATTTACTATAGCATTAAAAAGGGATGAAGGGGCTTCCCTGGTGGCGCAGTGGTTGAGAGTCCGCCTGCCGATGCAGGGGACACGGGTTCGTGCCCCGGTCTGGAAGGATCCCACATGCCGCGGAGCGGCTGGCCCCGTGAGCCATGGCCGCTGCGCCTGCGCATCCGGAGCCTGTGCTCCGCAACGGGAGAGGCCACAACAGTGAGAGGCCCGCGTAGAGCAAAAAAAAAAAAAAAAAAGGATGAAATATTTAGGAATAAATTAGCCAACATGGTGAAAGACTTGTACACTGAAAACTACTAACCATTGCTAAAAGAAATCCAAAAAGATACAAATAGAAAGACAACCTGTACTCATGGGCTGGAAGACTTATTCTCTTAAAAAATCCAAGCTACACAAAGTGTTCTACAGATTCAGTGGACCCATTATCAAAATTTCCATAGCAATCTTTGCAGAAATAGAGGGGGAAAAAAATGCTAAAAGTCACAGGGCAGTTCTAGAGACCACAAATAGCCAAAAGTCTCTTGAACAAGAAGAAAGGTGAAGGCCTCCCTTTTTATTTCAAAACATATTAAGAAGTAATCAAGATGGTGTGGTACCGGTATAAACGCAGATAACATAAACCAAATGAACACAATACTCAGAAATAATCCTTTGCATATATGTAAAATGTATTCACAAGGGTGTCAAGATACACACAGGGGAAAGGAGAGTATCAATAACAATGGTGCTGAGAAAAGAGATATCTACTAGGAAAAGAATGAAGCTGGAATCTTGCCCGTATCAGAAGTAAAACTTTCTGTCTGTCAAAGGATACAATCCAGAGTGAAAAGACAACCTCTGAGGAATGGAGGTGATGAAAGTAATTTAAAGAATTTCCAACTGCCAGAGATTTAGGTTGATTTCATAGTTTAAACCTGATGATAAACTAAAACACCCTCTGCCACTGATGTCTATTTTTGAACTTTCCATTCCATTCCCAATCGTTAAGATTTAAGGAGAGTGACTCACATGTTTACCTTGAACTGCCTTAGAAAAAGTCATAACAAACTGCTCCAATTGGTCTGATTTCCGGATTTTACCAGGTACTGCGCACGTTAATACCTGACTTCCAAGTGCAGCTTCTGTACCCTGGTTGACAGAGAGTGGACAGTGCATCCGGATGGGGCCCCTCAACAGTCCCTGCTGCCCAAGAGCACTGACACCACGTCTCCAATCCGTGGGTGTGAAATCTAAGTGGAGACGACAGACCCTGAGGGAGGGCCCCGGGTGAGTGTGAGGCACAGGTGTCAGGCAGGATACTTCAGAGTCAGACAAGATCAGCAAGCCCAAAGAAGGGCATTTCAGGAAGGACAGACTGAGAATCAACCAAAAATATGACTTTACCTGAGAAAGAGCCATTTCCGACTCCTTTTCTTTCCTCTCCCTCCTCAGGAAACGTGAGTCTTTAGAGGTTGACCTTGAAAGTGGAAAACAGGCTGTTTAATGCTTGCAATCAACACACCCCCTTCCTGAGTCACCACCACACACACAGGGAAGCCCTCAGCATGTGGAACAGACGGTCCTCTGCTGCCCACTGTCCCAGGAGGGGCTCAGGACAGTAACTCCCACAGAGTCTAACAGGTGAGTTTTCCCACCCTTTCTTCAGATCAGGCTCCCCTCCTGGTGAGGCCCTCACGTACCCAGCAGCAGCGGGCACCTCAGCGGGACCCGACGATCCCCTGCAGGTCACAGACCAGCCCTGATCCATCCCCACGCAGAGCAGAGCCCTCACCCTCAGCCCAGATCTCAGCCCTCAGGAACGGGGGGACCCAGAGTCCTGATGCTCAGTGACGCATCCAGATTGGAATCACCTGGGGCAACATAAATATTATCGAGCTTTGGTCCCACACTGACTACATGAAGAGGGTACCTGGTCAGAGGGTACCTGGAGCAACATAAATATTATCGAGCTTTGGTCCCACACTGACTACATGAAGAGGGTACCTGGTCAGAGGGTACCTGGAGCAACATAAATATTATCGAGCTTTGGTCCCACACTGACTACATGAAGAGGGTACCTGGTCAGAGGGTACCTGGAGCAACATAAATATTATCGAGCTTTGGTCCCACACTGACTACATGAAGAGGGTACCTGGTCAGAGGGTACAAAACACGTCTATGCATAAAGCCGCATCGATCTGATGGGAAGCCTGGGTTGAGCACTACTCACAGGAGGCAGGCCCAGCACAGCCCCCACTTTCTTATTCTTTCCCAGCTTTACTGAGGTGTAACTGATGAATTAAAATGATGTAAATGTAAGGTATACAAAGTGATCCTCTGACAGATGTGTATACTGTGAATAATTATCACCATCAAGCAAGTCACACTTCCATCAACTAACAATTACCATTGTGTGTGTGTGTTGTGAGGACACTTAATTGTTTCTCTGTGAGTAAATTTCAAGTATATAGAAACAGTATAGGCAGCACGCAGTACATCCCATCCCCAGGACTTATTCATTTTACAACTGAAAATCTGTATACTTTGACAGACATCGCCCCATTTTCCCTACCACCCAGCTCCTGGTAACAGCCTTTCTACTCTATGGCTCTACGAGTTTGATAATTCTAGTTTCCATGTACAATATCTGTCCTTTGTCAGGCTTATTTCACTTAGCATAATGTTCTCTAGGTTCATTCATTTTGTCATAAATGCAGGATTCTTGATTTTTCATATTTATATAGAGTGAATAACATTTCATTATACATATTATATACATACTATACAATATACAGTATATGTTTTGATACCACGATTTTGTTACCCATTCTTCTGTCAACAGACATTTTGGTTGTTTCTGTTCCTTGGCTACTGCAAATACCATAATACTCATGAGACTGCAGATGTGTCCCTGAAAACACTGATTTCCTTTCCTTTGGATATCTGCCAGAAGACAGTTTGATAGATTGTGTGCCTGTTCTATGTTTAATTTATTGAGGAACCTCCATATTGTTTTCCAATTTAGCGGTACCATTTACCCACCCACCAACAGCACACAAAGGTTCCCTGTTCTCTGTATTGTGCCTCTGTGCATATTTTGGGAGGGACAGGAGTGGATAATAGAGTACCCAGCACTGGCCTGGCAGCAAGAAAGTTGCAGCTGCATCTTCCCAAGGATGAGCCCCCGGACTGCAGATCACTGCAGTGTTGCTGTCCTCTGATTCTTGCAATAATCTTTCCCAACAACACGAGACTTCATGACTCTTCTCAAGTTGGGCTCATAGACCCATACCTAGCAGGACCTCCCTACTAAAAACATTCTGCAGTCTTAAGCTTACTACTCATAATTTCCAGTCTGGACTCAAACAAACTTACAAACTCTCATGGGGTCCAACACAGTGTCCATAGAGCCCAAAATGATCCCCTCATCCTGTTACACAATGACAGAAAACATTTCAAGCCCTAATAACTCATGCATGAGGGATAATACATAAGAGGACACCCAAGGACCCACTAGACACAAGGCACCGTATTTTCATTTACAGTGACCCAGGCAAAATACTGGAATCTCCAAAAAACTACTAAAAAGAGAGATATTTCCAATGATGCACATGCCCCAGTGAGACCCCAACATCTTCCAAGGCAACACTCCAGATTCTCTTCGCATCTTTCCAAATGCACATGAAACTTTCTTCACTTGCAACACCAAATACTCAAAGATACCAACGTTAACGCAAAAAATGATCTGAGATTTTCCCTATATTACTCTATTGGTGGCATGATGATGCTTGTCCTCCTAAAAGAGCCAACAAAAGTCAGTGTGTGGAGTGGATGCTGGGGGGCACCCTCTAGATCCAGCCCCTTAAGACCAAGGCACCCATCCTCCTGCACCCAGAGCTCCCTGTGGGCTCTGCTCAGGCCATAGTTCTAACAGTGGAGGAAGACATTTCTCTCAGCCAAATTCCACTTTCTTCACTGCTGCTCACGTGTGATCATGAGTTATCAAACCAAACCCATGCAGGGAAATGCCAGCCTCAACACTGATGTCCCAGGAACCTGAGCTAAGACACTAGGGCACCTCAAACCATTCCATGCAGGTTCTCCAACAAACCCACTGCCAGGTTCTCCAGCCTGAACTGAGACATTCCTTTCCAACAGATCCACACAGCCCTCGATCCCGTAACTACCCTTGGGACAGGTGCACACACCATTCACTAGGCTCATCTTGATGCCCCCGCTTGCTGCCATATCCCTCCTGCGGTCCCTACAGGCTCCCCTCCGCTTTCCCCATTTTTCTACCTCTTCCCCATGCATGACTGACTAAAGGAGAATAAAAGGCACAGGGACTTCTCGGCAAAGGGATCCAAACAGGAATGTACACAAGCTGCCACCCAAAGGATATTGGGCATTCAGTATGAAAATCAAGAAACTGGCCCTTTGGGCTTCCCTGGTGGCGCAGTGTCTGGGAGTCCGCCTGCCAATGCAGGGGACACAGGTTCTAGCCCTGGTCCAGGAAGATCCCATATGCCGCGGAGCAACTGGGCCCGTGCACCACAACTACTGAGCCTGCGTGCCACAACTACCGAAGTCCACGTGCCTAGAGCCCGTGATCTGCAACAGGAGAGGCCACCGCAATGAGAAGCCCACGCACCACAATGAAGGGTAGCCCCTGCTTGCTGCAATTAGAGAAAGCCCGTGTGCAGCAACAGAGACCCAGTGCAGCCAAAAATAAATAAATAAAATGAATAAGTTTATTAAAAAAAAAACAGACGGGGCTTCCCTGGTGGCGCAGTGGTTGAGAGTCAGCCTGCCGATGCAGGGGACAGGGGTTCGTGCCCCAGTCTGGGAAGATCCCACATGCCGTGGAGCGGCTGGGCCCGTGAGCCATGGCCACTGGGCCTGCGCGTCCGGAGCCTGTGCTCCGCAACGGGAGAGGCCACAGCAGTAAGAGGCCCGCGTACCGCAAAAAAAAAAAAAAAAAAAAAAACAGACGGCTTCCCTGGTGGCGCAGTGGTTGAGAGTCCGCCTGCCAATGCAGGGGACACGGGTTCGTGCCCCGGTCCGGGAAGATCCCACATGCCGCGGAGCGGCTGGGCCCGTAAGCCATGGCCGCTGAGCCTGCGCGTCCAGAGGCTGTGCTCCTTAACGGGAGAGGCCACAACAGTGAGAGACCTGCGTACCGCAAAAAAGGGGAAAAAAAAAAAAAAAAGAAACTGGTCCTCCTGGGAAAGTCTGCCACCACCTGGGGACATTATGGAGTCTGGGTACAAAGGCATTTGAGATCAGGGAGGACGTCTCAAAGAGAGGGTCCCCAGGTCTCAGTTTCCTGTTGTCCCCACTCACACCTACTTGGAAGATGTTCTAGCTCTTTAAGGGAGGCCTCCTTCATGCCCCATTAGGTTCTCCTTCTGCCCACCCTTAGCGCAGTGAAACCACCACCGCTGACTCTGTGCAGATGAACTGCTGGAAGGCAAGTCTCCTGTCCAAGGTGGCGACTGGTACCTGGATGTGCACAGCCTGGAACACTGGGGGCTGTAGCAGAGCAGTCACACAGGAGACTAAACAAGAGGACACCTCAGGACACCGCATGAGGACATCCATGGGCTTTTTAGGACTCCTGTATTTTGGGGCTCTTCTCTTCCGTAATTTAGTAGCCACATGTGGTAAAGATCAATTACAGCTGAAATGTCCAGAATGCAGGAAACATCCTCATCACCTGCCCTGTTCTCTTGGTCTCCCTTGAGGATTATCCAGCCCAACCCACAGTCCTAACATCTAAAGACACCTCCAGTATCAGGTACTGCAGCCATCCTGGGAAGGGGAGGAACACTGAGCCCTTAATAAAGGGTAACCAGGAAAGACTGAAAATAATCAATGGAGAAGGGCTTTCAGATGAGGGTGATTGACTTTAAAGGCAATAAAACCTGGTTAAAATGACAGAGCTTGTCAAGGCAGGATGGGGAGCCCTCTCTGAGCCTAGACCTGAAGGGGGACAAAGGGCCTGAGCATGGTGATTTAATAACCAAAGGTAAGAGCGGAAACTAACATCTGAGACAGATGGTGTCTGGAAACAGAGAAAAGGTGCATGTGACCAGGCAGAGTGAACCATGAGAAAAGCTCCCAGGATGAGGCTAGGGACACTGGCAGGGCCCTGAGGATGACACAGGGCTGAGCAGCCACAGGGAGGAGGCGGGATTTTCTCCTGAGGACAAATGGAGGCCAGTGGAGGTCTGAGTGTCAGGAAGTGACAAAATCTCCCTGGAGATTTATCCTTAGTCATGGAAGACACCTGATGATGGTCTCGCTGACTCTGAGCCTAGCTTCCTGCCTCCATCCTACTGTTTTTTAGTTTTTCATTTTGGGAAGTCTGGGATCCATTTAAAATTCTAATTACCAGTGGACACTCCCTCCAAACCAGAACTGCCACACACAGACACACGCCCAATCTGGCCAATCATCTCAGGGGTCAGTGTTGCTCACGCTCAGAGTTTCTGGTCTAGTCTCTCATCTCCATGTTACAAGTGGGCTCCCTGAGGCCCAGAGGGGAGACATTTATGACAAGGTCTGAGCTGAGTGAATAGAATCGGGTGTGAATGAATTCTGAAAAGGTCACCTGATGGGCAAGTGGGCACAGTTTGTTTTTATCAACCATCCCATTTAACACCAGCACCATCTTTCATGTGCCTGAACAAAGGAAACTTCTCTTTCAAGGTTCGATCACACTGGTACCAAGCAGGTAATTCTTCTTTATCAGAAGATTGCAGTAAAATGTTTTAAAAACACAGAATTGCAAATATATATCCCTGGTGCAGAAAACATTGTAAGGGATCAGCTTAGAAATAAGATCTGAGCAATCCTTTTCATCGTGAGTAGAGGGACGCTGTTGGAAGAAGGTTCCAAGTCAACCCCACCCATCCTTCCTCATTGGCACAGAAGAGTCAAAAGGGGCCTGAGGGAAACATCTTCATATCACCTCATAGCTCACTATCTTCCCCGACCACAGAAAACGGAAAAAAAGGATTAGACTAACTGGTTAAACTAGGTTTTGACTGTTACTATAAAAGATCATTGACATCTTTGCCAAGTACTCGTCAAAATAGTCTAAAGTTATTTCTACTTACCAAAGAAAATTTCAAATATATTAGATGAAGAGAAGAAAGCACTCAGGCGAGGAATGAATCTGAAACAAATCTGAAAAAGAAATAATGTGTGTATTATTTTTAATCTAAAAATCTGGTATCAAAGTTTTAAAATAAAAACTGAGGGTATACCACATTTGGAAAAGAATGACATGACTAGAATATTGGAGACTGAAAAAGCTTATTTCATAAGTTAAAAATGATTTATAGGAAAGAAGAAATTGAATGAACTAAGATTTATTCCAAGCTACAAAAAGAACCATATGTAAAGAAAAAGAAAAATGTAAATCCATTAAAAAAAACAATGTTGCCTTAAAAAGCCACCACCACATAGTGACAGAGTCAGTCATTTCTTGCCCCACTTCTCCTCTCCCCTGACTTCTACCCCATGTCAGGAAAAGGTAAGGGGGTGACAACTGAATGAATCAAGTCACTGCCTGCTGGCTCAACAGGGTTTGCAAATGGAAGTTATCTTCTGATACAAATAATAACAAAAGGCACAAGCCTTATTGACAGGAGTTTTGCAATTCTCATCCTCATCTGTATAATTTAAAGAAATTTTAAATGTATTAGATTCTAAAGACACGAATCAATATCATCACAACTTAATCATCTATATCCAATCAACTCACCATCCACCTGGATCCAGTTTACCCTCTCTACTTTTACTAGGTGTTTCCATCTCATTCTGTTCACCTGTCTCCCTATTTCATCTTGGTCTGTGTGTCTCTTTTTATTCCCCTCTACACTCCTGCTGTTTCTCCCCTCTTATTTCTTCCCTCACACCTGTCCTGCCCCACTCTGCAACTTATTCCCCTTCGAGATGCTCTTTCTCTCCAACCTTTCTGTCAAAAATCTGCAGGTATTTCTGCCTCTTGTTTTGCCTCATCTCTGCCCTCCGGGTTACACTCCTTCTCTCCCTGTTACTCTCCCTTCCTCCCCACTCTCTGGAACCCCAGGTGGCTGTGCTTCCTTCCTGCTCTTCTTTCTTCCTCTGCTCTTGTCACCCTTTGGCTTCTTTCTCTGCCAGCACCATGATGCACTGAAGTCCATGGTTCTACGTTTTATCCTCTCCACGTCTGACGTACCTCACCACCGTTCGCCTCCCCCTCCTCCAGGGCAGCTCTCCCTCGTTGTTTTCCAATCCCTAGAGATCTAGCTTTTTCATTTACTTCTCTATTTTATTCACCTGCTACTTTCAAGGCTTAATCTCTTTCATTTTACTACCTCTTTGCAAGTCCCTCAGCCACCCTCTACGTTCCCATCGATTCTCCCTCATGCTTTTCTCCTTCGCAGTTTTAATCTTTCTCTCTCAGTCGCTCAGTCTCTGCTTCTCCTGATGCCCCTCGCCCATTTAAGGGGCTGGAGACTGAATGAGATGCCCGCGGACCGGAAGAGCACATTTTTCAATAGAGCTGAATACGACACGGAACAACACTAGGTGTCACAAGGCTGGACCAGGTCACCTCCCCCAACGCGGGGTGAGGGGAAGGGCTGACCAGGAAGGGGAGGCCAGAGAAGCAGAAGGACCGGCCTTAGAAGGAGGCGAGGACAGAGGCGCTGGGAGAGAGGGAGGGGGTCTCAGGAGAGGGGCGGGGCTCTGCAGAACCCCAGGACCGCGGGAAGGACGCGGCCTGTCCGGGAGCGCTGCCGCCGGCGCTGCCCTCCAGGGGCCGAGAGGGCGAGGCTGCGGGGCGCGAATTCACCTTGCGGAAGAGGACTTTACAGGGGGAGGGCGGAGGTACTAAAGAGTTTTAAACAGGAAAATGTCGCCAAAGACGGTGTCTACGTGGACCGAAGGCTGAAAAAGCCAAGGGAACGGACCAGCCTCAGAAAAAATTAAAACCCAAACGAAAAGATACCCGACCTGCAACTGCCACGTCTGGATTTACTCTGGGACGGGTGCGGCGGAGGGTGACGGTGGTTGGGGCGGGGGGGGGGGGGGCGCTGCACAAATTTACACTGGAAAGAAACTTACGCTCCGCTCTGCGACCTTGGCTCAGCACTCTCCGCTCTCCACGTCCTTAGGAAAGGGCTCCTGGCGTTCGAGGGAGGGCTTCCGGGGCGGGGCCTAGGCGGAGCGCCAGCGGCGAGGGGCGGGGCGAGGAGAGCGCCCAGGTCTGCGCACTGAGCGCAGGAGGGAGGTGCAGGGAGCAGGGCGGGGTTGGTGCGCCTGTTACCTTGACTACATTCCTTTAAGTTACTGGCTGTAACAGTTTTCACCTGTGGGCCAGTTATGTTGGAAGCCAAGATACTTCCTCTTAAGACTAAAAGGGTTTAATAAAAACCTATTTCTCACAGCAAGTTGTTCTGACGTCCTGCTAGCGAGGCTGAAGCAATTCACTGGTCTGGGAACTTGGGTCTCTAGGAGGGGAGAGGGAGGGGTTGACGTGGGCCATTAGTTGGATCCAGGAACACTTCCTAAATTGGAATTAATTTAAGCAGCTTTAAGAAGTAAGAATGGGACTACTCTCTGCATTACAAATAACAAATACAAAGCTCCCCCTGGGTAGAAATGGGCTATTTCATACTGACACCCTACAAAACTGCTTTTTTTTTTTCTATTCCCCATTCACGCAGAAGGGCAAACTCAACATAGTGCTGAGTTCCACAAACTCAGGGACAGTACCTGGAGGTCTGAGATGGAAGACTAAGACATGTGATCATTTAGGCCACTAAAAATTGCCTTAAAAACAGCAATACATTTTTTTTAAATTGTTATAAACTGCATTATTCTTTCTTTTATCCAATGTGTTTTAATTATTTGCCTTTCTAAAACCAATTCTGTAAACAGTGACATAGAGTTGTATAAGCAACACTTTATACAGTGACAAACATCACAGTATAAGTTTAAGCTGTAGAGCATAAGTAACTGACTGACATATACTGTGAAATGATTATCACAATAAGTATAGTTAGCATCCAGAATTTCATATAGATAACATAAAAAGAGAAAGCAAACTAGAAGAAAAAACTTTTTTTTCTTTTGATGAGAACTGCATTATTGTTTAAAAAACTTACTCTATTCCACACTTGGGAGAATTACTTTTAAATATCTTTCCCCAAAACTTTTAATGAAATTCTACTTAAATACATAATAACACAATGTAATTTCAAATTGATTATATGTTCATTATGAACATAATTAGAATTTTTCACTTTTTATTTCCAAATATATTTTAGTTTTTTATTTTCTATTTCTTAAAGTTTTGTCAAGGGTGGGTAACAAAGCCTGAAAAATAACAGTCTTCAGAAGACACTGGGATTTATTTCCATTTAAAGAATAATTAAGTTGCAATATTTCTAACAGCATTTAGTAGGGAGGTATATTCTCTTTAATTTGAACCCCAAAGAAAGTAAAACTAGATTACCAAATATACAGTAACTTCATTTGGACCCCCAATATTTTTAAGGCAGTATCTGTTAGATAACATCTACTATAAACTATGCTTTATCACATCCCTACATGTGAAACATTTCAACCAGAGAGACATGGGAATCCATTGAAATAGGATGATGTTTACATAGGGAAATTAGCATACTTAAAGTATTTTCAGGTAAAATGAGCAGACTGTCCTGGTGTATAACTCACAGTAAGTTTAATTATCATGCATCATCTCATATAGATAAAATGAAGAGAAATCAAAATAGGAGAAGGGGCTTCCCTGGTGGCGCAGTGGTTGAGAGTCCGTCTGCCGATGCAGGGGACACGGGTTCGTGCCCCGGTCCGGGAAGATCCCACATGCCGCGGAGCGGCTGGGCCCGTGAGCCATGGCCGCTGAGCCTGCGCGTCCGGAGCCTGTGCTCCGCAACGGGAGAGGCCACAGCAGTGAGAGGCCCGCGTACCGCAAAAAAAAAAAAAAAAAAAAAAAAAAAAAACAAAATAGGAGAAAAAACTTTTCTTTGATGAGAACTGCATTATTCATTTTTTAAAGTTTTTTTTTAATGTGGACCATTTTTAAAGTCTTTATTCAATTTGTTACAATACTGCTTCGTTTTATGTTTTGGTTTTTTGGCCCCAAGGCATGTGGGATCATAGCTCTCCATCGAACCTGCAAGTCCCTTCACCGGAAGGCAAAATCTTAACCACTGGACCGCCAGGGAAGTCCCCATTATTCTTTAAAATACTTACTCTATGCCACACCTGTGATGAATTACCTTGTGAACGTATATGGTGACTAAAAAATTCCTTTTTAAAAAAAAGCAAAATAAAAAGATCTTAGAAGAACAAAATATGCTTAAGCTAGCAGAAGGTAGGAAAAAGGATCAGAGACAAATGAAATGTAGAATAAAACCAGAGAAAATGACAACAGTACAACATCGTTATTTGAAAAGGATAACAAAACTGACAAATCCTTATCCAGATTAACAACAAAGGGAAGACTCAAATGACTGAATCAGAAATCAAAGAGGGGACATTATAGCAGATTACAACTGATTCTTCAGAAATTTTTTTTTCAATTTAGAAGAAAATATTTAGACAACTCTATGCCTAAATATCAGATAACCTAGAAGATATGGATAAATCCATACAGAACACAACCTACCAAGAGAGAATTATAAAGAAATTAAAAATCTGAACAAGCCTATAACTTTTAAGGAGATTGAACCAGTATTCAAAAACCATTCAGCAAAGGAAAGCAAGATAGCTTCACTGCAAAATTCAACCCAACATTTATAAACAATTAAGACCAACCTTCCAAGGACTTCCCTAGTGGTGCAATGGTTAAGAATCTGCCTGCCAGTGGAGACATGGTTTGATCCCTGGTCCAGGAAGATCCCACATGCCGCGGAGCAACTAAGCCCATGCGCCACAGCTATTGAGCCTGTGCTCCAGAGCACCCGAGCCACAACTACAAAGCCCACGTGCCACAACTACTGAAGTCCATGCACCTAGAGCCCATGCTCCGCAACAAGAGAAGCACTGCAATGAGAAGCCCACGCACTGCAAAGAAGAGTAGCCCCTGCTCACCACAACCAGAGAAAGTCCGTGAGCAGCAACAAAGACCCAATGCAGCCAAAAATAATGATAGCCAAAAATAAATAAATAAATATTTTTTAAAAATCAACACATTTCAAAGACCATCATGACTAACGGGAATATATTCTTTTTTTTCTGTGTTTTTACAAAATTTATTTGGTTGAAGTATACTCGATTTACAATATTCTGCTAATTTCTGTTGTATAGCAAAGTGAATCACTTATACATACAATACATATATTCTTTTCATATTCTTTTCCATTATGGTTATTAAGGATATTGAATATTGTTCCCTGGGCTATGTAATAAACCAATGGAACAGAACAGAATGCCGCAAAGTAATCCTTTCCAGTACGTGAAGTGTTTTGACAAGGGTACCAAGACTACACAAAGAGGAAAGGACAGTCTCACTAACAAATGGTGCTGGCAAACTAGATATCTACCAGCAGAAGAAGGAAGCTGGAACCTTACCTGCATCAAACGCAGAAATTCCGTGCGCCAAATGATACCATCAACAGAGTGAAGAGATAACCTCTGAGGGATGGAGGTGACGAAAGTCATTTAAAGAGCACCCACGTGTCAGAGATTTAGGTTGATTTCACAGGTGAAGACCAATGATGGAATAAAATACCTTCTAGCCCTGAGGTCTCTTTCTGAACTTTCCATTCCACTCCCGACCACTGAGATTTTGAAGTCAGTGACTCACTCATTTAGCTTCAATGCATTATAATAAGTCTGAACATATTTCCTCCAGTACGTTTTTTGCAGAATTTACCAGGCATTCTTGCAAATGAATACATAACTTCCAAGTGCACATTCTTTACTCCTGGCTTACAGAGGGTGACAGAGGGGGTTGTTGAAACTTATGATCTTACAGCCTATTGGTCAGAAGCACAGGTGATAACGTACATTTGTGCTGCCACCTGAAGTGTGCTGAAAGGGAGGGCAGTCCTGTGAGATCTGTAGGATCTCATGCGATCTCAGTACAGGCGGTGTCAGAATTGAGCTGAATTGCAGGAGACACAGCTGGTGTCCCAGGAATTGCTTGTTGTGCAGAAAACTCCTCACACATCCGTGACCAGAAGTGTCAGAAGTGTTCTATGTGAGGGTGTTGTGGTGTGAGACATAGGAGACACAGAGGAAAGAAACACACAGTAGGAAGAAATGGATTTTTCCCTCCACAGGAGGAAGAAAATCAAGTTTTTCCTTTGTAAGAACACCCAACATAATGAGATAACTTTTCAAGATCTTCCAAGTACTTTACCAAGACAAACCATATTTTTGGCCATCAAACAAGTCTTGATAAAGTATAAGAATTCAAGTTATACAAAGTATTTCTATGACCACAATGGAAAAACCAGAAATCAATAAACAAAAAATATCTGGAAAAAGTATAATGGAAAATAATGACCACAAATATATGGAAAATAAAGACCTCCTAATGAACAAGGTTGGAACAAGGAAGAAATTACAGAGGCAATTAGCATGTATTCTCAACTGAATGAAAATGAGAACAGAACATATGAAATTTACAACTGACCAGTACTTCAGGAGAAATTAAAAACTTGAAAATGGATAGCAATTTATTAAAACATCTGAAAACCTAAGGGCTCTTTCTTTTTTCTTTCTTTGTTTGTTTGCTTGGGTTTTGGTTATTTTGGTTATTAATGTGAACTTCCTGCTTGACATGGGACTTACATCCATAACTCAGTTCATCCAGTTCTGAGGCTTACATAGGCGGGGGAAGGCAGGACCAGGTAAAAGGGCAAGGCTTGAGGTTATTTACAAACATTTGATTATGATACACCACTTCAAAATGTTATAACTGAGAACACATAGGCCATTGAGGGTAGTTGGACTACAAAAAGTAATATATTTCTAGATAAAATAAAAATGAATGGCTATTCTAATGGGAAGAGAAAACAGAAATTGGAAGTAATAAGGGTAATTATTTAGGAAAAGAATTCTTGACATCAAGATGTCAAAGGTGAAACAATTCCTGGAGATAATACATTCTTACCTGTAACCTTGACTCTGGGAGGTGAAGGTGGGGATGAAAAAACAAAAGGTCATTGAAAGTGTACCAGTCAGCTTTCTAAAAGTTTTGCTGTGGTGACAAATATTCCTGAATTCTCACTGGATTATAACAACAAATATGTATTGCTTCCTCATATGACCTCTATCATTATTATCACCTCTTGCTTATTTCTATAATTCAATTGTCATTAAGGGTAAAATTTCAGTCTACCCAAGAACATTCTTGCAGTAGAGAGGAAACAAGGCTATACAGAACAAAGACTTTGAAAGCGTCCATGTAAACATGCCATTCTTCTTTTTTTTAATATCTTAATTGGAGTAAAATTGCTTTACAATGGTATGTTAGTTTCTGCTGTATAACAAAGTGAATCAGCTATACATATACATATATCCCCATGCCCCCTCCCTCTTGCATCTCCCTCCCACCCTCCCTATCCCACCCCTCTAGGTGGTCACAAAGCACCGAGCTGATCTCCCTGTGCTATGTAGCTGCTTCCCACTAGCTATCTATTTTACCTTTGGTAGTGTATATATGTCATTGCCACTCTCTCACTTCATCCCAGCTTACCCTTTCCCCTCTCCGTGTCCTCAAGTCCATTCTCTACATCTGCATCTTTATTCCTGTCCTGCCCTTAGGTTCTTCAGAACCTTTTTCTTTTTTTTAGATGCCATATGTATGTGTTAGCATACAGTATTTGTTTTTCTCTTTCAGACTTACTTCACTCTGTATGATAGTCTCTAGGTCCATCCACCTCACTACAAATAACTCAGTTTCGCTTCATTTTATTGCTAAGTAATATTCCACTGTATATATGTGCCACATCTTCTTTATCTATTCATCTGTCGATGGACACTTACGTTGCTTCCATGTCCTAGCTATTGTAAATAGAACTGCAACGAACATTGTGGTACATGACTCTTTTTGAATTATGGTTTTCTCAGGGTATATGCCCAGTAGTGGGATTGGTGGATCACATGGTAGTTTTATTTTTAGTTTTTTAAGGAACCTCCATACTGTTCTCCATAGTGGCTGTTATCAATTTACATTCCTACCAACAGTGCAAGAGGGTTCCCTTGTCTCCACACCCTCTCCAGCATTTATTGTTTCTAGATTTTTTGATGATGGCCATTCTGACTGGTGTGAGATGATATCTCATTGTAGTTTTGATTTGCATTTCTCTAATGATTAGTGATGTTGAGCATCCTTTCACGTGTTTGCTGGCAATCTGCATATCTTCTTTGGAGAAATGTCTGTTTAGGTCTTCTCCATTTTTGGATTGGGTTGTTTTTTTGATATTGAGCTGCATGAGCTGCTTGTATATTTTGGAGATTAATCCTTTGTCAGTTGTTTGTTTGTAAATATTTTCTCCCATTCTGAGGTTGTCTTCTCATCCTGTTTATGGTTTCCTTTGCTGTGCAAAGCTTTTAAGTTTCATTAGGTCCCATTTGTTTATTTTTGTTTTTATTTCCATTTCTCTAGGAGGTGGGTCAAAAAGGATATTGCTGTGATTTATGTCATAGAGTGTTCTGCCTATGTTTTCCTCTAAGAGTTTTATAGTGTCTGGCCTTACATTTAGGTCTTTATTCCATTTTTAGTTTATTTTTGTGTATGGTGTTCTAATTTCGCTCCTTTACATGTAGCTGTCCAGTTTTCCCAGCACCACTTAAAAACATGTCATTCTATTCACACCAAATGGGCCAAGGAACTCAAATGACCAAGCTTGCATAAAATAGGGAGGGAAGAGCAATCCTCTCAAAGGGATGGAAGGGTTGCCTATGTCAATTGGCCAAGCTTGATATCAAAGGGCAGACATACATGACCTCACAGGAGGGTGATAAATGATTGGAAATAATACTGTAATATGTTATTAGTACAGCTTCATCAGAAAGAAGTCCCTAGCCACAGCAATTGGACAAGAAAAATAAAAGGAATCCAAATTGGGAAGAAGTAAAATGATCACTGTTGGCAGATGACATAATACTATACATAGAAAATCCTAAAGATGCCACCAGAAAACTACTAGAGCTCACCAATGAAGAGGGTAAAGTTGCAGGGTACAAAATTAATATACAGAAATCTGTTGCATTTGAATACAGTAAAACCAAAACATCAGAAAGTGAAATTAAGGAAACAATCCCATTTACCATCACATTAAAAAGAATAAAATACCTAAGAATAAACCTACCTAAGGAGGCAAAAGACCTGTACTCAGAAAATTATAAGATACTGATGAAAGAAATCAAAGATGACACAAACAGATAGAAAGATATACTGAATCCTTCTCCTAGAGTAATGGAAACAGAAGCAAAAATAAACAAATGGGACCTAATGAAACTTAAAAGCTTTTGCAAAGCAAAGGAAACCATAAACAAAATGAAAGAACAACCTACAGAATGGGAGAAAATATTTGCAAATGAGACAACCAACAATGGGTCAATTTCCAAAATATACAACGGCTTATATAGCTCAATATCAAAAAACCAAACAACCCAATAAAAAAATGGGCAGAAGACCTGAATAAACATCTCTCCAAAGAAGACATACACATGGCCAAAAGGTAGATGAAAAGATGCTCAACATCACTAATTATTAGAGAAATGCAAATAAAAACTACGAGGTACCACCTTACACCAGTCAGAATAGCTATCATTAAAAAGTCTACAAACAATAAATGCTGGACAGGGTGTGGAGAAACAGGAACCCTTGTACACTGTTGGTGGGAATGTAAATTGGTGCACCCACTTCGGAGAACAGCATTGAGATTCCTTAAAAAACTAAAAATAGAGTTACCATATGACCCAGCAATCCCACTCCTGTGCATATATCCAGAAAAATGAAAACTCTACTTCAAAAAGACATATATACTCCAATGTGCATCACGACACTACTTACAATAGCCAAGACACAAAAGCAACCTAAATGTCCATCAACAGATGAGTGGATAAAGATGTGGTACATACATGTTTACAATGTGATATTACTCAGCCATAAAAGACAATGAGAGAATGCCATTTGCAGCAACATGGATGGACCTAGAGATTTTCCTACTAAGTGAAGTAAGTCATATGGAGAAAGACAAATATCATATATCACTTATATGTGGAGTCTGAAATAATGATACAAGTGAACTTAATTATAAAACAGAAACAGACTTAGAGACAGTAGAAACAAACTTACGGTTACCAAAGGGGAAACGAGGGGAGGGATAAATTAGGAATGTGAGATTAACATATACACACTCTATATATAAAATAGATAATCGACAAGGAACTACTGTGTAGCACAGGGAACAATATTCAATATCTCGTAATAAACTATAATGGAAAAGAATCAGAAAAAAATATACATATAAGTGAATCACTTTGTGGTACATCTGAAACATAGTAAATCAACTATACTTCAATAAAAAAATAAATAAAAGAAAGTTATCTTTACTTTGTTCACACACAAAATACATTCACCTCAGTTCCAACTGAAATGAAAACAAAAAAATGTCTATACGAATACAACTTCCATCACCAGTGAGGATCTCATAATGGTCTCACGAGATCCCTCTTGCTTGGAAAACAGCTTGTTCATTCATTAATATCAGGTCTTGATTGTAATATTACATCAAAGGAAGTTGAAAACCAAATGCCATACTACTATCTTTTCTGTTACTGAAAGGATATCCACGGGAGATCACACTACTCCCAGGAAACATTTGCAAAAATCTGGACACACCTTTTAGTGTCACAACTGGGGTAGTGCTTCTGGTGTCTAGTGTGTACAGTTCAGTGATGCTGGTAAACGTCCTACAATGCAGGGAACAGCTTCACACAACAAAGATTTATCTCACTCACAATGTCAATAGAATCAAAAAGTTACACCATGTTAACATGAACTGAAAGGAAAGAGGAGTATCTTCTTAATAGCAGATAAAATAAAGTTCAAAGAAAATAAAACTACCAAGGGTAATAGCAAATGACATAATGAAAAAAGGGCCAATCTACCATGAAGACCACACAATCCTAAGTGTACATGCACAAAAGAACAGCAGCAAAATTTGTGAAGCAACAACTGATAGAACTGAAAGGATCAATACACAAATCCACAATTACACCTTGAGATTCTGATACACCTCTCTCAGTAATTGACAGAACAAGGACAAAGAAAATCACCTTGCATGGATGAACTCCATACCACCATCAAATCATGGGACAGAATCAAGAATTTTAGGACAACATTAAAAAACAGCAGATTACACATTATTTTCAAAAATATGTCAGGATACATAAATCACAGCAATATCTTTTTGGATGCATCGCCGGTAGCCAACTCCCACACTGAGGTTTGTTTAGAACAAGCTGGTTGACGTGAAATCTCATAGGCATTTTTCCAATTATATCTGAGTCAAAATCCTGAGGATGATTCGTAGCTCCCATCACTATGACCTGGCACCTGTGATCAGTACCCAATCCAACCCAAAGACTCATCAACTGAGCTTTCATCATGGCTGTAGCTTCATGGTCAGAACTTGAATGTTTTCATAGAAAGGAGTCAATTTCATCTATAAAGATGATGGAAGACTGTGGCTTCATGGCAGGGAGAAAACAGCAGCAGGTAGTTTCTGAAATTCTCCATACCACTTACCGGTCAGTGTTGAAGGCTGAAGGTTAAGAAAACAACCTGCTTTTTTGGCTGTAGCCTTGGTAATCAATGTTCTACCACAGCATGGAGGCACATAGAGAAAAAACACCTTTTGGAGGCTGCAGAAGCTTGGAATTTTCAAACAAATGTTTCTTTTTTTTTTTTTTTTGGCGGTACACGGGCCTCTCACTGTTGTGGCCTCTCCCGTTGCGGAGCACAGGCTCCAGATGCGCAGGCTCAGCGGCCATGGCTCACGGGCCCAGCCGCTCCGCGGCATGTGGGATCTTCCCGGACTGGGGCATGAACCTGTGTCCCCTGCATCGGCAGGCGGACTCTCAACCACTGCGCCACCAGGGAAGCCCCAAATGTTTCTTTTTGATAGGTAAGATGACTGTATCTTTCAGATCCATAATGACATAATTTAAACCTCCTATATCACTCCAAGTAACATACGTGTTCAGACGGTCTAGTTGACGAGCAGCAATACCCATTTCATATTCTGAAAGCTTCACATTTTTCACGCCAATTGGCTTAATTTTTCTGTTTCAGAGCTTTTGCTTTCTGATTGGATGAATGGCATCCATCATCCATTCGATTGTAAAGTATGTTATTGCATCAAATATCACCAAACAGAAAATTAAACCAACATCATTCCGACTCAGGGGACGAGAAAAGGCTTCAGCATGTTCCATCTTGATTGTTAACAGTCGCATGAAGAACAGGAAATTGTTAACACCACCATTCTCTGCGAAAGGGTGCCTAGGCTGGAAGAACCACCTCCATTTTTGCACTAGGTCGTACCAGTGCCTGTGCAACAATCAGATCTGGTTCATTCTGGCCACCTTCACCTAGGACCCTGGTTCTGAGGTCACCCAAGACAACCCCATGCCCCTGCAGCAAGCCAGCTACCTAAACTTTCCCTGGAAATGGCCTAACTCACAGGGGCAGCACTAACAGAGAACTAAGGGCCTAGGCCAGGTGGACGGCAAGGTGAGGACTGGGACGCCCTTGGAGGTTAATCCAATGGATACCAAGGGCTGCGGGAAGCTGGGGGGTGGCACTAAGGTGGGGTGTGAGAGGAAAGGGAGGTGACCTTTCCAGCTTGGCTTCCCAGATCCGATCTGGTCCGCAAAGGACCTCAGCTGGACCCTTCACCCCTCCCACAAAGCCCTGTGGGAACCCGCGACTCACTCCCTCACAGATACCTCACTTTTAAAAAAAAAAAAAATTATTTATTTATTTTTGGCTGCGTTGGGTTTTCATTGCAGTGCACGGACTTCTCATTGCTGTGGCTTCTCTTGTTGCAGAGCACAGGCTCTAGGTGCGCGGGCTTCAGTAGTTGTGGCGGGCGGGCTCAGTAGTTGTGGCTCACGGGCTCTAGTTCACAGGCTAAGTAGTTGTGGTGCACGGGCTTAGCTGCTCCACGGCATGTGGGATCTTCCCAGACCAGAGCTTGAACCCGTGTCCCTTGCATTGGCAGGTGGATTCTTAACCATTGGGCCACCAGGGAAGCCCAATACCTCACTCTTCAAAGGCCAACATACAGAGACAAAAGGCAAAAGCAGTAATAGGATAGAAGCATGGGCCAGACCTATCTGCTGGTCTTACATGGTCTACTGGGGAGGCGTCTGTGGCTCACACTGGGGACTTAAACACTGGTGGCAGACATCTCGGGAAGCATTCATCTGCATGAGCTCTCCAGGAGGCTGACATGTCAGCACCAAGACCCAGCACCATCCAACAGCCTGTAGGTTCCTGTGCTGGGACTGCTCAGGCTAAACAAGAAACTGGGTGGGGACACAGCCCCAACCATAGCCGACAGGTTGCCTAAAGAAATCCTGAGCCCACAGCCATCTCTACACATGCATCTACACCTGGCCCTGCCCACCAGAAGGCCAAGACCCAGCTCCACCCACCAGTGGGCAGGCACAAGCCTCGAGACCAGCCTCACCCACCATGGGGCACACGTGAGAAGCAAAAAAACTGAAGTCCTGCAGTCTACAGACAGAATCTGCAAACACAGGCCAGACACAACCCTGGGACCAGCTGGCCCCTGACCCTTGGCTTACAAGAGGGGAGTGTACTGCTGGGACACAAAGGATGTCGCCTAAAGTGGGAGACACTTTCTCATCCCTCCAAGGATGAGAAGCTCAGCTAACCTACCACATACCTAAAAATACAAATAGCAATTTAGACAAAATGAGGCAACAGAGGATTACGGTTCAGATAAAGGAAGAAGATAAAACCCCAGAAGAACTTAGTTACATGAAGATATGCAATCTACCAAAGGAAGAGCTCAGAGTAATGACCATAAAGGTGATCAAAGATGTCAGAAGGAGAATGGATGCACAGAGCAAGAAATGAAAAGTTTTTAACAAAGACTTAGAAAGTATAACAATCCAACAGAACTGAAGAATACAACAACTGAAATGTAAAGAAAAAAACAAAAAACTAGAAGGAATCAACAGTAGACTAAATGAGGCAGAAGAATGGTCAGTGGGCTGGAAGACAGAGTAGTGGAAACCACCCCCGAACAGAAAAAAGAAAAAAGAATGAAAAGAAAGGAGGACAGTTTATGAGACCTCTGGGACCACAGCAAGTGTGCCAATATTCACATTATAGGGGATCCAGAAGGAGAAGAGAGAGAGAGGGCCTGAGAAAATATCTGAAGAAACAATAACTGAAAAATTCCCTAACAAGGGAAAAGAAAGCGTCACCTAAGTATAGGAAGTGCAGAGTTCTATATCCATAGAAAAACTTCACAGTAAACACAAACCAAAAACCTGTCATAGACACACATTCAGAAAGCACCTGAGGGCTTCCCTGGTGGCACAGTGGTTAAGAGTCTGCCTGCCAAAGTAGGGGACAGGGGTTCGAGCCCTGGTCCAGGAAGATCCCACGTGTCATGGAGCAACGAAGCCCATGTGCCACAACTACTGAAGTGTACGTGCCTAGAGCCCACGCTCCACAGCAAGAGAAGCCACCACAATGAGAAGCCCGCGCACCACAGCAAAGAGTAGCCCCCACTCGCCACAACTAGAGAAAGCCCGCGTGCAGCAACAAAGACCCAACGCAGCCAAAAATAATTAAAAAAAAAAAAAAAAGAAAGCACCTGAAAAGATGCTCAACATCATGGGCTCTTCCACTTTGTACAGCTCCATGGAGCACCTCTTTATTTACTAGGTGCGATGCTGCCTAACTCATGAAGCATTCAATAAAGCCAGTTAGATCTTTCCATTTCCTTGGTTGAACTGTTGTACACTAATTGAAGTCAAGAGTCTGAAAGGCACTGCTATACGATTTGCATTATAGACATTTGAATATTCTGCAACAGAGTGTGGAGAGAATAACTCAAGTACAAATTACGAGTATATAATCTCCGACTTGTATGTCGTTTGATCCCATATTGGAAAGATTGTTATAGATGCTTTCAACCCTGAGATACTAACAGTGCATTGCTAGCTTCTGCTATAAAGTACAGAGATGGAATAAAACTGTTGGAAAAAGGAACAACATACATCCAGTGTTGTGACAAAGTTGATTATTTTATTAGTTAAAACAGGAGACTAATGATACATTCTGAATAAAACAGCAGCAAAATGTAACGGCGAGAGTTAAGAGTGAATCATATATATACACACACTATTCTGAATATTTTCATTAAATGTTCCTCTCCAGAATATTTCTCTCTTCAATTTCCAACAATAAGACTAATTTTCCTTTAAACATAGATATATAAAACTACTATTGCCACTCAATGGAGAAAGTGACCAAGTCTACCCCTGCATTATTGCTACTGGATAAACAGTCCCCAGTAACCTGTCACTCTCCTCTCAGGTAAAAAAAAAAAGCCCAGGGACTTCCCTGGCGATCCAGTGGTTAAGTCTCCTGGTACCAGTGCTTCCATTGGAGGGGGCACAGGTTCCATTCCTGGCTGGGGAACTAAGATCCCCCATGCTGTACGGCAAGGCCAAAAAATTTTAAAAATAAAAACAAAACCAAATAAAACCCAATCACTTGATATTCTTCCCGCATTGTTCATGGTCAGCTGGTAAAGCATTCTGCACTATAACACACAGTGGTCTATCTATGAAAGGGCACCCTGAATATAATAATCATGATGAGTCAAGTCACAGTCTTACACTATTCTCTGGCCCTCCCTCATGCTAATTCACACACTATTGAATTTAATAATTCAGGGGCCTTGTTTTTCCAGGGAACATGGATGCGAATGAACCACAACTAATGAAGTTGGCCCCTTCCTCTTACTGATTCCTTCCCAGAGACTGTCATCAAGGCCTGGAATGAAGGCATAAGATCACCATGTTTCCAATGCTAAGCTCTTACTGCTCGCTGCAGGCCAATAAATCGAGAGACTAGTTGCTGGGACGAGGAATGACAACTTTATTCAGAAAACCAGCAGACCGAGAAGATAGTCAACAACTGTCCCAAAGAATCATCTCCCCTGAGTTAGAATTCAGGCTTCTTTTTTTTTTTTTTTTTTTTTGCCGTACGCGGGCCTCTCACTGCTGTGGCCTCTCCCGTTGCGGAGCACAGGCTCCAGACGCACAGGCTCAGCGGCCATGGCTCACGGGCCCAGCCGCTCTGCGGCATGTGGGATCCTCCCAGACCGGGGCACGAACCCGTGTCCCCTGCATCGGCAGGCGGACTCTCAACCACTGCGCCACCAGGGAAGCCCCAGGTTTCTTTGATACCAAAAGGGGAGAGAGTAAAGTCCTGCTTCAGGTCAGACTCCCGTGAAATAAAATTTATACTTTATGGCAAGACAAGAAAAATTTACATAAATTCTTCTCTGCCTTTTGGCTTCCTCTCTCCCCGCACTGTGCATTGTGTATTTGCCTGATACATCAACCAAACCTGACACATCAGCAGGAATAAATACTCAACCATAAAGACACATTCTCCTAGCATCAACAAGGCAACTCCTTAAAAGATAACATTCCTTTTTGATCTTGTAAAGGTTCACATGACCTACCACGATGATGCTTAGACCTGGATTATGTGAACTGTCAAAAATATGTCACTTGGGGCTTCCCTGGTGGCGCAGTGGTGAGAGTCCGCCTGCCGATGCAGGGGACACGGGTTCGTGCCCCGGTCCGGGAGGATCCCACATGCCACGGAGCGGCTGGGCCCGTGAGCCATGGCCGCTGAGCCTGCGCATCCGGAGCCTGTGCTCCGCAACGGGAGAGGCCACAACAGTGAGAGGCCCGCGTACAGCAAAAAAAAAAAAAAAAAAAAAAATATATATATATGTCATTTGATGTATAACTGTCTGTCTCACAAAAATTATATAACTGTGCTTTGATTTCTAACAGGCAGAACAGTTCTCAGAGCTTTCTGAGATGCTCTTCCCAGGATACAATCCTCTATTTTGGCTCAAATAAAATTTTCCATTTTTTTCTCAGATGCACTGGTTTACTTTCTGGTGACACTCTGGAAGGGGTATGTTAATTTCTTCCTTCCTGAAGCCATTCACAGGCGGGTCTGGTCAGGATGCTTCCTGGGAGCTAAGCAAAGGTATTTTACATTAACACTCATTACAAGGGTGGCAGTGTATCCAGAGATGGCCCATTATATATAATTTAAGTGTATAGGCAACATCCCTTTAGTGACTGACTTCTACCAAAAGCAATAGAATACAAAGGTTAAAGTAAAAGAAACAAGTCCAATATGGAATCATATTTCTTCTTCTCTATTACTTCATCCTTTTTTTTTTGGCCGCATCCTGCAGCATTTGAGATCTTAGTTCCCCGAGCAGGGATCAAACCCACACCTGCTGCATTGGAAACACGGAATCTTAACCACTGGCCCACTAGGGAAGTCCCTGTTCTCCCCTATTACTTCAAACTTCAGATTGAAAAGCACAAATAGTAATGTATTCTTTTTGAGAAAAATCAAATAATTGAATATTTTATACACTGAAGACAATGGGCCATTTCCATACATGTCCTTCTTCCTCAAATATACACATCATGTCATAAGTTTTAACAGCGGGTGACTTGTCATGGTTCTGCTGTATGTAACATCTCAAAGAGGTAAAGATTTATTCCTAGTATGCATTCTCTAGTGTACGGGCTGTTGTAAGAATTGCTCAAAATATTCACCAGATGCCTTAAATTTTTAAGAATTCTCCCAAATATCTGTTCTTGGGTGAACCATACGGACACACTATTTCAAAGAGCTTCCATGTGTATATATTTTGACCTGTATGAATGCTCTCAACACCAAAGGTGTGCATACTTGATGTAAAAATTTACAACATCCATTACATTTGGAAGTTCGCTCTTCAACATAAATTCTCACTGTTCTACATTTTTGATCTTCAAAAATGAGACTTAGCAAACCATATTGCTTTGAGTGGTTTCTCTCCAGTATGTATTCTCCAATGAACTCAAAGATGTGATTTTCGACTAAAGGCCTTGCCTCATTCATTTCATTTGTAAGGTTTCTCTCCAGTATGAATTCTCCAAAGAATTCGAAGATGTGACTTTTGTCGAAAGGGCTTACCACATTCATTACATTTGTAAGGTTTCTCTCAACTATGAATTCTCTGATGACTTAAAAGGGTTCCCTTTACACGAAAGGCCTTGCCACAGTCATTACATCTGAAAGCTTTCTCTACGTTATGTACTCCGATGACCTGTAAGATGTGAATTTTGATGACTTGTAAGGTGTGATTTTAGACTGAAGAACTTGCCACACTCATTTGAAAGGTCTCTCTCCAGTATGTATTCGGCAATGAACTTGAAGATATGGTTTTTGACTAAAGGCCTTACCACATTCATTACATTCATAAGGTTTCTCTCCAGTATGAACTCTCTGAAGACCTGCAAGGGTTCCATACTGACTAAAAACCTTGCCACAGTCATTACACTGATACGGTTCCTCTCCAGTATGAACCCTCCGATGAGCAGCAAGGTGTGAGTTTTGGCTAAAGAGTTTGCCACACACATCACATTTATATACACTTTTTCCTATATGAATGATCTGATGTCTCCTGAGGTATGAGCTGCCATTAAAGGTTTTGCCACACTCATTACATTTGTAAGGCTGCTCCACAGTATGAATCCTCTGATGGGTTGCAAGCTTTGCATCATGACTCAAGACTCTGCCACATACATCACATTTATGTAATTTCTCTCTTGTGTGGATGATCCGATGTCTAATGAGGTGAGATCCCTGAAGAAAGGTTTTGCCACACATTACATTTGTGAGGTCTTTCCCTGAGTGCTTTCTGATCTTGTGTCTGTATTGAAAGATGGATAAAATCATTCTCATATGTATTAGGGACGTTGGTTTTGACATGAGGAGGAATTCTTTGAAGTGGTGAAAATGAGGAACTACTGTTGTTAGATCTTTCAACGTCATTACATTCATAAGATATCCCATCAGTTTTAAATATCTGCAGTTTCTTTTGCACATTTAATCCAAGCCTATTTCCAATGGGTTTGATTCCTACATCCCTTTTACCATGTCAATGTCTTTCATCAGTGAGATTTCCATCATGGGTTATAGGCGTTCCTTTGTCATTTCTTTCATTACCTCTGCACCGACACTCAAAGTCATACGTATCTTCCTGGATTTCTCTGATGTGCAAATGTTTGATTTCATCGTTTTCAGGTCTTCCCAACATCAGTGTTTGGAACACTTCTCCTGGATCAGTGTTCACTTTTGGTTGTAACTGCTTGATCACATGTATAGGAAAAATATCTACAAGACATAAACATCTATAGGTATCCTGTCACTACAATTCACAAATAAATATTTCATGTTGAATACATGATATTACACCACAAGTAATACTTATACCAAGCACAGTTAGGAAACTTCCCAAACATGATCTTAAAAGTTTGATAAACTCAAAGCATGTAATGCTTAACTAAAGAAAGAGTGATAAAATATAATTCAAATTACTTTTAGGGTAGTCTAGTTTCAAACTCCTAAGACAAAAACACTCACATTTGACAAACATATGTCAGCTCTCAGAGAAAGGGTATGTTTCCACCATAACCCCAAAGACCACACTCATTAACAGTAAGCATGCTGCTGGCTCATAATTGAGGAGAAAAATTTTTACACTGCAGATATATTCTGCCTACTTCCTATACATAAATCAATGCTAAATAACTGACAATATATTGTAATGGTAAATAATACAAAATTAGCTCTGCCGGTGAATAATCTAAGTAACTGTCTCTTTAGAATTGTAAAACAGATACAGCATAGAGGAAGTGAAGAATCCAACAAAACAGCTGTTAAGAAAACAATGCATTTTTCTCAATCATGCTATAAAACTAAGTACCCATAAGGAAAAGCGTTTTATAACATTAACAAGTAGTACATGTTAGTCGTATTGCATAACACATGCTGAACAACCATCATCTGTAAATCACACGTATAAATTAATATGTAAAATATTCTTCAGTTCTCTATCAGGCAATGAGTAGAGAATTCCCTATCTATGCAGCACCATTAAAAAGGTAGTTCCAAAATATACGGGATGAACAGTGAACACTTTGTATACTCATTAACTGAGGTCAGACACGTTGCTGAGAACAAAGTGCAAACGAAAAGCAGACAGGATATAATGCAGACAAAGGTGTATCATGAAAAACATGACAGAATACTAACGTATCTTTTTCTAAAAAAGTAACTTTTCACTATTTATGAAAAAACATGCAATAGTCTAAGCCAGCTAACAGCAAAACTTTGTTTTAAAAGGCTTGAGGTAAATTAACATGATTTTTAAAATCAGGGCAGTAGAGGCACAGGTTTATGTACATTTAACCCAACTGACACAGAAAGGGGTGACGGAACCGTAACTTGAATTTGGACCTATAGACTGAGAACGCTCATTCTTAAGCATGACCACCCCCAGGCAGGACAGATTACCAAATAATACAACTAATACCAGAAGTTTAGAAGGAAAACGTCAAGGGAGATGCAAGAAGAAGTCAGCTGTGTAACTACTAAGTTTATTTGGCCGTCCCTCTGGGAAATGGTTTCTGAGTCATCACTGCGGCAGGTAGCGCCTTGGGTCACGTCCTGAGAAAGTTGTTCAACAGATTATGAGGGATCATTTCTACGGTGTGAGCGATGTGGAATGTGGATGGATGGGTGAAGGAGTGCTGTCGATTTGGGGACCACAAGGAGAACAACTTAAATATTGGAGCAAATGACAGTGTTTCCAGGACATCAAGATACCATGTGAGGAAAAGTCAGGACTGAGAAAGGATTTGAGTGGCGGGCAGCGTATATGTATATGTGGGAGCACAGCTGGTGACTGCGTACCTGTGTGAATATAACTGTACAAGGGCAACTAAGATACTGACCTTAAAAAAAAAGAATTGGTTTAGCAATTGATATGATACTGTCGATTTTTAACTATGAGAATTATACTATGAGTATAGGACAGAAAGAAGAGAGATTTAAAAAGGGAGAGAGTGAGATGCTGTAGGGAGAAAGCAGGATTATATCTATTATATGATTTGCTGTGTAATGTATCCAACTGTATATTCCATAATTTCCACTGTCATACTTACATTCCAGAAAAACACACAATATTCCAGGAGGTTGCACAAGAATGTTCTTAGCAAAAATCAGAAGAAAAAAAAACAGGAAAAGGCCATCTAAAGGAGAAGAATGAGTTTCTTCTGTACACACATGTGCAGATACAAAGAAACCGAATAAACAGTCCAGTAGAGTAGGAGGCCATGATTGTAAAAGTGAGTCTCCCTAAATCTGTGTTCCCCTGCTGAGTTTGATTAATCTCTCTATCCAAAATTTTATTCCATTTCTTGTCTTCCCACACCTGTTACCCTCAAGACTGAGCAGTATCAAAGAAAACGGGGGATTGAAACAAACGGAACCCAGCAGGGCCCTTCTAGATACCTCCTAGATACCAAAAGCCTTTCCAAGTGCCGTGATTCCTCTTGGTAGAAAAAGGCTTCGGTCTCCTGGATCTTCCCTGAGTTTCAAAGAGCAGATTCAAGCAGATACTCATTAGGGGAAGGAGGGAATGCAGAAAGAAAGGAAAAGCAAGCCCAACATAATCTTTCCCATGACTCATAGCTTAAACTGTTACCTTGATCTATGAGCCCAAACTGTGGCTTCAACCAGCGACCCCAAGAGGACTGAAAAAATTGATGACAGTCAGAGGACCAAGTGAGAAGTAAAATTCTTAAGCCGTCACATCGGTTCTAAGTAAATAATAAAATGTCACAACTATTGCTTTTGCTTTCTCCCAGAAGGAAGTTAAGGGATCAGAAGACTGTGATTAGGAATTTGTTTTGCAGAAACCTACAGAATAATCAGGAAGATGCCACAACGTGGTGCCCAAAGTCTGCAGCTGAGATCTTACAGGGAAGCTGGGATCGCAGACACTCCCCTCCCTTCTCTCCTTTTCTCTCCAAAAATCTTACACCCTGGCCAACCCGCAAGATGCATTTGAGGCAAGTTTACGTCCACCATCTTCCGGGTTGGTGACTCTTTGATTAATAAACCTTTCTCTTCTCCAAACTCCAAAGTTTCAGTTTGTTTGGCCTCACTGAGCACACAAACTTGGGTTCAACCTCATTATGTCTGAATATGTTCTCTGTTCAGAAAAGGTATAGGACTATGCTGAAAGCCATGCTTCAATGGAGTAGCTCCTCAGAGCTCTCATCATACTTAATGGTGAAAGAATGAAAGCTTTTCCTCTAAGATCAGAAACAAGACGAGGATACCTGCTCTCAGTATTTCTAAAAAAACATAATACCCGAAGTCCTAGAAAGAACACAGACGCAGAAAAAGAGATAATAGGGATCCCAATAATGAGAGGAAGCAAAATTATCTGACATTATATAACATGTAGAAAACCCTGAAGGGCTTCCCTGGTGGCGCAGTGGTTGAGAGTCCGCCTGCCAATGCAGGGGACACGGGTTCATGCCCTGGTCCAGGAAGATCCCACGTGCTGCAGAGCGGCTGGGCCCGTGAGCCATGGCCGCTGAGCCTGCGCGTCCGGAGCCTGTGCTCCGCAACGGGAGAGGCCACAACAGTGAGAGGCCCACGTACCGAAAAAAAAAAAAAAAAGAAAAGAAAACCCTGAAGAGTCTGTAAAAAAAGAAACTGCTAGAAATAATGAAAGACTGCAATAAACTTACAAGACACCAAGTCAACATGCAAAAATCAATTCAGTTTCTAAACCTTAAAAATGAACAATCAAAACAGAAATTGAGAAAACAATTCCATTTACAATAACATCAAATAATAAAATAAAATACTTAGACATAATGTTATACATGACAGGGAAAACTTGTACACTGCAAATTAAAAAGACTGCTGAAGGACTTCCCTGGTGGTCCAGGGGCTAAGGATCTGCACTTCCAATGCAGGGGGCCCGGGGTTCATCTCTAGTCAGGGAACTAGACCCCACATGCTGCAACTAAGAGTTCACATGCCGCAGCTAAAGATTCCTGCAACTAAAAGATCCTGTATGCTGCAACTAAAGATCACTAGTGGTGCATCCCTAGTGTAAGACCTGGCACAGCCGAATAATTAAATAAATATTAAAAAAAAAAAAAAGACCACTGAAAAAGCTTATAAAATACACAAATAAATGCAAAGGTATCTCAAATCCCTAGACTGAAAGTCAATACTACACAAACTGGTCAACACGTCAAATTATCCCCTAGTGAAATCCCAATAGCTTTTTCCCAAAGACAGAAAAATCCATCCGATGTTTCATATGGAATCTCCAGAAACCCTGAATGACAAAAATAAGCTCGAAAAAAAACAAAGTTGAAGGTCTCACACTTATTTCAAAACTTCTTCCAAAGCTAAACTTACCAAAACAACGTGGTACTGGCATCAAGACAGAGAGAGGGATCCTTGAAACAGAACAGAGACATCAGAAAAAAAAACTTGTGTATATGCTAAACTGATGCTCCACAAGGGTGTCAGGACCATTCAATGGGAGAAGGGCAGTCTACTGAACAAAAGGTGTTGAGAAAACTGGAAACCCACTAACAAAAGTATTTAGTTGCACCACTGTCTTACACGACAGAAAAAAATTAACTCAAGATGGTTCAAAAAGCTAAACCTAACTCCCAAGTGTATGAAAGTACTAGAAGTAATCATACAAGGAATGTTTCTCGACATTGGATTCACCAAGGACTTATCAGATAACACTAAAAAACACAGCCCACGAAAGAAAAACAGATAAATTGGACTATATCAAAATTATAAAATACTGTGAATTAAAGCATGCTCTAAGTGAAAAGACTCTATGGTATAAGAGAAAATATTTGCAAATTATATATTTGATAACAGATTAACATCTAGAATACATAAAGAACTCTAAAAGGGACTGATCAATTCTACCATGGCGGGGCGCGGGGGCCTTCCCCAATCAACCAATCCACACACCGCAAACATAAAAACAAAAACACGAAGATTAACACAAAATGTATGAACTTAATAATAAATACAAATAAGAATCATGTATAATGCATATGAATATACAAAATGAAAGTACCACTGTCTTAAAAAAAAAAAATGATGCTTCATCACTGAAAGTATCATTCCACTTCATAAGCTCCCTCATTAAGATTCTTCAATATTAGCTGTTGAGGTAAATGAACAATGGCACACAGGCAACGAAAAATGTGGCATCAACAACAGATCAGTTCATATTTAGCATCCTGGGATAAATTTCTACACCATTTACAGAGGCTAAAATGTATGATCGTTGGTATATGTGAACAACATTGTCGTAGTGCCCTTGAGACAGGCTTTTGTGACAGTCCCCAAAGCCAGAAAAACACCTGGAAAGACTTATCAGACAGACTCTCGTGATACTTTCTACCTTGTGTCCCAAAACGTGCTGACCACTCCAATGAGTAGCTTCCAGTGGTGACTCTGAACAGAGGAGGAAATTTTACAACATGAGGGAAGTGTCTCCATTAAATGTTTTCTGGTAACCAGCAAACACACTCCACAGAGAATCCACCACAAGTTCCCTCTTACACATGCGTACATTATCAGAGCAAAGAAACCAGATAAAATTTCAGACCTTAGGACTATACTGCAAAGGAATTTAAGAGATAAAATCATACAAACTAAGCAGAATGTAAAATCAGGAAGAGTCGACATTCCAAGACTAAGGAGAGCAGTACAGGAGCAAAAAACAATGCAACATGTGAGGGTCAGACATTAAAGGATCTTGAGACGGGACCATGTGCTCAATCCACAGATGCCAAGCTAAGAGCCTGACAGATTCACCACTGGTCTCCTGGTAGTATTTAGGATCAAAAAGAGGCTCTCTCCATCCGCTGTGCTTACAGTTTTCCTAAGTACAAGCACAGAAGATCCAATCCACCTAGCTGTGCCACACACCCCTGAACAGAAGAAACGGCTGAGGGATCTAACCCAGCAAAGAGGACCTGAGACAGCTACAGCAGGTGCTGAGGGGCCACGTGGAATACAGAGCAGCCAGTTTTTCCACATCTTCTGATTACTTCTTCCAAGTACAGCAACTCTGATCAAACCGGGATGGGCTCAGGGGTGGGACTCCAGAGGCATCAGCTCTGATCTACAGGGACTAAGAACTGAGCATCCAGGGGAATCAAGACCAGAAGGAGACATGAAGGGGCAAGAGACCCCTTTAAAACAGCCCACCTCATGCTCCTCAAAGTCAAGCAAAACCCAGTTCACAAAAGCCAGATGAGGAGTGTTGTGGGTCATGATAAAGACCTTGCTTTTGTCTCTTGTGGAGCTGCAGCACCACTGCAGGGTAAAAGAAAGCATTTTCCATGATGAAGGACAGGGTGATAACTCCAGGAGATGAAAAACACCCTCTGAGACTTTTCAATAAATGAACTTCTGTTTTCCGAAAAAAAAACTCTCCACCGTGAGAAAAGTTTCCCAAACTCTATTAATGTTGTGGCTTCCTCTCTGCCCTTATGAGAGCCCATCTGTGTTCACACTTCTCACACATTCCCACCCATTTGGTTTTTGGGTCTTTTCACATCACACATCACAGTCCAGGGCTCTTTCCCTTGCTCCAAAAGGGAGATAATATTCAGATCAAAAACAGAACTGCCTGATTATCGGAACAAAAAACGTGAAGTGCTACGGTTTTCCGAAAATCACAGCTCTTTCTTCAACTAAGGAGTGAGGACATTACAGGTGGGTCAGGAAAAATATTTCACAAATTCATCCACTGCCTCCTTCTAAATGCATCGGGAACAGTATATAATGTGCAAATATTGAGCTCTCTTCCTAGAAACACTAAGTCAAAAGCCAAAAGGTAGAAAATGGGAAATTGGATATTCGTTTAAAGTTTGCCATTGAGCTTTATACATAATTAAGCTCTGGAACAACTCCTGATGTAACGTGAAATGGACAGATTATCCAAAGAAAGGGTCAGTTTAAACGCATGATGGTATTTCATGTCTGAGTCCACAGGCTTTTCAGATCAAAGGAAACAGGGCCTCCCAAGAGGCACAGAGGGGAAGATGCAAAGGCAAAGCCCAGCTGTGGAGGGAACTTATCCTCACCCAAGGAGATCAGGTTCCTGTAGGTCTCCACCATCACGTCCCTGTACAAGGCCCTCTGAGCAGGGTCCAAGCATTCCCACTCCTCCTGAGTGAATTCGATGGCCACATCCTCAGAAGTCAACCATTCCTGAAATGAAAATATATTTTCACCAAGGGGCCATGAGGAGAGTTCATATCGTCATACAAAAGGAAAAGAGGAGTAAGGGGTAAGGATTGACTTGGTTGAAGTGTATGTTCTACCAGGTCCATGTGGAAGTATTGGGAGACATTATGTGCCTCTAATTTTAACTTCTTACGCTTTTTCATAAGAGATTATGATACCTTCCAATTACTAAGGGTGTTTCATCTTTGTGGAAAATCCATGAAACATCTATAAATACAACTCAAAGATGGGTTGTCTATCCAGATGTGTTTGATATTATGTTCTACACAGTAACTGAAAGTCAATATCTTGATGAGTTGCAGTCTGAGTGGCGTCTTGAGAGAGACAAAGCCCACAATGGCTCTAGAGAAAAGTCAAAATCTTCAATTATGATGATTATAACAACAATGATTAAAAGTTTGGAAATACTTTTCTTTTTTAATTAATTTATTTTATTTATTTGTCTGAGTCGGGTCTTAGTTGGGGCAAATGGGATCTCTGTTGTGGCATGCAGGATCTTTCATTGCAGCGTGTGGGCTCTTCAGAGCAGCTCACGGGATTCTCTCTAGTTGTGGCAGAGGGGCTCAGTTGTCCTGTGGCATGGGGGATCTTAGTTCCCTGACCTGGGATCGAACCCGCATCCCCTGCATTGGAAGGCGGATTCTTAAGCACTGGACCACCAGGAAAGTCCCTGGAACACTTCTTATTACTCTAAATTACTGTAATATTAATCTAAACATTACTCTATAAAGTGCTTTAGGGGTATGAACATATCATCAACGTAACAGCTCATTAGAGAAAGATCTGTTCCCATCTTACAGAAGAAAAAACTGTGTCAGAGACCCTCTGAGAAACTTGACTCAGGTCAAGAAGTTAACAAATGACACAGCAAGCACCTAACCTCAGAGGGTTGGGCTCTGAGACTGAAACTTAAAAATCAAACAGATAAGTAACAGAGAGCATTAAAAGGACACACAGAGGGATACCTGAGAAAACCTGAAAAAAGTCCAAGGTGAATGCAGAAAAGCATGAAAGGCCATTATAAATGTGGGCACGCACACACATATATTAAAACTTTTAGTAATCTTACTACAATTTAAACCATTAACATGATAGCATAGAAAAAATTCAAGGCCACTGAGTATACTGAAGATATAATTTCGACTACAAAAGATGTAATACAGTTTTAAAATCATGTTGTTTATCTAAACCAGGGATGCCATGCACATCCATGAACTTATGCACACACATGTCCACACTAAATTACTGAAATGATGGTTGTTTCCTGACATATTTTCAATTTTTTAATCACCCTTTTATTCACGGGTATTTCAGCATCTTTCAGACAATGAAAATGTATCAACTGTACTGAATTTAGTTTGTCAACATGATTCCATAATAGGCTACTAAAAGAAAAATGGTATGATCATAAAAAAAATACTTTAACTCCAATCTCAATAAAATAACTATATTCAAAAATATAAATACAACTTCAGCCATTAAAATTTACATACTTGGGCATTAACAACAGGCCAAGAGTTTCCTTGTTTTTTCTAATAATAAAACGTTGATTTGGGACTTCCCTGGTGGGACAATGGTTGAGAATCTGCCTGCCAAATGGAGGGGACACAGGTTCGAGCCCTGGTCCGGGAAGATCCCACATGCCGCGGAGCAACTAAGTCTGTGAGCCACAACTATTGAGCCTGCGCACCACAGCTCCTGAGCCCGCATGCCACAACTACTGAAGCCCACGCACCTAGAGCCCGTGCTCCGCAACAAGAGAAGCCACTGCAATGAGAAGCCCATGCACCACAACGAAGAGTAGCCCCTGCTCGCCGCAACTAGAGAAAGCCCACACGCAGCAACAAAGACCCAACGCAGCCATAAATTAATTATTTTTTTAAAAATCGATTCAAAATTAGAATAGTAGTATTCTACATTATTTTCACAGATTAAGAAAAAGTTTATCACAACAGTGAAGTTATAAACTTCTTGGAGAATTAAAAATCATGAAAAAAAGAACGTGAAAAAAATTATTATTAAAAAACACATTTCAAACAAACATCATGATGAAAAGGAAATACTTGACGCATTCCCTCTGAAGTTACAGTGCAGTGAAGCGGGCTGGCCAGGGTTCCTGCCTTTCACCACTGTACAGGTTTCCTGAGCAGGGACCACTAGAGGAAGTAACAGGAGGAAAACCAAGAGTGAGAGCGAGAGCCACAGAGAGAGCATATCAGAGATTTAAAACTGTGAACATTCACACATCTAAAGACACGGAAAGGTGAAAAGTGAAAGGATGGAAAAGATATTCCATCCTAAAGAGAGCAGGGGTGACTCCATAATACCAGAAAAAAATAAAAACACAAAAAACATTATACAATGATAAAACAGTCAATTTATCAAAAAGATAAAACAAAAACAATATACAAATATAACATTAGATCTCCAAGAAAACGGAAGCAAACATTAACAGAAATGAAGAGAGAAACAGCACAAGAATAGTATCAGACTTCAATGGCTCATGTTTACTTATGGATGGAACCAAAGAGAACATCAACAAGGAAACAGAGGACTTGAACAACACTGTAGGCCAAGTAGACATAACAGACATGTACAGATCACTCCACCCAACAAGAGCAGCAGAAACATGCTTCTCAAGCACACATGGAACATTCCCCACAACAGACCATGTATTAAGGCAAAAAGCAAATCTTAATAATGTTAAGAGATTGAGATCATAAAAAGTATGTTCTCTATCATAATAAAATAAAACTAAAAATAAACAGCAGAAGAAAAAAGAAAATTCCCCAAATTGTGGAAATTAAACAACTCATTCTTTTTTTTTAAGTTGAAATATTTTATTCATTCATTCATTCATTCATTCTTTCCTTTTTGGCTATACCACGCCACTTGTGAGATCTTAGTTCCCCAACCAGGGATCAAACCCAGGCCCTAAGCAGTGAAAGTGTGGAGGACTAACCACCGCATTGCCTGGGAATTCCCTAAACAACTCATTCTTAAAGCACCAATGGGTCAAGGAACAAATCACAAGGGAACTTTTAAATATTGGGCTGAAAATGAAAATACAACATACCAAAATTTTGAACACACAGTTTAGGCAGTACTAAAAAGGAAATCTAAATGCTTTAAATAAGAAAAAGAGAAGATCTCAAACCAGAAATCTATTTTTATACCTGTATGAAGTAGGGGGAAAAAATCAAACTGAACCCAAATTTAGCAAAAGGAAAGAGGTAAATCATAAAGATTAGACCAGAGATTAACAAAATACAAAGCAGAAAAATATAAAAGCAAAGTAGCGTTGGCGTTTTGAAAAATTCAATGGAAAAACACTTAGCTGGACTAAGAAAAAAGATTCATATAACTGAAAACAGAAACTAAAGTGGAGAGATTGCAAATAATGTCAAAGAAAATTTTTAAAGGATTATAAAAGAGTATTATGAACAATAATGCCCACAAATTATAGAATAGAGAAGATACAGGTAAATTCTTAGAAACATATAACCTACTAAATCTTAATCCTTAAGAAATAAAAAAAATTTGAACCCAATTATAACTAAAGACATTCAAGCAGTAATCAAAAACTTCAAACAAACAAAAAAAATCCAGGACCCAATTCTACCAAACATTTACAAAAGAATTACCACTAATCTTGCTAAAAATGTTAGAGTTGAAGAGGGAACACTCACAAACTCAACGTATGGAGCCATCATGATTCTGATACCAAACCCAGACAAAAACAGAAGAAAGGAAAACTAGAAATCAATATCCCTGATGAATATTGCTACAAAATCTCTAACAAAACATCAGCAAACCAAATTCAACACCACATTAAAAAGACCTGACATCATGATCAAGTGGATTTTATTTATATCACTATAAGGGGTAAGGAGTACTCAACATACAAAAATCAATTATGTGGTACACCACATTAACAAAATAAAGGAAAGAATGTCACAAAGGGGGCTTCCCTGGTGGCCCAGTGGCTGAGCGTCCGCCTGCCGATGCAGGGGACGCGGGTTTGGGCCCCGGTCCGGGAGGATCCCACATGCTGCGGAGCAGCTGGGCCCGTGAGCCGTGGGCGCTGAGCCTGCGCGTCCAGAGCCTGTGCTCCGTGGCGGGAGAGGTCACAGCAGTGAGAGGCCCGCGTAACGCAAAAAAAAAAAAAAAAAAAAAAAAAGTCACAAAAGATCATCTCAGTTACTGCAGAAAAAAGCATCTGACAAAATGCAACAAACTTTCAAGATATAAACACTTGGGACTTCCCTGGTGGTTCAAGTCCAGTGGCTACAACTCCGCACTCCCAATACAGGGGGCCCAGGTTCAATCCCTGGTCAGGGAACTAGATCCCCCATGCCACAATGAAGACAGAAGATCGGGATCTGCCACTAAGACCCAGGGCAGCCAAATAAATAAATAAACATAAATATTAAAAAACAAAAGACAAACACTCAACAAACTAGAAACAGTAATTATCTCAACATAATAAACACCATTTATGAAAAGAGCACAGCTAAAGTCATACTCAAACGTGAAAGACTGAAAGCTTTTCCTCTGAGATCAGGAGGAAGGCAAGGATGCATACTTTCTGCACTACTCTTCAACAAAGTACTGAAACCCCTAGCCAGAGCAATTAGACAAGAAAAAGAAATCAAAGTAATCCAAATTGAAAAAGAAGTAAAATTATCTTCTTTCCTAGACAAGGTTTGATATGAAGAAGCCGTAACCTTTCGACAAGAAAACTGCTATATCAAAATACATGTTTTGAAAAATTGCAGTATACAAAACCAACATGCAAAAACTTTCAGTTGCATTTCTATACACAATGAACAGTATCAAAGGAAAATTAGAAAACAATCTTATTTATTATAGCATTAAAAACAAATGAAATATCAATATTTAGGAATAAATTCACCAAGAAGGTGAAAGAAGTATACACTGAAAACTACTTAACAGTGCTAAAAGAAATTTAAAAAGATACAAATAAATGGTCATTCCATATTCATGGACGAGAAGACTTAATACTCTTAAAGTATCCCAGCTACCCAAAGTGTGCTACAGATTCAGTGGAATGATTATCAAAATTCCCATGGCAATTTTTGAAGAAACAGAAAAAAGCATGCTAAAAGTCCTAGAGAATTTCAAAAAACCACAAATAGCCCAAAGTCTCTTGAATAAGAAGAAAGATGGGGACCTCCCTTTTTTAGATTTCAAAACATATCACAAAGCAATTGAGATTGTGTGGTATTGGTATAAACACAGATACATATTATACATAAACCAAATGAACACAAGAGAATGCTCAGAAATAATCCTTTGCATATATGTAAAATGTATTCACAAAGGTGCTAAGACTACAAAATGAAAATAAGACAGTCTCAATAACAAATGTTGCTGGGAAACTGGATACCTCCCTGCAAAAGAATGAAGCTGAAACCTTACCTACAAAGGTAAAACCTTCTATGTGTCAAAGGACGCAACCAACACAGTGAAAAGACAAAAAACTGAAGAATGGAGGTATCAAAACTGATTCCAAGAACTTCCAAATCTCAACAATTTAGGTTGATTTCATAGCTTAAAATGGATAATGGAATAAAACACCCTCTTATCACTGATGTCTATTTCTGAACTTTCCATTCCATTCCCAACCATGAAGATGTTGAAATCAGTGACAGAGTCATTTAGCTGAGAATGTATTATAAAAACTCAGAACAAATTTCTCCTTATTGGTCTCTTCCAGAACTTACCAGGCATTTCTGCATATTAATATCTGCCTTCCACGTGTAGCTTCTTCATTCTGTTTTGTAAAGAGAGGACAGTGCATTCAGATGGGGCCCCTTTACAATCCCTGGTGCCCAACAGCATTGACCCATCCATGGGTGTGAAGTCCTGCCCAGGACTATGCCCAGCAGAGAAACTTCACAAGTTCCAGATCCAGGTCACAGGATTGTGTGGAGATGGAATCCAAGTGGACATGACAGGCCCTGAGGGAAGGCCCTGGGTGACTGTGATGTACAGGTGTCAGGCAGGATACTTCAGAGTCAGAGAAGATTAGTGAGTCCAAAGAATGGCATTTCAAGAAATAAGATGAAATAATCAACTGAGAATATGACTTTACCTGAGAAAGAGCCATTCCAAACTCCAGTTCTTTCCTCTTCCTCCTCTTCCGGGCATACTCCTTAGGCAACATGATTCTTTAGCAGTCAATCTTGAAAGTTTGAAAGATACTGTTTAATGCTTAGAATCAATACACCCCCTTTCTGAGTCACAACCACACACACAGGGAAGACCTCAGCATGTGGAACAGACAGTCCTCTGCTGCCCACTGTCCCAGGAGGGACTCAGGACAGTAAACTCCCACACAGAGACCAATAGGTGAAGTTTCCCACACTTTCCTTCACATCACGCTTCCCTGGGACTTCCCTCGTGGCCTAGTGGTTAGGAATCTAGGCTCTCACTGCTGTGGCCCAGGTTCAATCCCTGGTCACGGAACTGAGATCCCGAAAACGATGTGGCAAGGCCAAAAACAAACAAAACAAACAAAAAACCAAGTCACTCTCCCCTCCTGGTGAGGCCCTCACGTACCCAGCAGCAGCGGGCACCTCAGCTGGACCCGACGATCCCCTTCAGGTCACAGACCAGCCCTGATCCATCCCCACGCAGAGCAGAGCCCCTCAGCCCAGATCTCAGCCCTCAGGAATGGGGGGACTCAGAGTCACTAAGTCACTCAGGCCAGGGATAAATTCGAAACAAATTTTTAAAAGCAATAATTTATTATTTTTAATCCAGAAGACCGGTATCAACATTTTGAAAAAACAAAACTGAGGCTATGGTAATTCCCTGGTGGTAGGTCCAGTGGTTAGGACTCCACACGATCACTGCCAAGGGCACAGGTTCGATCCCTGGTCACGGAAGTATGACCCGACAAGACCAAAAAAAAAAAAAAGTATCTTCTCTAACCACAATGAAATAAAACTACAAACAGAAAGCACAAGGAAAACAGGAAAATCCCCTAAATGCGGAAATTACATAGCTCCTTCTTAAAGATGCAATGAATGACATGTATAGAATATTGGAGGCCAGCAAAGCTTCTTTCAGAAGTTAAAAATTATTCAGAGGAACAAAGAAATTGAATGAACTAAGATTTATTTCAAGCTACAAAAGAATTAAATGTGAAGAAACAAAAAGAAAAGAAGTAAATCCATTATAAAACACACTTTCAATGTTCCTTTAAAAGGCACCATGTAGTGACACAGTCAGTCTTTTCTTGCTCCACTTTTCTCCCCTGAGCTCTACTCCACACCAGGAAAAGGGAAGGGGGTGACCCACATCTAAGTGAATCAAGTCATTGCCTCTCTGCTCAACAGGGTTTGCAAATGGAAGTTTTCTTCTGATACAAATAATTACAAAATGCACAGGCCTTATAGGCAGGAGTTGTGCAATTCTCATCCTCACCTGTATAATTTAAACAAATGTTAAATACATTAGATTCTAAAGACTCAAATCAATATTATCACAACATAATCATCCACATCCAAACAACTCACCACCCATCTAGATCCACCTTCCCCCTCCATCTGCACTATTAGGTGTTTCCATTTTAGTCTGTTTATCTGTCTCCCTATTTCGTTTCTGCCTTTGTTTCTCTTTTTCTTTTCCTCTTCTTTCCTGTTCCTGCCCTTCCTCTCCATTTCTTCCCTCACACCTGTCCTGCCCCGCTCTGCAAACTGTTCCCCCTCTGGATGGTCCTTCTCCTCAACCTGTATGACTGTCCTCAATCTCTATATACTTCTTTCTTCCCCCATCTCTGCGGTTACACCATGCCTCCAGTTACACTCCTTCCGTCTCTGTTACTCTACCTTCCTCCCCACTCTCGGGCACCCCAGGTGGCTGTGCTTCCTTCCTGCTCTCTCTCTTCCTCTGCTCTTCTTGTCACCCTTTGTCCGGTTTTTCTCCCAGCACCATGATGCTCTGGAGGCCAAGGTTCCAACTCTTTTATCATCTCCCCCTACTGTGTGTGAAGTGACCCCATTGTTATCCCCTTCTAAGACCGATCCAGGTCCCCTTCCTTATGTTGCCCTGCAATCTCTGCAGATCCGGCTTAAGTTCTTTCTCCATTATATTCACCTGCTACTTTCAAGACTTAATCACATTCATTTAACTATCTCTTTGCACGTCCTTCAGCCACCCTATGTTCCCGCTGGTTCTCCCTCGTTCTTTTTTCTTCAGTTTTTCTACTTCGATCTCAGCCTCTCTGTCTCTGCTTTTCCTGATTCCATTCACTCACGTATAAAATGCCCATCTACCAGAAGGGAATATTTTCTAACGGGGTGGAATTGGGGAAGTAACTACACTGGGTGTTCCCGCGTCTGGCCCAGGTCACCTCCCCCTACGCGGGGTGCGGGGAAGGGCTGACTACGAAGGAGAGGCCTGCGAAGCAGAAGGACCGGCCTGAGAAGGACGCGAGGACAGAGGGGCTGGGACGGAGGGGGTCTCCGGAGAGGGGCGGGCTCTCCAGAATCCCAGGACCGGGGAGGGGACGCGGGCTGTCCGGGAGCGGGACGACCGGCGCTGCCCTCCAGGGGCCGAGAGGGCGAGACTGAGGGTCGCGCATCCACCTCGCGGAAGAGGACTTCACAAGGGAGGCCGGGAAAGTAACACGTTATAAGCAGGAAAATGTTGCGAAAAGCGGTGTCTACATGGACCAGAGGCAGAAGAGTCAGAAGACTGGCCTCTGCGAGACTTCAAACCCAGGGAAAAAATACCCGACCAGTAAGGGCGACGTCTGGATTTACTGGGGCGTAGGGCCGGACGCTGGGATTTAAAGTCCCTAGAAACTCCCACACCCCAAGGACGGGGTAGAGCGGTACCGCGCAGTACAGACTTAGGCTAGAAAGAAGACACTTACGCTCCGCTCCGTGACCTTCGCTCCTTAGGAATGGGTTTCTGGAGTTAGAGGCGAGGCTTCCGGGGCGGGGGCTGGGCAGGGCCCTACCAGTGAGGGGCGGGGCGAATAGATCACCCAGGTGTGCTCACTGAGCGCCGGAGGGAGGAACTGGGAGCAGAGAGGGGTTGGTGCTTCCAGTACCTTGGCCGGTTTAAGTTACTCTCTGCAAGAGTTTGCGGGTAAAAGGTTACGGCTGTGTGGGCCAATTACGTCTGAAGCCAAGATGTCTCCTCTTAAGACTAAAAGAGTTTAAATAAAAAGCTATTTTTGCCCTCAGGTTGTTCTGACATCCTGCTAGTGAGGCGGAAGCAATTCAGTGATCTGGAAACCTGAGTCTCCTGGAGCAGAGGGAGGGGTTGACATGGATCTTCGGTTGGATCCAGGAACATTTCCTAAATGGGAATTAATTTAAGTAACTTTAAGAAATAAGAATGCCGTGACTTCCCTGGTGGTACAGTGACAAAGAATCCGCCTTGCAATGCAGGGGACCCAGGTTCGGTTCCTGGTCAGGGAACTAAGATCCCACATCCTGTGGGTCAACTAAGCCCTCACTCCACAACTACCGGCTCGCGCGACTCAACTGGGGCCTGAGAACCACAAGCTACAGAACCCACCCGCCATGGAACCCGCGGGCCACAACTAGAGAGAAGCCTGTATGTGGCAACGAAGATCCCGTATGCCGCAACTAAGACCCGACGCAACCCAAAATAAATAAATTTTTTTAAAAAGAAATAATGGGGACTAGTCTCTATTACAAATACAAAACTCTCTCTGGGTAGAATGATCTATTCCCTACTGACACCCTATAAAATAGCTTTTCCGTTTCTATTCCCTATTAATGCAGAAGGTCAAATTCAACATACTACTCAGTTTCAGAAACTCAGGGACAGGACCTGGAGTCTGAGACTGGAGGACTAAGGCATGTGATCATTTAGGTCACTAACCATTGCCTTAAAAACAGCAATACATATTTTTTAATTGTTATAAACTGCATTATTCTTTGTTTTGTCCAACATGTTTTAATTATTTGCCTTTTTAAAACCAACTATTTATACACAGTAACATGAGTTGTATAAACAACTCTTTATACAATGACATACATCACTCTAGGTTTACGGTGTAGAGCATAATGAACTTACACATACTGTAAAACGATTATGACAGTAAGTTTATCTATATGAAATTATGGTTGCAAACTAAAGAGAAAGCGAAATAGGGGGGAAAAATTCTTTTCTGTTGATGAGAACTGCATTGCTCTTTAAAATACTTATCCTATTCCACACTTGTAATGAATTCCCTTGTGAATTTACATTGTGAATAAAAAATTCCTTTTTTTGAAAAAGAACAAAGTAAAAAGTTCTTAGAAGAACAAAATATGCCTAAGCTAGCAGAAGGTAGGAAAAAGGATCAGACAAATGAAAGAGAATAAAACTACAGAAAAAGACAACACAACAGTTCTCTGAAAAATAGAACAAAATGGACAAATCCTTACCTAGATTTAAAAAAGAGAGCGAGAAGACTCAAATTACCAAATCAGAAATGAAAGAGGGGACATTATAAAAGATTACAACTGACCCTACAAAAAAAAATTTTTTAATTTAGAAGAAAATACTTAGACAATTCTATGTCTAAATATTGGCTAACCTAGGGACTTCCCTGGTGGTGCAGTGGTTAAGAATCCACCTGCCAATGCAGGGGACACAGGTTTGATCACTGGTCCCAGAAGATCCCACATGCCAAGGAGTAACTAAGCCCGCGTGCCACCACTACTGAGCCTGCGCTCTGGAGCCCACAAGTCACAACTACGGAGCCTGTATGCCACAACTACTGAAGCCCTAGAGCCCGTGCTCCGCAACAAGAGAAGCCACCGCAGTGAGAAGCCCGCACACCAAAACAAAGGGGAGTCCCCACTCACCGCAACTAGAGAAAAACCGCCTGCAGCAACAAAGACCCAACACAGCCAAAAATAAATAATTTTTTTAAAATATTGGCTAACCTAAAATAGATAAATTCCTAGAGAAACAAAATCTACCAAGACAAAACCATGAAAAAAATTTAAATCCGAACAAACCTACACATTGTAAGGAGACTGAATCACTATTCAAAAATCATACAACAAAGAAAAGTCGGAGAGCTTCACTGCAGAACACTACCCAACATTTAAAAACAATTAAGACCTCCCTTCCTTAAACTCTTCCCCAATATATTGAAGAAAAGGGAACAGTTCCAAACTCTGTGAGTCCAGAATTATTCTAATACAAAGTCAGATGGTGACACTACAAGAAAACCACACAGCAAAATCCCTAACAAATAATGACGCAAAAAATCATCAATAAAACAGTAGTAAACTCAGGGAATTCCCTGGCCACCCAGTGGGTAGGGCCCTGCGCTTCCACGCAGGGGACGCGGGTACCATCCCTGGTCATGGAACTAAGATACCGCATTGCTCGTTGCACAGCTAAAAATAAAATAAAAACAAAAAAATAGTAAACTAAAATCAAAGTCACATTAAAAGTTTACATACCATGACTAAAGGGAATATATTATTGAAATGTAAGGAAGGTTCCACATATAAAAATCTTTCAATGGAAAATACAAAAGGAGAATGAACCAAAAAAAAAAAACAAAACACTACCGATCGTCTCAGTTGACACAGCCCCACCCATCAGCAGACAGGCTGCCTAAAGGCTTCCTAAGGCAGCCACCTCTCTACATGCCCCTAGACATAAACCTGCCCACCAAAGGGCCAAGATCCAGGTCCAACCAACAGTGGAGAGGCAGAAGCCTCTAGACCAGCCTCACCCACCAGGGCACAGACACCAGAAGCAAGAAAACTACAGTCATACAACCTGCAGACACAGTCCACAGATACAGTCCAGACACTACGCTGGGACCACCTGGCTTCTGGCCCTTGGGTGACATGAGGGGGAGTACACTGCTGAGATGCACAGGACATCTTCTACCAAGACCACTTCTCCAAGGTCAAGAAAGGTAACAAACCTACCACATTCATAAAAATACAAATAGCAAATTAGGCAAAATGAGGCAACAGAGGAATGTTCCACACGAAGAAAGAAGACAAAAACCCAGAAGAAGAACTGACGTGGAGATACGCAATCTACCCGAGGAAGAGCTCAGAGTAATGATCGGAAAAACGATCAAACAATTCAGGAGAATGGATGCACAGAATGAAAAATGAGGCTTTTGTTTTTTGGGGGGATATTTTGTTTTTTGGGTTTTTTGCGGTACGCGGGCCTCTCACTGTTGTGGCCTCTCCCGTTGCGGAGCACAGGCTCCGGACGCGCAGGCTCAGTGGCCGTGGCTCACGGGCCCAGCCGCTCCGCGGCATATGGGATCCTCCCGGACCGGGGCACGAACCCGTGTCCCCTGCATCGGCAGGTGGACTCTCAACCACTAGGCCACCAGGGAAGCCCGAAATGAGGCTTTTTAACAAAGATGTAGAAAACATAAGTAACCCCAAAACAGAATTGAAGAAATACTGAAATGAAAAATACAATAGAGGAAATCAATAATAGGCTAAATGAGGCAGAAGAATGGATCAGTGAGCTGGAAGACAGAGCGTGGAAATCACGCAAGTCCAGGAAGTGCAAAGAGTCCCATATCCACATAAAAACTACACATTCAAAAAGCATATGAAAAGATGCTCAACATCATGGGTTCTTCCACTTTGCACAGCTCGTTGGAGTACCTATTTACTAGGTGGGATGCTGCCCAATGCATGAATCATTCAATAAAGCCAATTAGATCTTTAAATTTGATTCAATTTTTGTACATCAATGGAAGTCAGAGTATGAAATTCACTGCTATGCTATTTGCACTACAGCCATCTGAGTATCCTGCAACAGAGTGGAGAGAATAACTCAAGTACAATTTATGAGTTTATAACCTCCAACTTGTATGTTATTTGATCCCATATTGGGAAGAAATCGTTATAGATTCTTTCAACACTGAGAACCTAACGGTGCACCCCTAGCTTCTGTTATAAGGTACTGAGGCAGGATAAAACTGTATTGGTAAAAGGAACATAATGCATCCAGGATTTAAAAGATGATTAAATTTTATTACTTAAAACAGGAGACCTATGGTACATTCTCAATAAAACAGTAGCAAAATGTAATGGCAGCAATTAAAATGTGAATCATAAACATACACATACTCCTGGTGCTTCTGATTAAATTTTACTCTGAAGATAACTGCTCTCTTCAATATCCAAAAATTAAGACAATTTCTTTCTTGGTCAGAAATGTAGACAACACATACGCTCATGCAATGGATAAAGTGATTAAGTTTTCTTGTGCATTGTTCCTACCACATCATCAGTCCCTAATAACCTGTCACTATCCTCCCACAAAAAGCCCAGTCCCTGCACGTCCTTCCTGCTTTGTTCATGGTCAGCTGGTAGAGCATTCTGCACTATACCCCCACGGGCTTATCTATGGAAGGGCACCCTGAATATAACCATGATGAGTCAAGTCACAGTTTTACACTATTCTCTGCCCCTCCCTGTTGCTAATCCACATGGTATTGAATGTGATAATTCAGGGTCCTTGTTTTTCCAGGGAACATGGATGTGCATGAACCACACCTAATGAAGTGGGCCCCCTCATGTTACTGATTCTTCCCAGAGACCATCAACAAAGGCCTGTAATGAAGAGAGAAGATTATCTTCTCACCAAGGCCAAGTTCTTACGGCTCGCTACACAACAGGCCAAAAAATAGAGAGACTACTTTTGTGGGCAAGGAATAGTGATGTTATTCTGAAAGCCAGCAGACCGAGAAAACGGGGAACTAGCAATGCAAAGAATCACATGTCCTGAGTTAGAAATCAGGCTCTTTATAGTAAAGGGTGAGGGAGTAAAGTCCTGGTTCAGGTCAGACTCCTGTGAAATAAAATTCAACTATTACGACAAGACAGGAATATTTAAACATGAATTCCTCTCGGCCCTTTGGCCTCCTCTCTCCTCCCACTGTGAACTGTGTATTTGCATTATGCATCAAAGCAAACCTCCCCCATCAGCAGAATACATACTCAACCATAAAGAGCAACATTCTCCTAGCATCAACAGGAAAACTCCTTAAAAGATAGCATTCCTTCTTGATCTTGTAAGGGTCACACAACCCATTGCAATGATGCTTAGATCTGGATTATGTAAACTGTCAATAATACGTCATGTGTTGTACCACTCTCTGTCTTACAAAACTTATATAACTGGGCCTTGATTTCTTTTTTTTTCTTTTTTTTTTTTTTTTTGCTGTACACGGGCCTCTCACTGTTGTGGCCTGTTCCGTTGCGGAGCACAGGCTCCGGACGCGCAGGCTCAGCGGCCACGGCTCACGGGCCCAGCCGCTCCGTAGCATGTGGGATCTTCCCGGACCGGGGCACGAACCCGTGTCCCCTGCATCGGCAGGCAGACTCTCAACCACTGCGCCACCAGGGAAGCCCACACACCATATTTTAACACATTGTGACTTGAAATGATTCTGCAGTATATAATATCTCAGGTTAACCTCAGAGAACTAAAGACTTGTTTATTCCGAGTATGCATTCTCTGATGTGTGGTCTGTTGAAAAAAGTGCTGAGAAAACTCAACAAATTCATTACATTTGTAAGAATTCCCCCAAACATGAGTTTTTTTGTTAAACGCTGAGAATGCACTGATTCATGAAGTTTCCACGTATACACTTTATAACCTGTATGAATTCTCTCATGACACCAAACTTACTGGATGTATCCATGTTTACAACATTCATAACATCTGAAATCTTGTTCTCCAACACAAATCCTGTGTTCCACAGTTTTGTTCTTCAGTTACAAGCCTTAGCACGCATATTGCTTTGTGTGCTTTCTCTTAAAGATGTGTACTCTGAAGTCCAGTGCATGGGGAGGCCTGGATAAAGCCTCGATTCACATTTCCATGGCTTCTCTTCAACATGGACTCTCTGCTGCTCCCTAATACGTGAACTCAACGTAAAGGTTTTGCCACACTCATTGCCATTTGCGAGTTATCGCTCCAGTAGAACATACTGTGATGTTTGGGTAAAATCCTTGCCACACACATTACATTTGTGCGGTTTCTCTCCACGATAAATATTCTGGTATTTAAGTACGAGTAAGCAATATATTAAATTTTGACACATTCATTGCATTTTAAAGAATGAAGTATTTGATGACCCCTGAGTTTAAGGCACAACCTAAACGCTTTGCAAAATTCAGTACATTTGTAACATGCTGTCCAGTGCAGACTACCTGATTATTGGTGTGATGTGAGCCATGAGAACAGATTTCTCACATTCATGGCACTGGTGAGGATTCTTTCCAGAATGCATTATCAACGGCCTGACCACATTAAATACATGTATCTGGGCTCTATCCAGTATGAATACTCTCAGGAAGCCTAAGATGTGAAGATTCATTACATTTTTAAGGGCTCTCACCTGTATACATCAGCTGATGGCAAGTTAGGCCTGAAAGCACACTTAAGAACTTACCACATTTATTGCATTTCTCACAGTTCCTTCCAATATGAATTCTGTCATGGATCATAAGGTAAGCACTTTGACTAAACACTTTGAGACACTCATTGCATTTGTAATGTAACACTCCAGTATGAATTATCTGATCATAAGTGAGACTTACACACATAAAAGCTTTGCCACACTCATGATATTTGTATAGTTTCTTTTCTACTTTGAGATTTAAAGACCTTCCCACATGTAATACACTTACACAATTTCTCTCAGGTATGGATTTTCTGATGTTTAGTGAGGGTTGAGACCTCAGTGAATGCTCTTCCACACTCAAAACATTTGAAAGGTCTCTCTACCATATGTACTCTCTGATGACTTGTAAGGTGTGAATTTCGACTGAAGACCTTGCCACACTCATCACATCTGAAAGGCTTCTCTCCGGTATGAACTCTCCAATGAAGTTGAAGATGTGCTTTTTGACTAAAGGCCTTTCTACACTCATTACATGTGTAAGGTTTCTCTCCAGTATGAATCCTCTGATGTTTTGCAAGAGTTGCCTTTTCACTAAAGACCTTGCTGCACTCATTACATTTGTAAGGTTTCTCTCCGGTATGAATCCTCTGATGAGTTGAAAGGTGTGAACTGTAACTAAACAGCTTGCCACACTCATTACATTTATAAGGTTTCTCTCCAGTATGAACTCTCCGATGATCTGCAAGGTTTGATTTTCGACTAAAGACCCTGCCACATGCTTCACATTTATATAATTTCTTTCCTGTATGAATTATCTTATGTCTACTGAGGTTTGAGTAGCGATTAAAGGTTTTGTCACACTCGTTACATTTGAAAGGTTTCTCCCCAGTATGAATTCTCTGATGATTTGCAAGGGCTGTTTTTTGACTGAATACCTTGCCGCACTCACTACACTTGTAAGGTTTCTTTCCCGTATGAATGCTCTCATGAACTGCAAGGTGTGACTTTGTACTAAAGCCCTTGACACATACATCACATTTATGTAATATCTCTTCTGAATAGATTATCTGATTATTCCTGACAATTGAGCCATGACTAAAGGTTTTCCCACACTCAGTACATTTAAAATCTCTTTCCCTGTGTGTTTTCTGATCTTGTGTCAGTACTAAAGGATGCATAACATCATTCCCATATACATTAGAAACGTTAGTTTGGACACGAGGAGGAATTCTTTGAAGTGGTGAAAATGAGAAACTATTGTTGATGGACCTCTCAACTTCATTACATCCAGAAATTAACCTGTCAGTTTGAAATACCTGCAGTTTACCCTGAAAGTTTAATCCAAGCCTATTTCCAATGGGCTTGATTCCTGCATCCCTTCTACCATGTATATCTCTTCTATCAGTGAGATTTCCATTATGGGTTATAGGTATTCCTTTGTAATTTCTTTCATCATCTCTCCAATGACACTCAAAGTCATACATATTTTTCTGGATTTCCGTGAGGTAAAAATGTTTGATTTCACGACTTTTAGATCTTCCCAAGATCACTCTTTGAAATACTTCTCCTGGATCACTGTTCCCTTTGGGTTGTAATTGCTTGACCACATGTATTGGACAGATATCTACAAGACATAAAGAGCCATAGGGATAAATTCAAAATTAACTGTTTCATGTTGAATATATGATATTACACCAAAGGTAATACTTATACCAAACACAGTTGTAAAACTTCCCAACTATGTATTTTTTTAATTTTTTTTAATTTTTTTAAAATTTTGAAATTGCCCAACTATGATCTTAAAATTATTAGAAACACTAAAGCAATAGAATTGTTTACTAAAAAAAGAGTTATAAAATACAATTCAAATTGATTTTAGAGGAGACTACTTGCAAACCCGCTATGACAAAAACACTCACACAGGAAAAACAGACGTCAGCTCTCAAAAGAACGCAATTTTTCCACCATGACTCCAAAGCATGTACCAATTAACAGTAAACATACTGCTGTCTCTGAGAAAAATACATTATACTACAGATATATTCTGCATACCTGGTGTACATAAGTAAATGTTAATGAACACACAATATACTGTAATGCTAAAATATCCAAAACAAGCTTATCTAATAATACGTCGCTGTTTAGAATTATAAAACATATATACCATAGAGAAAAAGAATTCAATAGGACAGTTTTTATGAAAACAAAACATTTTTCTAAATATCTTCTACAAAATGACATACCCATAACAGGCATTCTGCAACATTAATAAGTAAAAAAAAACTTATAGAAATAATGAAAGACTTCAAAAAAATTACTAGATACAACATCAACATGCAAAAACCAACTGGGTTTCTAAACATTAAAAATGAACAGGGCAGGGCTTCCCTGGTGGCGCAGTGGTTGAGAGTTCACCTGCCGATGCAGGGGACACGGGTTCGTGCCCCGGTCTGGGAAGATCCCACATGCCGCGGAGCGGCTGGGCCTGTGAGCCATGGCCACTGAGCCTGCGCGTCCGGAGCCTCCGCAACGCGAGAGGCCACAGCAGTGAGAGGCCCGCATACCGGAGAAAAAAAAGAACAATCAAAGCAATTCAATTTACAATAGAATCAAAAAGGAAGAGTACTTAAACATAACATTATACAAGAAGGGAAGGATTTGTAACTACTGCAAAATAAAGACTTCTGAAACATATTAGAGAAGACACAAATAAATGCAAAGATACCCCAAGTTCATGGATTTGAAGCTGATATTGTCAAGATGTCAATACTAGCCAAAGTTATCAGGATATTCAAAATAATCCCTAGTGTAATCCCAAATCCCAATACCGCTTTGCTGAAGAAACAGATGAATCAATCCTACAATTCCTGTGGAATTTCAGGACACAATGAAGAGCAAAAAGAAGTTTGAAAACAAAGTCAGACAATTCACATTTCTTTATTTCAAAACTTTTTCCAAAGCTACACTAATCAAAGCAGTATGGTACTGGCATAAAGACAGAGAGACCTGTGGAACACAAGAGATTGAGGAAAATACTTCCGTGTATAAGGTCAAATGATGTTCCGCAAGGTTGTCAAGACCACATAATGGGGGAAGGGCAGTCTATGGAACAAAACGTGTTGAGAAAACTGGATATCCACATGCAGAAGAATTTAGTTGGACCATTACTGTATTAACTCAAAATGCTTCAAAGATCTAAACCTAAGTCCCTAGTGAATAAAACTCCTATAAGTAAATTTACAAAAAAAGATTAACATTGGATTCACCAATGATTTATCAGATGTAACAGCAAAAGCTCAGGCCAACAAACTAAAAACAGATAAATTGGACTACATCATAACTATTAACTATTGTGCACTAAACCATACTCAGCAGAGTGAAAAAACAATGTATGGTATAATACAAAATATTTGTAAATCATATATTCAATAATAGTTTAACATCAAGAATATTTATTTAATAAATAAGTTTGTTGTTTTTTTTTTTTAAAAAAGACAGACTCCAAAATTCCAACTATAGTTTGTGACAAGGAGAGACTCTCCATTGCCAAATGCCTGGAAGCTATCCTGCCATTTTCCAGTGATGTAGTGACATTCAGAGCCAAAGTATGTTGCAGAGAAAATAAGATCTGTGCTACTTCCGACTTGACAACTGACACCCTATATTCTCCAGTTAGAATTTGTTCTCAACCAAAAATAATATATTTTTCTTTGATAAGTGATCTTGGGACTTCGCTTGTGGCACAGTGGTTAAGAATCCGCCTGCCAATGTAGGGGACACCAGTTCGAGCCCTGGTCCGGGAACTAAGATCCCACATACCGCAGAGCAACTAAGCCCACGCGCCACAACTACTGAAGCCCGCATGCCTAGAGCCCGTGCTCTGCAACAAGAGAAGCCACTGCAATGAGAAGCCTGCGCAAAGCCTGTGCACCGCAATGAAGAGTAGCCCCCTCTCACCACAACTAGAGAAAGCCCACGCACAGCAACAAAGACCCAACACGCAGCCAAAAAAAAAAAAATTAAATAATAAAAATAATTTTAAAATTTTTTTAAATTAATAAAAATTAAATAGCAGCTGGTATTTTCCATCTTCTGATTATATCTTCCAAATACAACAGACATGAAACCAGGACAGGGTCAGGGGTTAGACACTAGAGGCATCAGCTTTGATCTATATGGACTAAAAACTGAGCATCCAATAGAATCAAGTCCATAAGGAGAGAAGAGGGCTAGACAAGCCAATAACACAGCCCGCTTCATGCTCCTCAAAGTCAAGCAACAACCAGTTCACAGCAGCCAGATGATGAGGGTTGTGGATCTTGATAAAGACCTTGCCTTTGTCTCTATAGGAGCTGCAGCAACACTGGAGGGTGAAAGAATACATTTTACATTTGGAAGGATAGAGTGATAACTCGAGTAGAAGAAAAGTCTCCTCTGAGAGTTTAATAAAGAAACTTTGGTTTTCCCAAAGAACGCTCCACCATGAGAAGCGTTTCCCAAACACTATTAATGTTGTGGCTTCCTCTCTGCCCTGAGATCCCACCTGTGTTCACACTTTTGATACACCTACCCATTTGGTTTTTTTGCTATTTTCACACCACTCACCAGAGTCCTGGGCTCTTCCTCTTGCTCCAAAAATGGAGATAATGTTCAGATCAGAAAAAGAAATTTCTGCTTATCAGAACAAAGAAATGTAAATTGGTGTGGTTTTTCCAAAACCACAGCTCTTTGTTCAGCTGAGGAGTGAGGACATTACAGGTGGGTCAGGAAAAATATTTCACAAATTCATCCACCTCCTCCTTCTAAATGCATTGGGAACAGTGTAATACATATATCTAGCACTCTTCCAAGAAATAGTCAGTCAAAGCCACAGGGCAGAAGACAAGAAATTGGATATCGTTTAAAAGTCTGCCATTGAGCTTTATACATAATTAAGCTCTTGAATAACCCCTAATGTAACATGAAATGGGCAGATCATCTGAAGAAAGGGTCAGTTTAAACGCATGATGGTACTTCATGTCTGAGTCCACAGGCTTTTCAGATCAAAGGAAACAGGGCCTCCCAAGAGGCACAGAGGGAAAAATGCAAAACACCCAAGGGGAGATCCCAACTTCTAGAGGGAAGTTATCCTCACCCACAGAGATCAGGTTCCTGTAGGTCTCCAACATCACGTCCCTGTACAGGGCCCTCTGACCAGGGTCCAGGCATTCCCACTCCTCCTGAGAGAATTCAATGACCACATCCTTGAAGGTCAACCATTCCTGAAATGAAAATACATTTCAACAACGGGTCATGAGAAGGGTTATCTTCATACAAAATGGGAAGATGAGAGAGGGGTAAGGATCGATTTGGTTCAAGTATATGTTCTGAAAGATCTGTGTTAAGGTATTTGGAGCAAATACTGTGTCCCTTATTTTAAATTCTTATGCTTTTTCATAAGAGATTATCATATCATCCAATAAATATGGATTTGTCATCTTTGTGGAGAATCCATAAAACATATATAAATAATACTAAACAAGGGGTTGTCTATGCAGAAGTGTCAGATCTATGTTCTAAACATTGAGTGATATTCAATATTTAAATAAGTTACACCATGAGTGGCAGCTTCAGAGATGACAAAGTCCACAATGGCTTTAAAGAAAACTCAAAATCTTCAATTATGATAATGATAGAAACAGCAATGACTAAAAGTGTTTGAATACTTCCTATAGACAAAACATTACTCAAAATAAGTACTTTACAAGCACGAACTTCTTATCAATACAACAGCTCATTCGAGAAAGATATGTTCCCATCTTACAGAGCGGAAAACTGTGTCAGAGACACAAAGAGAAACTCGAACCAAGTCAAGAAGCTAAGCAATGACACAGCAAGCACCTGAACTCAGGTGGTTGAGCACAGGAATTGAAGCTTAAAAATCAGTTAAGGAGAGCATTGAAAGTTCACTGACACTTTGTTATAAAGCGGAAACTAACACACCACTGTAAAGCAATTATACTCCAATAAAGATGTTTAAAAAAAAAAAGAGTACATTGACAGAGGGATCCCTGAGAAAAGCTTGAAAGACATTCAAGGTGAATGACATGGAATAGCATGAAAGGTCATTATAGATGCGGGCACACAAGCACATGCACATACAATGTTAGTAATCTTACTACTATTTAAACCCATTAACATGATGGTGTAGAAAAATTCAAGGCCACGGAACATATATATGTATATATATATTTATACCTTGGTTAGGGCATTTCTTTCTTTTACTTTGGATTGCAGACACTTGCTTATGTATATGTACCTTAAATCATTAAAACAAGGATTCAAATCTGTTTCATCTCTTCATGTCTTCTATTACTTAAACAGGTCTTTTTTTTTATTAGTTATCCATTTTATACATATTAGTGTATATGTATCAATCCCAATCACCCAATTCATCCCACCACCAAGGCCACGGAATATATTGAAGATATAATTTCAACTGCAAAAAGATATATACTTTTGAAATCATGTCTTTTATCTAAATGAATGGCTTGCACATCCATGGCACCCATCACACAGATCAACACAAAATCAACTGGAACGAGAAGACTTATCTCTTTACATATTTCAGGACAATTTTTTTTATCATCGGTTTTTTTGTTTTCCACTAAAAAACATTGACACAAAATTAGAGAAGTTTAGTGTTATACACTATTTTCACAGATTAAGAAAATTATCACAGTGGTAAAGTTAAAAACTTCTTGGAGAATTAAAAATCATGACAAAAAAAGCGTATGGAAAAAATATATTGTTATTAAGCAAGAACATTTAACCAAACGTCATGAAAAGTAAACACTTGATACGTATCCTCTGTAATTACAGTGAAATAAAGGGGGCTGGCCAGGGCACCAACCTTTCACCACTGCTCAGTGTGCCTGAGCAGGGACCACTAGAGGAAGTAACAGGAGGAAAAAAGGAAGACCAAGTGTAAGAGACACAGAGAGAGTGTGTCAGACAGTTGGAAATGTGAACATTCACACATCAAATGAGACGGAAAAGCTAAAGGTGAAAGAAAGGAAGAAGATATTCCATGCTAAAGAGAGCAGGGCTGAGGATATTATATCACACAAAACAAAGGCAAAAACTGACAGAAGGCACAAAGGATATTATACAATCTTAAACGAGTCAATTCACTAAGAAGATATAGCAGTTATAAATATATACATTAGAGCTTCCCCCCAAATGAAGCAAACGTTAACAGAAATCAAGAGGAAAACAGGGACTTCCCTGATGGCGCAGTGGTTAAGAATCTGCCTGCCAATACAGGGGACACGGGTTTGAGCCCTGGTCCGGGAAGATCCCACATGCCGCGGAGCAACTAAGCCCGTGTGCCACAACTACTGAGCCTGTGCTCTAGAGCCTGCAAGCCACAACTACTGAGCCCGTGTGCCACAACTGAAGCCCGCACGCCTAGAGCCCATGCTCCGCAACAAGAGAAGCCACCGCAGTGAGAAGCCCACGCACCGCAACGAAGAGTAGCCCCTGCTTGACGCAACTAGAGAAATCCCACATGCAGCAACGAAAACCCAACAGAGCCAAAAATAAATTAATTAATTAAAAAAAAAAAGGGGGAAACAGCAGCACAGTAACAATATGACACTTCAATACCTCCATTTTACTTGAAGGCTATAACAAAAGAGAAATCTACACGGCTAAACGGTTACAACAGAAAGGGAAAAGATCTCCACTCAAGAATTTTTTACATCTCAAAGAAGCAGAAAGAGAACAAACTGAATCCAACTTTGGCAGAACAAAAGAGTTAAATAAGAAAGATTCAGGGCTTCCCTGGTGGCACAGTGGTTGAGAGTCCGCCTGCCGATGCAGGGGACACGGGTTCGTGCCCCGGTCCGGGAGGATCCCACATGCCATGGAGCGGCTGGGCCCATGAGCCATGGCCACTGAGCCTGTGCGTCCAGAGCCTGTGCTCCGCAACGGGAGAGGCCACAATGGTGAGAGGCCCGCGTACCGCAAAAAAAAAAAAAAAAGGAAGATTCAGATCCTGCAAACCCACTCCTAAGCATATATCGGGAGAAAACCATAATTCGAAAAGATACATGCACCCCAATGTTCACTGCAGCACTATTTACAATACCCAAGACATGTAAGCAACCTAAATGTCCACTAACAGATGAATGGATGAAGAAGATGTGGTGTATGCATGTGTGTGTGTGTATATATGTATATATGTATACATATATACACACACACACACACACACACACATATATATACACATACACAATGGAATATTACTCAGCCATAAATACAAATGAAATAATGCCATTTGCAGCAAAATGGATGGAACTAGAGATTATCACACTAAGTGAAGTAAGCCAGACAGAGAAAGACAAATATATCACTTATATGTGAAACTGAAGGAAAGAAGATACAATTGAACTTACATATGAAACAGAAATAGACCCACAGATATAGTAAAGAAAGTTAGGGGTGACCAAAGCAGAAGGGAGGGGCATAAATTAGGATTTGGTATTAACATATACACACTATTTTGTATAAAATAGATAACCAACAAGGACCTACTATATAGCACGGGGAACCATACTCAGTATTTTGTAATAACCTATAAGGGGAAAGGATCTGAAAAAGAATATATATAAAATTGAGTCATTTTGTTGTACACCCAAAACTAACCAAACACTGTAAACCAACAATACTTCATATAGGGATATATATGTATGTATAGCTGATTCACTTTGTTATAAAGCAGAAACTAACACACCATTATAAAGCAATTATACTCCAATAAAGATGTTAAAAAAAATACTTCAGTAAAAAATTGCTAAGTAGTTCGACATCACTAATTATTAAAGAAATGCAAATCAAAACTACAATGAGCTATCACCTCACACCAGTCAAAATGGCTACCATCAAAAAATCCACAAACAGGGCTTCCCTGGTGGCACAGTGGTTGAGAGTCCGCCTGCCGATGCAGGGGACACGGGTTCGTGCTCCGGTCCAGGAAGATCCCACATGCCGCGGAGCAGCTGGGCCCGTGAGCCATGGCCACTGAGCCTGTGCATCCAGAGCCTGTGCTCCGCAACGGGAGAGGCCACAACAGTGAGAGACCCGCGTACCGCAAAAAAAAAAAAAACAAAAAAAAAACCCACAAACAATAAATGCTGGAGAGGGTGTGGAGAGAAGGGGACACTCCTGAACTGCTGGTGGGAATGTAAATTGAGCCACTATGGAGAAGACTATGGAGGTCCCTTAAAAAAAAACAAAAATAGAGCTATCATATGACACTGCAATCCCACTCCTGGGTATATATCCAGAGAAAAACATGGTCCGAAAGGATACATGCACCCCAGTGTTCACTGAAGCACTGTTTACAAGAGCCAAGGCATGGAAGCAACCTAAATATCAACAGAATAATGGATAAAGAAGATGTGGTACGGGGCTTCCCTGGTGGCGCAATGGTTAAGAATCCACCTGCCAATGCAGGGGACACAGGTTCGAGCCCTGGTCCGGGAAGATCCCACATGCCACGGGGCAACTAAGCCCATGCGCCACAACTACCGAGGCTGCGCTCTAGAGTCCATGAGCCACAACTACTGAGCTCACGTGCCACAACTACTGAAGCCCGTGCACCTAGAGCCCATGCTCGGCAACAAGAGAAGCCACCACAATGAGAAGCCCACACACTGCAATGAAGAGTAGTCCCCACTCACCGCAACTAGAGAAAGCCCGCGTGCAGCAACAAAGACCCAAGGTGGCCAAAAATAAATAATAAAATAAAATTAAAATAAAAAAGATGTGGTACATATATACAATGGAATATTACTCAGCCATTAAAAAGAATTAATACCATTTGCAGCAACATGGATAGACCTAGAGATTGTCATACTAACTGAAGTAAGTCAGACAGAGAAAGAAATATCGTGTGATATCACTTATATGCGGAACCTAAAAAGAAATGATACGGAGCTCTAGTACCCGGAGTCAGAATAGCTCCACAAGTGATGGAGAGCGATCTGTTTCCAGCCAAAGCAGCAGCAGCATTCCCTCTCAGGTAACAACGGTAGGGTCTGGAAAAATTTCTGAACCAGAAACTCCAGATAAACATGATTCAGCGTCCTTTGTTTCTTCGTTGTTGAAATCCAGTGTGAACAGTCATGTGACCCCATCTACTGATTCCAGAGAACAAAGTGGATCCCCGAAAAAGAGTGCTTTGGAAGGCTCTTCAGTCTCAGCCTCTCAAAGCATTTCAGAGATTGAGGTGTCCTTGTTGGGCTTCTCAGGAAGCTCAGAAGTAGAGTTGCCACCGTTGTCTTCTAAACCTAGTTCAGAGACAGCTTCAAGAGGTTAACTCCCAGAACTAGTTCAGAGGCAAGTGTTTTGTCATCTGTTTCTAAAAACAGTTCCTCATCAGGCACATCTTTACTAACCCCCAAAAGCACCACCTCAGCAAACACGATGCTGACTTCCAAAAGCACTTCACAGGTAGCTGCATCACTGTTAGCTTCCAAGAACAACTCCCAGACCAGTGGCTCTCTGGTTTCCAAAAGCACTTCCATAGCAAGTGTGTCCCAGCTGGCTTCTAAGAGTAGTTCTCAGACCAGCACGTCACAGCTGCCTTCTGAAAGTACTTCGCAATCGAGCGAGAGTTCTGTCAGATTCTCCTGTTGCAAGTTAACCAATGAAGATGTGAAACCGAAGCAGCCTTCTGTCAATAGACTGTACAAAATGGTGGCATGGAAGCTGGTGGCCGTTGGTGACTTCAGTCCCAGCATGAATCATGGAGAGCTCCTAAACGCAGCTATCAAGGCTCTGAAAGCAACACTGGATGTGTGTCTTGTCCCACTAATAGAACTGGCAGATCTGCCTCAAAATAAGAGCTCTCAAGAAAGTATTGTGAACTGAGATGTAAGCCTGTGTATTTGGGCACTGGCTGTGGAAAAAGCAAAGAAAACGCAAAAGCAGGTGCATCAAGAGAAGCCTGGAAGTTATTTCTCAAGAAGAAGATGGTGGTAAAAATATGTAAAAGGAAATACAGAGGCAGTGAAACAGAAGACTTAGTACTCCTCGATGAAGAGTCAAGGCCTGTAAACTTACCTCGAGCATTAAAACATCCTCAAGAATTACTATAATACGTCCAAAATATCACTGCGTACAATATCTGGTATTTGAAGAGAAAAACTTGCTTACTTTTGTATAATATGAAACACAGGCTTTCACAAATTTTGTATTGCTTTTTTCCAGTTTTGCAGAAAATCTACATTCTAGTTCTCTTCACACAGTGGAAGTTGTAAATAACTTGTGAATGACAGTATACATTAAAAGGTTTATGCATTAACAGCATACCAATATGCTGTTTTATTTGCTGAAGAAAATACTGTCTTCTATTTCTAATGACACATTAGGTACAATGTGTAATTCTGTAGTCTTAATTTTTGTACTACTTTGAATCTGGTGAAAATGTATTGTCTACCATGCTTTATTTTTCTAGCTGAATAATCCTTCACATCAAAGAAAAGGAGACCATAGTATTTGAACGTCTGAAAGTCTGTGAAGCTTAAGGTTTTAAGAATGTTGCCCATAATGTTGAACATGTCTGTTAAAGAATAAAAGAGAAAATAGTTGCCTCAGACTAAAAAAAAAAAAAAAGAAATCCAAAGATACAAATAAATCTATACTCATGGACTGGAAGTCTCAAAACTCTTGAAATGTCCAAACAAACTACCCAAACTGTTCTACATATTCAATGCAACCATTATCAAAATCACAATGGCAATTTTTGCAGAAATAGAAGAAACACAGGCCAGACACCACAGAAACTCAAGGGACCGCAAATTGCCAAAACACTCTTGAATAAGAAGAAAGATGGAGGCCACCCTTTAATTTTCAAAACATATTATAAAGTAATCAAGATGGTGTGGTACTGGCATAAACACAGATATATAAACCAATGGAACACAAGAGAACGCTCAGAAATGATCCTTTGTATATATTTAAAATCTACTGATACTAAGGATGCTAAGACTACACAGTGGAAAAAAGACAGCTGCCATTAACAAATGGTGCTGGGAGGGCTTCCCTGGTGGCACAGTGGTTAAGAACCTGCCTGCCAATGCAGGGGACATGGGTTTGAGCCCTGGTCCAGGAAGATCCCACATGCCGCAGAGCAACTAGAGCCCACGAGCCACAACTACTGAGCTGGCGTGCCACATGCCTAGAGCCCATGCTCCACAACAACAGAAGCCCATGCACCACAACAAAGAGTAGCCCCCGCTTGCCACAACTAGGGAGAAGCCTGCGTGCAGCAAAGAAGACCCAATGCAACCAAAAATAAATAAACTAATTAAATAAATTTATAGCAAAACAAAACAAATGGTGCTGGGAAACTGGATGCCAGGATGTGATAAACAATGAAGAGGAAACCTTACCTTCATCAAACGTAAAAATTTCTCTGTGCCAAAGAACAAAACCAGCACAGTGAAAATACAAAATCTGAAGAATGAATGTGATGAAAGTGACTTAAGGAATTTCCACCTCTCAGACATTTAGACTGATTTCATAGTTTGAAACAGATGATGGAATAAAACACCCTCTATCACTGATGTCTGGTTCTGAATTTTTCCTTCTGTTCCCAATCATTAAGATTCTGAAGTCAGTGACTCACTCATTTAGCTTAATTGCCTTAGAAAAAGTCAGAACAAATTTCCCCTTGTTGGTCTACTCCCAGATTTTACCAGGTATTGTGCACCTAATAACTGACTTTCATGTGCAGTTTCTTTATCCTGGTTTACGGAGAGCAGACAGTCCATCCAGATGGGGCCCTAAACAACCCCTCCCACCCAATAGCACTGACGCTCTGCCTGAATCTGTGGGTGTGAAGCCCTGCCCAGCACTGCACCCAGTGGAGCCTCTTCACAAGTTCCAGGTCACTGGGTCATGGGGAGATGGGATCTAAGTGGAGATGACAGGCCCTGAGGGAAGGACCCGGGTGAGTGTGAATGTACAGGTGTTAGGCAGGATAGTTCAGAGTCAGAGATTAGCAAGTCCAAAGAATGGCATTTCAGGAAGCACAGGCAGAAGAAAAAACTGAGAATATGACTTTACCTGAGAAAGAGCCATTTCTGACTCCTTTTCTTTCCTCTCCCTCCTCTTCAGGGCTTCTTCCTCAGACAACGTTGAGTCTTTAGAGGTTGACCTTGAAAGTGGAAAACAGGCTGTTTAATGCTTGGAATCGACACACCCCCTTCCTGAGTCACCACCACACACACAGGGAAGCCCTCAGCATGTGGAACAGACGGTCCTCTGCTGCCCACTGTCCCAGGAGGGGCTCAGGACAGTAAACTCGTAAAAGACCAACAGGTGAGTTTTCCCACCCTTTCTTCAGATCTCGCTCCCCTCCAGGTGAGGCCCTCACGTACCCAGCAGCAGTGGGCACCTCAGCGGGACCCGACGATCCCCTGCAGGTCACAGACCAGCCCTGATCCATCCCCACGCAGAGCAGAGCCCTCACCCTCAGCCCAGATCTCAGCCCTCAGGAACGGGGGGACCCAGAGTCATGATGCTCAATGCTGGATCCAGATTAGAATTAATGGGGGCAACTTAAATATTATTGAGCTTTGGCCTCACACCGACGATCTGAAGAAGAATCTCTCATTCGAGGGTACAAAACATGTATATGCAAAATGCCTCATCGATCTAATATGAAGCCTGGGTTGAGCACCACTCAGCAGTGGCAAGGCCAGCACAGCCCTCACTTTCTTTTTCTTTCCCAGCTTAACTGAGGTAGGATTGATGAGTAACAACCGTGTACATGTGAGGCATATAATGTGATTATTTGATAGATGTATATTCACTGTGTAATAATTATCACAATAGTTTACACTTCCATCAACTTACAATTACCATTTTATTTCTGTGTAGTGAGAACACTTGAGTGTTACGCTCAGAGCAAACTCCAAGTACACAGAAACACAGTGTGATTAACTATAGTCTGCATGCTGTACATTAGATATACATGTGGTACTTTTTCGTTTTACAACTGAACGTTTGTAACCTCTGACCAACCCCACCCCATTTACCCCACCATCCAACCCCTCCTAATACCCTTTATACTCTATGGCCCTATGAGTAAGACATTTCTACTTTCCACCTATAATATCTGCCTTTTTCTGTCATAATAATGTCATAATTTATGGCTGAAATAAATTTTCTATATCCATTCATTTGTCAGACATTTTAGTTCTTTCTACATCTTGGCTGTTGTGAATAATACAGTAATGTTCATTGCAGTGCAAATATTTCCCTCGCTATAATGATTTCATTTCCCTTGGATATCTAGCCAGAGGTGGATAACATAAGCGGATAAACTTCAAATGTTTCACATTCTAAAGCAACAAATTAAAATATCACAACTTAATCACCCATATCCAAAGAACTCACCCCCCATCTGTATCCAGTTTCCCCCTCTACCTGACTACTATGTGTTTCTATTTCATTCTTTATCTATCTCCCTATTTCTCTCTTTGTTCCCCTCTACTCTCCTGCTGTCTGCCCTGCTATTTATTTTATCACACCTGTCCTGCCCCACTACTCTGCAACTCGTTCCCCCTCTCGTTGCTCTTTACGCCCAACTTTTCTGATTGTCCTAAATATCCATATATTTCTGCCTCTTTCTTCCTCCATCTCCGCTCCCGCTCTGCCCTCCAGATTACATTCCTTCTATTCCTGTTACACTCCCACTCTATGGCACCCCAGACGGCTATGCTTCCTTCCTGCTCTGTCTTCCTCTGCTCTTCTAGTCAACACCTGTCCTCTGTGTCTCTCCCAGGACCACGATGCTCCGAAGGCCTTACTTCTAACTCTTTTATCCTCTCCCCCCACTCTCTGTGAAGTGCTCTCACCACTGCTGTCCCTCCTGCTACAGCTGACGCAGGGCCCCTGTCCCCATGTTGCTCTCCAAACCCAGGAGATCACACTCCTTTATTCACTTCTCTATTTTATCCACCCGCTACTTTAAGAGCTAAATCTGTTTCATTTTACTATCCCTTTGAGAACAATTTCCAGCGAGATGAACTCGTGAGGGAAGAATACTGGGTGTCACACGGTTGGCCCTGGTCACCTCCCCCTACACAGGGTGAGCGGAAGAGCTGACTAGAAGAGGAGGCTTGCGGAGCACAAGTACCGGCCTGAGGAGACGCGAGGACAGAGGCGCTGGGACGGAGGGAGAGGGTCTCCGGAGGGGGGTGGGGTCTCCAGAATCCCGGGACCCGGGAGAGGACGCGGCCTGTCCGGGAGCGCGGCGGCCGGCGCTGCCCTCTGGGGCGGGGGAGAGAGCGAAGCTGCGGGCGCGCGAATGCAGCTCGCAGAAGAGGACTTTACAAGGGGCAGGCGGAAGTAATAAAGGATTGTAAGCAGGATAATGTCGCGAAAGGCGGTGTCTCAGTGGACCGAAGGCCGAAAAGCAAAGGGCAAGGACCCTCACAGCGATTTCAAACCCAAAGGAAATTAATACTCGACCTGTAACGGCGACTTCTGGATTTACTTGGGGCGGACGGCGGGCGCTGGGCTATTACGCCCGCAGAACCTCGGAGACCCTAAAGATGGAGTAAGGGGGACCGCGCAGCACAGACTTAACACTAGAGGGAAAAACTTAAGCTCCGCTGTGCGACCTTCACTCTCAGGTCTCCGCTTCCGCTTCCGTAAGAAACTGCGCACGCAGCGCGTACTTCAGAGGCGAGGCTTCTAGGCGGGACTTGGGCGGAGCGCTGAAGGTGAGAGGCGGGGCGAGGAGAGTCCAGGTCCGAGCCCGAGAGCCCGAAAGGCGGGACGGGGGTAGGGGGGGCAGTCAGGGAATGGTGCTTCCCAGTACTTTGAAACCCCTTAAGTTACTGGCTGTTACAGTTTTCAGGTAAAAGCTTACAGCTTTGGGGACCAGTTATGTTGGAAACTAGGATGTTTCCTCCTAACAAGTAGAAAATGATTTTAATAAAAAATTGTTTTTGCCAGCATGTTGCTCACAAGTCCTGCTCCTGAGGCTCAAGCAATTCAGTGGTTGGGAACTTGGGTCTCCAAGTGGTAGCTGTGGGGCAGTCATTGGATGTGGAACATTTCCTGCAATTAGTATTAATTTAAGCAGATAAGAAAACAAGAGCTTGACTTGTCTCTGTATTACAAACTAGAATAAAAAATACAAAACTCCGGGACTTCCCTGCTGGCGCAGTGGTTAAGAATTCGCCTGCCAATGCAGGGGACACGGGTTCGAGCCCTGGTCCAGGAAGATCCCACATGCCACGGAGCAACTAAGCCCATGCACCACAACTACTGAGCCTGCGCTCTAGAGCCCACAGGCTGCAACTACTGCAGCCCACATGCCACAACTACTGAAGCCCGCGCTCCTAGAGCCTACGTGCCGCAACTACTGAAGCCCGCATGCCACAACTACTGAAGCCCACCCTCCTAGAGCCTGAGCTCTGCAGCAAGAGAAGCCACCACAATGAGAAGCCCGCACACCACAATAAAGAGTAGCTCCCACTCACCGCAACTGGAGAAAGCCTGCGCGCCACAAGGAAGACGCAAGGCAGCCAAAAATAAATAAATGCAAAACTCTCCCTGGGAAGAATGGGCCATTTCATACTGACACCCTGCAGAACAACTTATCCTTTCTGTTTCTTATTCAGCCAGGAGGCCAACTCAACACTGCTCGGTTCCAGAGACTCAGGGACAAAACCCAGGGTCTGGGCTTCCCTGGTGGCGCAGTGGTTGAGAGTCCACCTGCCGATGCAGGGGATACGGGTTCGTGCCCCGGTCCGGGGAGATCCCACATGCCGCGGAGTGGCTGGACCCGTGAGCCATGGCTGCTGAGCCTGTGCTCCGCAACAGGAGAGGCCGCAGGGGTGAGAGGCCCGCATACCGCAAAAAAAAAAAAAAAAAAAAAAAAAACACAGGGTCTGAGACTGGAGGACTAAGGTATGTGATAACTTCTGTCAGTAATGATTACTCTTTTTCTTTAATTTTTTTTAAAATTTTTAAATTAAAAACATTTTTACTAACCATTGCTTTAAAAAGAGCAATACATTTTTAAAAACTGATATAAATTACATTGTTCTTTTGTTACTGAGTATAAGCCCCTACTGCTCGCCACATGACAGGCCAACGATCAACAGACGAGTCGTTGGGACAAGGAGTAACGACTTTATTCAGAAAGACAGCAAACCAAGAAGATGGTGGGCTCATGCCCCCAAAGAACCATCTTGCCTGAGTTAGAATTCAGGCTCCTTTTATACTAAAAGGGGAGGCAGTAAAGTCAAACACTTCCTGGTTTCCATCAGCCTCCAGAGGGGGATGTGTCAATTTCTTCCTCCCTGCAGTCATTCACAGGTGGGCCTGGTCAGGAGGTTTCCTTTGAGCTAAACAAAGGTATTTTACCTTAAGGCTCATGACCTGGGAGGCTGGGTTCCCAGAGATGGGCCATTATGTATAATTTAAGCTTCTAGGCAACATCCCTTCAGTGATGAACTTGTAATAGAATACAAAGTGTTCTTCCCTATTACAATTCCCCACTGTCAATTTCCATCCCACAATCTTGTGGGAAAAGGAATGAAGACACTTCTGCTGAACAGAGGTGAGGAATATTCCTTAGAATCTTTAGTTAGTCCTTTTTATCTACAACTATTTAAACCTGAGGAAACCTCTTAGCAGTTTCTTGTCTAATTCGTAACTGAACTTGGGGTTTTGGTTCCAGTTCAATACATATACTAAATTCCGGTGCTATTTCTTTGGACACAATTAAACAAATTGGTTGCCCCTTCTCCAATGGGCAATGGAGATGGAATTCCCATCTACTTCGGTTGGATGGGCAGACCTGTTGGAGGTCTACTCATGAATAAATAGAGCCCAAAGTTTTAATGTGATTGGCCACCGCTAGGTCTTTAGCATTTATAGATTCTCCTGTCTGGGAACACACCTGCAAGGCCTGCCATACAGTATTCTAAAAAGGCTTAATTTAAGCCTGCTTCTGGGAGCCACTGATCCATAGCAGAGCAACTGGCAAGGCCTCATCCCAAATTCAGTGTCTCTTGACATGTTTTAGCGATGTTCCTTTTTAATGTATGATTCATTTTCTCGGTTTTTCCTGTTGATTATGGTCTCCAGGATGAATGCAGTTTTAATGCCTTCTTCCAAATCCGGGGATAATATCCCTTAGAAGGGCTTTAACCACTTCAGAGATTTTCTGTCCGTGGGATATGCTTCCACCCATCCTGAAAAAGTGTCCACACAAACACTAGCAGGTTATCTGAAATTTCTTGCAGTTCAAGGCATTTGAGGACAGTCTGTTTTTCAGTCCTGGGTTGGGCAGTTTCCTCTGTGTTGAGTCCCCATCTGTGGAGGTCTGACAGCAGTCTTTGGGTTATTTTTAAGACCTTGCGGGAAAGAGCTTTGTCTCCTTTCCAGGGATTTTCATGAGCCCCATCTGTAGGCTTAAATTAAAGCGTGTTCTGGTGGGACTTCGATGTCAAGCTATTCTGGTGGAAAAACTTCAGGGTGAGGTCTATCAGAAAGTTAATCAGGGCTTCCCTGGTGGCACAGTGGTTGAGAATCTGCCTGCCAATGCAGGGAACACAGGTTCGAGCCCTGGTCTGGGAAAATCCCACATGCCACAGAGCAACTAGGCCCGTGAGCCACAGCTACTGAGCCTGCGCATCTGGAACCTGTGCTCCGCAACGGGAGAGGCCCGCACACCGCGATGAAGAGTGGCCCCCACTTGCCGCGACTAGAGAAAGCCCTCGCACAGAAAGAAACGAAGACCCAACACAGCCATAAATAAATAAATATTTAATTTTATTTAAAAAAAAAAAAAGAAAGTTAATCAGCTCATTCCCCACTGTCAATTTCACCCCCAACTTCTGTGGGGAATTAGGTGCCTCAAGTCCAAGGGAGCCCCTGGGCCTCTTCATTCAGTGTTCCTCTCTTTCTACCATGAGAGGTTCTTGTCTTTTATCGTTCTTCTTCTGTTTTAGCCGAGGGCAACCTTCTCCAATGTTCCCCCTCCTTCCAGTAAGCACATTGTTCCTTCCCCAGTGGGCACTCACCTCTCTTCAGGTTACTCGCCTTCCGGGAATCCAATGCCACTGTCAAAAGAGTGGCGTGTCGTTTTGCATCTTCATTTTTCTGTTGTTCCCTGTTGAACACTTTAAAAGCAACATCTACCAACTGAGGAGGGTTCACTCCAAATGTACCATCTAATTTTTCCAACTTTCTCCTGATATCGGAGGCACTTTGCCCCAAAAGGTCAAATGTACTATTCTAATATTTTCAGGGGCCTCAGGATCTGCATTAGTATGACGTCTGTAGGCCTGAGGTCTTCATTTGTTTTGCTGAATGTTGCTCAAACTCTTTTGCTTTGGTTTCCCTTTTCAAGGCCCTGCCAAGGTGCACTAATGAGTGGTGCTCTAATAAGGGCCTTCTTCCCTGACTGGGGTCCCAATTCGGTTCAGCTGTGGGTGCTTCCAAGTGGGCTTCAGGTGTAGGGGATCCTCCCTATAAGGAGGACTGCAATCTTTCCAATTAAACAAGCCTGAGAAACCCAGCCGGCTATTCATTTGCATTTACGCCCCCTATGAGATAACGGCGTAAGGGGAACTGCCCGTCCCGGAAATGGCTCCTGGCCCAAATTGGGTGCCCTGTCGGGTCTTAGATGGCAATACCAGACCAAGTCCCTGTACCCCTGAAACTAACACAGGATTTTCTATCTGACCCCTATAAGGAGGGGCTGTCCTGGGCCTCAGTGTAAGGAATACAGGCTGGATAGGAATGGAAAGTGGTGGAAGGGGTGTATATAGTGGCATAATTGTCAGAGCAGCTGGGACAGCTAGCTCAGCCAGAGGAGTTAAGGTTTGGAGCAACATATGCTCACGCTCATTCCCTACTTTTTTGTATTTTCCCTGATAATACTACCAATCCTTGTGCATAAAGGATTTCATCATTCTTCCCTGCTTTTTCACAAAATACCTACAGAGTCATTCAACAGCCACTGTAAAACTATAGATAATAATTGATCATATAACCATTAAAAGGGCGAATTTCTTTTTAAGAGGGTATTAAATCATTTGTTGATTACACATGCTAATGGATGACACACAAGCTTCACTCCCATCTATAACTTTATCTGGTACCATAATTCAATTTAGATATATTGCACAGGATGTGCCAACAATCATATTAATAACCAAAAAACTCCATGACTTTGCTTGGGTGACCCTTTTAACGGTGAACTCTAGGTCACGACACAGTAACAGTCAGTTCATAGCTTCTCCACCAAAGCAGGTTGTAAATAAACTTTGAATGGAACCTGGCATCACCCTGAAGGAATTCTAACGTCACACTGTTGGGGTAGTTTACCAATATGGCTTCAGAGTAGACTAACTACACAGCACATTTAAAAAAAAAAAAACACATTTATTCAGCGTCATGATCAGACTATTACATTTAGCAATCAACAGCATGGGTGCAAAAAAAAAAAAATCTACATTAAAACCCTTTATTGGAATGCTTTACACTTTCCACAGAACAAAAACTAAAGTAACCTGTTAGGGCTTCCCTGGTGGCGCAGTGGTTGAGAGTCCGCCTGCCGATGCAGGAGACACGGGTTCGTGCCCCGGTCCGGGAAGATCCCACATGCCGTGGAGCGGCTGGACCGTGAGCCATGGCCGCTGAGCCTGCGCTTCTGGAGCCTGCGCGTCCGGAGCCTGTGCCCCGCAACGGGAGAGGCCACAACAGTGAGAGGCCCACGTACCGCAAAAAATAAATAAATAAAATAAAATAACCTGTTATACAATTAGCCACAAATACAGTCCTCGATTTTTTTTCCCCACACACATGAGTACTGTCTAAAACATGTCTTCTTTGTAGCAGTTAGGCCCTGCCACCACTGTGCTTGGCTGAGTTCACAAATCTTTTGTAACCTGGAGTTTCCCCGTCACTTCTCTGTCTCTCCTCTCCTGCTAAGCTTTGTTTCCCGGGAGTAGTTAAAACCTTCTGCCCCCACCACAGCTCCTGCTGCGGCTGGAACCGCCACAGCCACCTTGGTTTTGTGGTTTGGCAAAGTATTGGTCTCCACCACCACAGGGGCCAGCACTTCCGCCTCCAAAGTTTCCTCCTTTCATGGGTCCAAAATTTGCAGATTGTTTGTTGTAACTGCCAGAATCATTGTAGCTTCCACCACCTCCAAAATGGCTTCCATCATTACCGAACCCATTATAGCCATCCCCCCGCCACCATATCCCCCGCCACCGCGGCTGCCACCAAAGGCACCTCGGCCACTGAAGTCTCCTCCACGACCAAACCTGTCATTCGCACCAAAACCCCCTCCACGACCACCACCAAAGTTTCCAGAACCACTTCGACCTCTTTGGCTGGATGGGGAACTAGCCATCTCTTGCTTAGATAGGGCTTTCCTTACTTCACAGTTGTGGCCATTCACCGGGTGGTATTTCTGACTGACAGTCTTGTCTACAGAGTCATGGTCATCAAAGGTTACGAAAGCAAAGCCTCTCTTTTTGCCACTACCTTGGTCAGTCATGATTTCAGTCACTTCAGTCTTCCCATACTGTTCAAAATAATCTCTTAGGTGATGTTCTTCAGCATCTTCTTTAATGCCACCAACAAAAATCTTTTTCACAGTTAAGTGGGCACCAGGTCTTTGAGAATCTTCTCTTGAGACGGCCCTTTTTGGTTCCACAACTCTTCCATCCACCTTGTGTGGCCTTGCATTCATGACTGCATCCACCTCCTCCACAGTGGCGTATGTGACAACCCCGAAGCCTCTGCAGTGCTTGGTGTTTGGATCCCTCGTGGCCACACAATGTGTGAGCATTCCCCGCTGCTCAGAATGGCTCCTCAGACACTCATCAGTTGTTTCAAAGCTCAAACCTCCGATAAAGAACTTCTGCAGGGCTTCCCTGGTGGCACAGTGGTTGAGAGTCCGCCTGCCGATGCAGGGGACACGGGTTCGTGCCCCAGTCCGGGAAGATCCCACATGCCGCGGAGCGGCTGGGCCCGTGAGCCATGGCCGCTGAGCCGGCGCGTCCGGAGCCTGTGCTGCGCAACGGGAGAGGCCACAACAGTGAGAGGCCCGCGTACCGCAAAAAAAAAAAAAAAAAAAAAAAAAAAGTCAGACCAATGAACAGTTTTTCTTTTACACCCAGAGGTCAACAAGGTAGGAAAGCCCCCATATGGAAGAGTGGATGATTAGGTGGCCTGAGGCTACATTCTCAGGGGATGTTTTACACTAAAGTCTCCTACTTGGAGGAGATGTTCAGGCAGTGCTGTTGTTCTGAATTACAATGCTCAAAAGCGGTCTAAAATAGTGACCTTGGGAGGGGAGAAAAGCATACTAAATTTTGATTAAATCATGGTAACGGGGCTTCCCTGGTGGCACAGTGGTTGAGAGTCCGCCTATCAATGCAGGGGACACGGGTTCGTGCCCCGGTCCGGGAGGATCCCACATGCCGCGGAGCGGCTGGGCCATGGCACGTCTGGGGCCTGTGCTCCACAGCCAGAGAGGCCGCAGCAGTGAGAGGCCCGCGTAACATTAAAAAAAAAAAAAAAAAAAAATCATGGTAACGGTCATTGTACCCAGTGATCACTGAGGACAACTGAGGATGACACTGAGGCTGGGAATTTGGAGTATTCCTATCTGGCTGGTTCCTAAGGAAACAAGGGAGCTATCTCGAGTCATACTAAAATTGACAGGGAGGTGTAGTTCTTAGCTAAGTAAGCTGTTTCCTTTAGCACAAAAGAAGAAAAGGAGCTCTTTAACCTTTGATATTTTCAAGTTACAGAGTTTAAGTAAAGTCTAACATTTTCACTCCGTAATATGACAGAAAGCGAAATTCAAAAAATAATAAATACATGTGTTATATTTGAATAAAGGAATATTAGAAAATTTAAACTAATACTGGTAATAACAAACTTGCCCAGGAACCTTAGCGTTTATGACTTTGGATGGCATTGAAGGACCCTTCATACTCATTGTGCCTGTGTTGTGACTCTCCCTGTCACATACAAGAGAAATCATTAAGTGCTGAAATATGTTGCTCTAAATCACCAAGTCAGAAATCTATGAACCATAAACTGAACAAAATCCTAGAGGATATTTTCAGACCAAAATTTAGTCTTAACTGAGCTCATCCAGTTCCGAGGCTTCCTCATTCAGAGGAAGGCGGCACCATGAAATATGGCAATTTCAGTGAGATTATTTACAAATACTTGATCATGATAAACCAGTTGGAAGTTTTATAACTGAAAACACAAAGCCCTTTAAGGGTAGTTAGACAATGAACGTAATATATTTGCAATTGAATTAAAAACAAATGAATCTACTATACAAGTGTACTTATTTACAAAACAGAAATAAACTCAAAAACATAGAAAACAAACTTATCATTACCAAAGGGGAAAGTGGGGGAGGAATAAATTAGAGTTTGGGATTAACAGATATACAGCACTATATATCAAATAGACAAAAAACAAATACCTACTGTACAGCACAGGGAACTAAAATCAATATCCTGTAATATCCTATAATGGATTAGAATCCAAAACAGAATATATATATCTGAATCACTTTACTGTACATCTGAAACTAACACAACATGGTACATCAGCTATACTTCAATAGAAATAAATAAGTATGGAGGCTCCTTAAAAAACTACAAATAGAACTACCATACGACCCAGCAATCCCACTATTGGGCATATACCCTGAGGAAACCATAATTCAAAAAGAGTCATGTACCACAATGTTCACTGCAGCACTATTTACAATAGCCAGGACATGGAAGCAACCTAAGTGTCCATCGGCAGATGAATGGATAAAGAAGATGTGGCACATATATACAATGGAATATTAGCCATAAAAAGAAATGAAATTGAGTTATTTGTAGTGAGGTGGATGGACCTAGAGTCTGTCATACAGAGTGAAGTAAGTCAGAAGAGAAAAACAAATACCATATGCTAACACGTATATATGGAATCTAAAAAAAAAAAAAAATGGTTCTGAAGAACCTAGAGGCAGGACAGGAATAAAGATGCAGACGTAGAGAATGGGCTTGAGGACACAGGGAGGGGGAAGGGTAAGCTGGGACTAAGTGAGAGAGTAGCATGGACATATATACACTACCAAATGTAAAACAGATAGCTAGTGGGAAGCAGCCACATAGCACAGGGAGATCAGCTCGGTGCTTTGTGACCAGCTAGAGGGGTGGAATAGGGAGGGTGGGACGGACACACAAGAGGGAGGGGATATGGGGATATATGAATACATATAGCTGATTCACTTTGTTATACAGCAGAAACTAACACACCATTGTAAAGCGATTATACTCCAATAAAGATGTTAAAAATAAATAAATAAGAATAAATGCGGGACTTTCCTGGTGGTCCAGTGGGTAAGACTCTGAGCTCCCAATGCAGGGGGCCCAGGTTCCATCCCTGGTTGGGGAACTATATCCCGCATGCATGCCGCAACTAAGAAGTCCGCATGCCGTAACTAAAAGATCCTGCATGCCACAACGAAGATCCCGCGTGCCGCAACTAAGATATGGCGCAGCCTAAATAAATAAATAAATAGTTTTTTAAAAAGAGTAAATGCATGTTCTAATGGCAAGAGGCAATATATGAGAAGAAATAAGGGTAATAATTTAGGAAGTGAATCCAAGGGTTAAAGGTGGAGTAATTACTGGAGATAATGAGTTCTCACCTATAACCTTGACTTTGGGAGGTTAAGATGGGTATGGAAAAAGAAAAGGTCATTGAAAGTGACCAGTTAACTGTCTACAAGTTTTGCTATGGTAACAAATATTCCTGAATTCTCAATGGCTTACAACAAGAAACACTGATTGCTTCCTTATATTATATGAATCATTATTCACCTCTTGCTTCTTTCAATAATTTGATTCTGTCATTCTCGGTAAAATTTCAGTCTATCCAAGACCATTCTTGCAGTAGAGAGAAGACAGGGTTATATGAAGCAAATAAAAGCTTTGATTTCAGGTTGAAACATGCCACTCTACTCACACCAAACTGGCCCGGGAACTCAAAAGGCATAAATGGGCAAGGAAGTACAATCCTCTCAAAGGGAAGTAAGGGTTGCCTAAGTCAAGCAGCCAACCTTGTTATCAAAGGGCAGACATGTATAATCTCACAGGGTGATAATTAATAGGTAATTATTACAATATATGATACTGCAGCTTCTGTCACAAATAATTTGTCCCTCCCCTGTTCACAATAAATAAAACTACTAATTTCAAATGAAATAGGGAATATTACTACAGAACATGAATACATCAAAATGATATAAAGAAGCTTTGATAAAACTACACATTATACCTAACAACTCAATAGCACATTAAAACGATTATATACCATGGCTAATGGGAATGTATTTTTAAAATATAAGGATGGTTCAACATATGGAAATCGTTCAATGTAAAACAGCATGTTAACAGAATGAAAGAAAAAGACAACATGATCATCTCTACTGATGCAGAAAAAGCAGTTGACAAATGTCAACAGTCTTTTATGATAACAACACTCAATCAACTAAAAATAGACAAAACTTCCTCAACATTAAGGACGTATAGTAACAGCCCATGGCTAACATCATACTCAACAGATTTTCCTCTAAGATCAGGAACAAGACAAGGATATCTGCTCTCACTGTTTCTAAAAACAAATTACTAGAAAGCCTAGCAGGAACACATAGGCAGAAAAAAATAAGTAAATAAACGGTATCCAAATAGAAAAAGGAAGCAAAATTATCTCTGCTGACAAACAACATGTTCTAGTATGTAGAAAACCCTGAAGGTTCTGCAAAATAAACCTGCTAGAAATAATGAAGGAAGTCAGAAAAATTATGAGATAAAATCAACAAATAAAATCAACTGTGTTTCTATAAATTAAAAATGAACAATCAAGAAGGAAATTCGGGGGGGGGTTCCCTGGTTCCCTGGTGGTCGAGTAGTTAGGATTTGGCGCTTTCACTGCTGTGGTCCGGGTTCAATCCCTGATCGGGAAACTGAGATCCCTCAAGCAGTGCTGTGTGGCACAAAAAACAACAAAAAACACTCCTTAAAAAAAAACAAGGAAATTCAGAAACAACTCTATTAACCATAACATCAAAGAAATAAGTAAAATACTTGGAATAAGCTGACATTTAAAGGGAAAGATTTGTACACGGTAAACTAAAAACACAGCTGAAAAATATTAGAAAGGACACAATGCAAAGATATCCAAGTTCATTAACTGGTAGTCAATATTTTCTAGATGTAAATACTACCCAAAGCAATCAACAGAGTCAACCCAATCCCTAGTAAATCCCAATAGTGTCTCTTGAAGGAATAGATGAACACATCCTAAGAGTCACTGCCCTTGAGAAATGGTTTGTGATATTCCTCAAAATCAGGAAAAACCCTTTGGAAAGACTTATCAGCCAGGCTCTGTTGATACTTTCTGTCTCACATCCTAGAACATGCTGACCACTCCACTACATAGCTTGAAATGGTGATTTTGTATGCTGCAGGAAAATATTACAACATATGACGGAAACTGTTCTACATCAAAAATTTCTGTTACCCAGCAAACCCACACGACGGAGAGTCCACCTGAAGTTGTGCATTAACTAAGGGTGGCTCATCACAGCAGAGAAACTGGATAAAATTTCAGACCCTAGGACTAGGTATTTCAAAAACAAGTTTCAGAGGCAAAATCATGCCAACTTAGGAGAATATGAAATCAAGAAGAGTATACATTCCCCAGCTTGACAGAGCAGTACAAGAGCAAAACAAAATACAAGATTTGTAGGTCAGATATTATACGATGAAACCATGTGATCTACCCACAGGAGACAAACTAAAAGGCTGAAAGATGCATATTCATCCTTTGAGGGACTGCGGACTAGAAATAGGATCTCTCTGGGACTTACACTCTAACAATCTTTATACTCTATGGCTCTATGAGCTTGACATTTCTAGTTTCCATATATAACACCTTTCTTTTTTGTCACAATGTCATCATTTATGGCTGACATGTATTTTCTATATCCATTCATTTGCCAACAGGCATTTTAGTTCTTTCTACATCTTGGCTGTTTTGAATAATGCAATAATATTCATTGGAATACAAATATTAACCTCACTATAATGATGTGATTTCATTTGGATATGTAGCCAGACGTGGGTGTCATAGACTGTGTGCCTGTTCTATGTTTATTTTATTAAGGAAACTCCATACTGTCTTCAATAAAAGCCCTAACACTTACATTCCCACCAACAAAGCACAAGGGTTCCCTGTTCTGTGTATTGTGCGTGCGTGTATGTGTGTGTGTTCGTGTGTATTTTCACACAGGTAGGGAGAGGACAGTAGAGGAACCAGCACTGACCTGGCAGCCAGAAAGTAGCAGCTACAGCTTCCCAAGGATGAGCCTCTGGGCTGCAGATCACTGTGGTGCTACTTGCCCTCTGATTCTTGGAAAAATCTTTCACTACATCAGAGAACTTAATGGCCCCTCTCAAGTTGTGTCCACAGACACATCCCTAGCAGAATATCCCTAACGAAAACCTTTTGCCATTCAAAGCTTAGTACTCATAATTTTCCTTCTGGACTCAAATGAACTTACAAACTCTCATGGGGTCCAACACAGTCTCCGTACACTCTGAATCAACTCATCCTACTATAAAATACGAGAAAACATTCTACTTCAATAAATCACGCCTGAGGGAAAACTACATATATCTTCCTTCACCATGACCACAGACCAAACACTGTCATCTCCAAAAAACTATATATAAAAGAAAGATGTTTCCAATGGTGCACATGCCCCAGTGATAACCCCAAATCTCCCACGGAAACACTCCAAATTCTCTTCTGTATCTTTCACAGTGCATCTAAAACTTTCTTCATTTGGGACCCAAAATCCTAAAAAATACCAAAGATGACTCACAACACGATCACTGAAATTTTCCCTGTATTACTCTAACAATCGCACAATGACTCTACACCATCCAAAAGACCCAAGAGAAGTCACCTGTGGCGTGGAGGCTGTAGGGCACCCTCTAGATGGATAGACTGAGGACAAGGCACCCATCCTCATGCACCCAAAGATCCCTGTGGGCTCAGCTCAGGCCATACTTCTCACAACACTGGAGAAAAATGTTTTTCTCTGCCTAAATCCACTGCCTTCATTCGTCCCCAGGTATAACCATGAAATATCCAAATAAACCAATGCATGGAAACCTCAGTCTCAGCAGCTATGTCCCAGGGAACCTGAGCTAAGACACTACGGCACCTCAAACCATGCAATGCACCCGCAACTACCCATAAACCCAATACCAGGTGCTCCAGCCAGAACTGACACATCCCTTGCCACAAACCCCTTGAGACCAAAGCGACAGCTGAACACACCATGCATGGGGCTCGTCTTGATGCTTGCCCTTGCGGCCATATCCAGCCTATAGAACCCTACAGGGCCCCCTTCAATTTCCCCATTTTTCCACCTCTCCTCATGCAAACACGGGCAAAGAGGGCTGAAAGGCACAAGTATCTGTCTGCAAAGGCATCGCAACAGGAATATTCACAAGAAACCATCCAAAGGACGCTGGGCGTTCACTATGAAGGTCAAGAAGTTGACCCTCCTGGGAAAATTTACCAGCAACTGGGGACGTTATGGACTTCAGTTACAAAGCCATCGGAATTCAGTGAGGAAGTCTCAAAGAGAGAGGGTCCCCAGGTCTCTTGTCTCCTGTTCTTCCAACTCACAGGTAATTAAAAGATTAATTAGGGCTTCCCTGGTGGCGCAGTGGTTGGGAGTCCGCGAGCTCTTTGACAGGGACTTCCTTCATTCCCCTTAGGTTCTGGATTTATGCCCCCCACTTAGCACAGTGAAATCACTATTCTGGACTCTGAGCACATGAAATGCTTGAAGGCAAAGCTCCTATCCAAGGTGGCGACTGGTCACTGGATGTGCAGAGACTGGAATACCTGGGGGCTACAGGGGAGCAGTGACACAGGAGACTAAACACAGGGACACCTCAGGACACTGCATGAGGACATCAGATTTGTAGGGCTTTTTACAGCTCCCTACATCTTTTTGCTTTTGAGTAATTAAGTAGCCACATGGGGTAAGGATCAATTAAAGTCGAAATGTCCAGAACAAATATGGGAACCACCCTCATCACCTACCCTGTTCACCTGGTCTCTCCTTAGGGGAGATTACTCAGCCCATCCCACAGTCCTAGCTTCTAAACACATCCCCAGAGTGAGACGTTGCAGCCATCCTCAGAAGAAGAGGAAAACGTGTGCTCTTCAGTGACGTGAAAATGGGAAAGACTCCAAATAATCAACGGAGAAGGGCATTTCTCGTGAGGGTGATTGATGTAGGGACAATAAAACCATTAGTGTGACAAGAGATTGTCAGGAGGGGCTGGGGAGACCTCCCTGAGCCTAGACCTGAAGGAGGACAGAGGGCCTGACCCATGGTGACTTAAAGGGAGAAGGTAAGAAAGGAACTAAGATCTGAGACAGAAAAGGTTTTGGTGTTTGGGAACAAAGAAAAGGTGAATGTGACCGGGGCAGAGTGAACCATGAGAAAAGGTTAAGCTCCCAGGATGAGGCTGGAGACCCCGGCAGGGTCCTGAGGATGACACAGGGCTGTGTACCCACAGTGAGGAGTCAGGATTTTGTCCAGCGGACAAACGGTAGCCAGTGGAGGTCTGAGTGTAAGAACTGAGAATTAAAATTAGGGGCTTCCCTGGTGGCGCAGTGATTAAGAATCCGCCTGACAATGCAGGGGACACGGGTTCGAGCCCTGGTCCGGGAAGATCCCACATGCTGCCGAGCAACTAAGCCCGTGCGCCACAACTACTGAGCCCGCATGGCACAACTACTGAAGCCCATGTGCCTAGAGCCCATGCTCCACAACAAGAGAAGCCACCGCAATGAGAAGTCTGTGTGCACTGCAACTAAGAGTAGCCCCCGCTCACCACAACTAGAGAAAGCCCGCGAGCAGCAACAAAGACCCAACGCAGCCAAAAATAAATAAATAATGAAGTTATCTTCTGATACAAATAATTACTAAATGCACAAATCTTATAAACAGTTTTGCAATTGTCAGCCTCATCTGTAAACCTAAGTAAACAAATTTTATATTTACTATATTCCAAAGCCACAAATCAGCATATCACAACTTAATCGTCCATATCGAGACAATTCACCATCCATCTGGATCCAGTTTCCCCAACACTACCTGCACTACTGTGCGTTTCCATTTCATTCTCTTTATCTTTCTCCCTTTTTCTATTTTGTCTCTGTTTTTCTTCCCCTCCACTCTGCTGGTGTTCTTGTTGCGGATCAGGATTTTTGGGCTCCTTTATCAATAGAAATTGCTAAGAGTCCAGACAAGAAATTCAGGCAAGGCTTTATTGGGACTCATGCAGCAACAAGTAACAGGATCCCTTGCTCGCTCCCAGGGTCAGGGGGCAAGTTTGTCCCTTATATGGAGTGAGGTAGGGGTGGGTCCAGGGGTCAGGCTGGAGCGGTGTGCAGGGTGCATGCACAGTATCCTGTTTTTGCACCCAACACCTCAGAAGTGGCAAATGGGTTTTTAGTTTCTTTATATATTGTTTATAATTTGCCCCAACTGTTCATGCACACAGTTATTTTTAGTTCCTTCTATTTTCTTTGTATTCTGTTGCTCCAGATGTTTGTCCAGGTGTAAGCACTGCAGCAAAGGTTGCCAGGTCCCAGATCCCAAACTGTCTCATTCTTGCCCTCCTATATCGACCCTCACATGTGTCCAGTCCACTCTGCAACTTGTTTCCCCTCTTATGGCTCTTTCCCAAAACCTTTCTGATTACCCTAAATCTCTGGATATTCGTGCCTCTTTCTTCCCCCCATCTCTGCTCCCTCTCTGCCCTTGGGTTACACTCTTTCTATCCCTGTTATGCTCCCTTTGTCCCCACTCTCTAGCACCTCCAGGTGGCTATACTTCTTTCCTGCTCGTTTTCTTCCTCTGCTCCTGAAATCTTTGTTTCTTCTATCTCTCCAGGCACCATGTTGCTCTGAAGGCCAAGGTTCCAACTCTTTTGTCTTCCGCCGCCACGCTGTGTGTTGCCTCTCCACTGTTATTCCCCTCCTGCCAATGATCCTAGGTCCCTCCCACTATGTTGCTCTCCAATCCCGCAGATCCTATTTTAATTACTTCTATATTTTATCACAGTGCAAGACTTTCAACGCTAAATTTATTTTATGTTACTATTCCTCTTCAAGATCCTCAGCCATGGTTCACGTTCCCTTCGATTCGCCCTCATTCTTTTTTTTCTTTTTTTTTTTTTTGCGGTACGCGGGCCTCTCACCGCTGCGGCCTCTCCCGCTGCGGAGCACAGGCTCCGGACGCGCAGGCCCAGCGGCCATGGCTCACGGGCCATGGCTCCCGGACCGGGGCACGAACCTGCGCTCCCTGCATCGGCAGGTAGACTCTCAACCACTGCGCCACCAGGGAAGCCCCGCCCTCATTCTTTTCTCCTCAGTTTTTCTCCTTGTCTCTCAGTCACTGTGTCTCTGCTTCTCCTGATCCCCCTGCCCCACATATTTAGACGGATGGAGAATAAACAAGATGCCCAGCTACTGGAAGAGACCATTTGGAATTTGGGACGGAAGAACACTGGGTGTCACACGTCTGGCCCAGGTCACCCCCCCCATGCGGGCTGAGGGGAAGGGCTGACTACGAAAGGGAGGCCGGGGGAGCACAAGGACCGGCCTGAGGAGACGCGAGGACAGAGGGGCTGGGAGGGAGCGAGGGGGTCTCAGGAGAGGAGCGGGCTCTCCAGAATCCCAGGGCCAGGGAGAGGACACGGCCTCGCCGGCAGCGGGAGAGAGCGAAGCTGCGGGCGCGCGAATCCACCTCGCAGAAGGGGACTTTACAAGGCGCAGGCGGAGGTAATGAAGGATTTTAAGCAGGAAAATGTCGCAAAAGGCTGTGTCTCGGTGGACCGAAGACCGAGAGTGCGAGGCTAGGGGGCGCGAATCCCCCTCGCGGAAGAGGACTTCTCAGTGCGGGGGGCGGGGGTACTGAAGGGTTTTATGAAGGAAAACGACGCGAAACGCGGTGTCTACATGGAAGGCAGAAAAGCCACGAGAACAGGCAACCTCGCACCGATTTCAACCGAAGTGAACAGATACCCAACCTGTAACAGCGTCTGGATTTACTCGGCCGGAGGGCCAGGCGCTGGGGTGTAAGGTTAATAGTCACTCCCAAGACCCTGAAGGCAGAATACGGGGAACAGCGCAGCACATACTTACAGCAAAGTAGAAATACTTCGTAGCGAGACCTCCAACACGTGTACCCCGTTTCCGGTTCAGGAGGAAAGTGCGTCCGAAGGGACCAGGCGGGACTTCCGCGGGCGGGCTCTGGGCGGGCCGCTACTGGCTAGGGGCGGGGCGAGAGCCCAGCTCTGCGCAGAGAGCGGGGGGAAGGGTCTGGGGTGGCGGGGCGAGTGAGAGCGCCGTGCTTCCCCTTTTCTTGTAACTGCTGATTTTAAGTGACTTTCTGGAACACTTTTAAGGTAAAAGCTTACAGATGTGTGGGCCACTGATGTGGGAAACTGAGATGTTTCTCTCCCAACAAGTTAAAAGTGGTTTCAATAAACAGCTGTTTTTGCCAGCAGGTTGCTCGCATGTCCCGCTCCTGAGACTCCAGCAATTCAGTGGTCGGGAACTTGGGCCTCCAAGTGGTAGCTGTGGCGCAGTAGTTTGATCTGGGAACATTTCCTGAAGTTGAATTAGTTTTAGGAAACAAGAGCTGGAATTCTCTCTTTATTACAAACCAGAATGAGAAATACAAAACCCTCCCTGGGGAGAATGGGCCATTTCACACTGACACCCTACAGAAGAGCTTTTCCTTTCTATTCCTAATTCAGCCAGGACAACAAACCCAACACTCTGCTCAGTTCCACAGACTCGGGCAAAACTTGGGGTTTGAGGCTGGAGGACTAAGGCATATGATAATTTCCGTACCTAACCATTGTTTTAAAAAGAGTTTTTAAAAGGGTTTAAAATTTTAATTGTTATAAATTGCATTGTTCTTTCTTTTTTGCTAGTGTTTTATTTGCCTTTTAAAACCACATTTTATCCCCAGTTTTGAGAGGTACGTGACATACATCACTGTATGATTTTAAGGGGTACAGCATCATGTTCTGACTTACATATATTGAAATAATTACCGCAATGTTTAGTAAGCATCCATCATCTCATATAGATACCATGAAAATAGGGAGCAACAGAAAAAATATTTTGCTTTCTATGAGAACTACATTATCCTTTGAGACACTTGCTCTATTCCACACTTGTGAAAATTATGTTTAACTATATACTAGAAAAACTTGTTTATGAAATTATACTTATGTACATAAAAACTAAGCAATGTAATCTCAGATGACTCTATGTTCATCATGAAGATAATTAGAACGTTTTACTTTGTATTTTTTGCAAGATGCAGTATAGTTTAGCTCGTCTCTTTGTTTATATTTTTGAAAGTTCTGACAAGTGTGGATAACAGAGGCTGTGAAATATTCTTCAGAAGACACTAGAATTTATTTCCATGTAAATAATAATTACGTTGCAACATTTCTAAGGGCATTTAATAGGGAGGTATATTCTTATATGAACCCTAGAGAAAGTAAAACTAGATTATCAAATATGCAGTAAGTTCATTTCAACCCTCGATATTTTGATAACAATATCTTAGATAACATCTGCTACAGAGTGCGTTTTATCACATCCCTAACATATGAAACATTTCATCCATAGAGACACTAGAATCCATTCAAATATGATGAATTTTAGATAGGGAAATTAACATTTTAAGTATTTCCAGGTACAATGATCAGAACGTCCTGGTGTATCACACATACGAATACAAGAAAATGTATCACATTTTTATTATTTTTTTTTATTTTATTTTTTTTTCTGTACGTGGGCCTCTCATTGTTGTGGCCTATCCCGTTGCGGAGCACAGGCTCCGGACGCGCAGGCTCAGCGGCCATGGCTCACGGGCCCAGCCGCTCCGCGGCATGTGGGATCTTCCCAGACCAGGGCACGAACCCGTGTCCCCTGCATCGGCAGGCGGACTCTCAACCACTGCGCCACCTGGGAAGCCCTCAACTACACTTTTTTTGAACACGGACAACAATATGTCTCCCACAAGAAATGCACTCCAAAACTTTACACAGTAAAAAAAGCATAAAAAAATACACCATTTCAACACCATTCAAAATAGTGGCTAACATAATACAAAGTAAATTAAAGAGTAAATAATGTGTCAAGAATAAGGAAATCTATTTTATAATCATAAAGACAGAAATTCATCAGAATTACATGGCATTTCATTATAGCCACAAAAATATTCTGGAGAAAAGTTTGGAGACAACAACACAAGGATAAATAATCTACTTATAAGTTTTTCGAAGCCATCATGGATAGAAATTGTTAGATTCTCTAAAGCCCAAGAACCTACGGATGCACTGTTACCTTCTGGTATAAAGTACCTAGATGGAAGAAAACTGTGGTGGTGAAAGGAACATGATTCATTAGGATCATAAAAAATAATTAAATTTTATTAATTAAAACAAGAGACCTATGATACATTCTGAATAAAACAGTAGCAAAAGGCAATGACAGCAGTTAAATGTCAAATATACACATAGAATTCTGGGGCTTTATTTTTTTATACACTTATTTATTTTATTTATTTATCTTTGGCTGTGCTGGGTCTTCATTGCTGCATGCAGGCTTTCTCTAGTTGCAGCGAGTGGGGGCCACTCCTCGTTGCGGTGCGCAGGCTTCTCATTGTGGTGGCTTCTCTTGTTGCAGAGCATGGGCTCTAGGCATGTGAGCTTCAGTAGTTGTAGCACGTGGCCTCAGTAGTTGTGGCTCCCGGGCTCTAGAGCACAGGCTCAGCAGTTGTGGCACATGGGCTGCAGTTGCTCCGCGGCATGTGAGATCTTCCCAGTCCAGGGCTCGAACCCGTGTCCCCTGCATTGGCAGGTGGAGTCTTAACCACTGTGCCACCAGGGAAGCCCTAGAATTCTGGGACTTTTGATTAAATTTTCCTCTTGTGATAACTGCTCTCCCTTTAATTTCGAAGAATAAGACTAGTTTTTCATTAATCATAGATCTATACAACAGCTATTACCATGCAATGGAGGAAGTGACCAAATTTTCCCATGCATTCTGCCTACCACATAATCAGTCCCTGTTAACCTGTCACTCTCCTCCCATGAAAAGCCCATTCCCTTAACGTCCTGCCTGACCTATTCATGGTCAGTTAGTAAAGCATTCTGTCCTATAACCCACTATGACCTATCTACAAAAAGACACATGAGGCTTCCGTGGTGGCACAGTGGTTAAGAATCTGCCTGCCAATGCAGGGGACACGGGTTCGAGCCCTGGTCTGGGAAGATCCCACATGCTGCAGAGCAACTAAGCCCGTGAGCCACAACTACTGAGCCTGAGCGTCTGGAGCCTGTGCTCCGCAACGGGAGAGGCCGCGACAGTGAGAGGCCCCCGCTCGCCGCAACTGGAGAAAGCCCTCGCACAGAAACGAAGACCCAACACAGCCAAAAATTAATTAATTTTTTAAAAAGACACATGAATTAACATGATAAATCATGTCACAGTTTTACATTATTTTTTGTCCCCCCTTGTTGATAATTCAAACAATATTGCATTTGATAATTCAAGGTCCTTGTTTTCTCAGGAAACATGGATGTGACTGACCCACACCTAATCAAATTGGACCCCTCATTTTATAGATTCCTTCCCAGAGACTATCATGAAAGACCTGTAAGGCAGGCATAAGGTCAAGACTTCAAACTTCAGGTTGAAAGGTTATAAATATAATGTAGTCTTTTCAAAAGAACTCCAATAATTACGTATTTATACAGAGAAGATACCGGCATACTTCTACATATGTCCTTCTTCTGGTACTACAAACATCATGTCATACTTTTTAACGTATTGTCACTTGCAATGATTCTGCAGCATACAGTATCTCACATTAACCTTGGACAAATAAGACATTTATTCCTAGTATGGATTCTCTGATATGTTATCTGTTGTAAGAATCGCTCAAAAAATGTACCTAATTCAAAAAATTTACTTAATGTAAATTAAGTAAATTAAAATTTACTTAATGTAAATTAAAATCCTTACATTCGTAAGGATTCCCTCCCAATATGAATTCTTTGGTGGACCCTGAGGATGCACTGTTGGGTCAATTTCTTTCCATGTTCAGTAAATATCTATCGTTTCTGACCTGTATCAATGCTCACATTACAACAAAGGTGTGGATAGCTGATGAAAATTTTTACAACATTCATGACATTTGAAACGTTGCTCTTCAAAATACATTCTCTGTTTCAGAGCGTTGATCTTCAGGTACAAGCCTTAGCACACATACTGCTTTGTGTGCTTTCTCTCAAAGATATACATTGAGAAATCTAGTGCATTGTGAGGCCTGGATAAAGCCTCTGCTCATACATTTGAAGGGTTTCTTTTCAATGGACCGTCTGCAGTTAACTAATACTTGAAGTCAAGAAAAGGTTTCGTCACACTCATTTCATTTATAAGGTATCGCTCCAGTATGTCCCACCTTGTGATCTTTGGGTAAAAGCCTTGCCACACACATTACATTTGTGTCTTAACTACTGGATCGCTAGGGATGTCCCTAAAGTGTCAATTTTGAACGAAGACCTTTCCACATATATCACATTAATATTTCTCCTCTGTATTTATTACCTGATTTGTAGTACGGGTTGAGATCTCACGAAAGGCTTTCCAACACTCATTACCTTTTAGAGATTTTTCTGCATTATGAATTCTCAGATGAATTGCAAGGTCTGAATTTCAACTATAGACTTTGCCAAATTCATCACATTTATATTGAGTTGGCCAAAAAGTGCCTTCTGTTTTTAAGAAAAAATAAAAGACACATTTTTTTCATTTTCACCAAGAACTTTATTGAACAACATACACCCTTTTGTTCCACTACCTTCTGCCATTTTTCAGGAAACTTCATAATTCCAACTTCCCAAAGCTTTTCATCTTTTTGAGCAAAGAACTGTGCCAGTTGCCTTTTACAGTCTTCCAGGGAATTGAAATTTTTTCCATTAAGAGAATTTTGTAAAGACCGAAATAAACAGAAATCCATGGCGCCATGGTGAATATGGCAGATGAATTAGAACTTCCCAGCCAAGCTGTAACAGTTTTTGCCTGGTCATCAAAGAAACACGTGGTCTTGCGTTATCCTGATGGAAGATTATGCGTTTTCTGTTGACTAATTCCGGATGCTTTTCATGGAGTGCTGCTTTCAGTTGGTCTAACTGGGAGCAGTACTTGTTGGAATTAATCGTTTGGTTTTCTGGAAGGAGCTCAAAATAGAGGACTTCCAATCGCACTGTAGACACATCATCTTCTTTGGATGAAGACTAGCTGTCCGTGTGGTTGGTGGTGGTGCACTTCACATGGCCCACGATCTCTTCCATTCCACATGATTGTACAGTATCCACTTTTTTTTCCTTTTTTTTTTTTTTGCCGTACGCGGGCCTGTCACTGTTGTGGCCTCTCCCGTTGCAGAGCACAGGCTCCAGACGCGCAGGCTCAGCAGCCATGGCTTATGGGCCCAGCCGCTCCGCGGCATGTGGGATCTTCCTGGACCGGGGCACGAACCCGTGTCCCCTGCATTGGCAGGCGGACTCTCAACCACTGCGCCACCAGGGAAGTCCCCAGTATCCACTTTTCATCACCCATCACAATTTATTTTAAGAACAGAACTTTTTATTATGTTTAAGTAAAGAATCGCATGCAGATATACGGTCAAGGTTTTTTTTTTCCCTTAACTTATGTGGAACCCAAGCATCAAAGCAATTCATATAACCAAGCTGGTGCAAATGATTTTCAACGCTTGATTTGGATATTTTGAGTATGTCGGCTATCTCCCACGTGGTATACTGTTGATTGTTCTCAATTCATGTCTCAATTTGATCACTATCAACTTCAAATGGTCTACCTGACCGTGGAGCATCACCCAGTGAGAAATCTCCAGCACGAAATTCCGCAAACCACTTTTGACACGTTCGATCAGTCACAGCACCTTCTCCATACACTGCACAAATCTTTTTTTGCGTTTCGGTTGTGTTTTTACCTTTCTTGAAATAATGAAGAGTAATATGCTGAAAATTGTTGCTTTTTTCCTTCCATCTTCAATATTAAGATGGCTGCACAAAAATTCACCAATTTTTATGTCTTTTTTTAAAATGCACGCTGATATCGCAGCTGTCACATAAAATCTAACAAAATTGTTTGAATGAAGTTAAAGACAACTAAGTGCTCCTAGAGCCACCTTACGGAAAAAACTGAACCTTCTGGGCAACCCAATATAATTTCTGTCCTGTATGGATTCTCAGTGTTGAGTGAGGGCTGAGATGTGATTAAAGGTTTTGCCAAACTCATTACATTTGTATCAGCTCTCTCCGGTGTGAATTTTTTGATGACTTACAAGGTGTGATTTTTCACTAAAGACCATGGCACACTCATCACGTTTGTAAGGATTCTCTCCAGTATGAATTGTCTGGTGTCTTATAAGGTGTGCTTTTCGACTAAAGAACTTATCACACCCGATACACTTGTAAGGTTTCTCTCCCGTATGAATTCTCTGATGTCTTGTTAGGTTACTTTTTCGACTAAAGAGCTTGCCACACTTAATACACTTGTAAGGTTTCTCTCCAGTATGAGTTCCCTTATGACTTTTAAGGTGTGCTTTTCGACTAAAAAACTTACCACACTCAATACATTTATAAGGTTTCTCCCCAGTATGATTTCTCTGATATCTTGCAAGTAATGAATTTTGAGGAAAGACATTTTCACACACATCACATTTATGTAATTTCTCTTCTGTATGGAGAAACTGATGTCTGCCAGGTTTTGAGCTGTAATGAAAGATTTTCCCACACTCATTACATTTGTAAGGTTTCTCTCCAGTATGAACTCTCTGATGCTTTCCAAGGTTTGGCTTTTGAGAAAAGAACCTGCCACAGTCATTACATTTGTAAGGTTTCTCTCCAGTATGAATTCTCTGATGACTTTCAAGATTTGAATTTCGATTGAAGACCCTGCTACACACATTACATTTGTAAGACTTCTCTTCATTATGAACTCTCTGATGCTTTATAAGGTATGCCTTTTGATTAAAGAATTTGCCACACTCATTACATTTATAAGGTTTCTCCCCATTATGATTTCTCCGATATCTTGCAAGGAATGAATTTCGAATAAAGACATTTTCACATACATCACATTTATGTAATTTCTCTTCTGTATGGAGAAACTGATGTCTTCCAAGTTCTGAGCTGTAATGAAAGATTTTCCCACACTCATTACATTTGTAAGGTTCCTCTCCAGTATGAGTTCTCTGATGACTTGCAAGGTGTGAATTGTGAGTAAAGACTTTTTCACATACATCACATTTATGTACTTTCCCTCCTGTATGGAAGATCTGATGTCTTTTGAGGTATGATCCCTGAAGGAAGGTTTTGCCACACAGATTACATTTGTAAGATCCTTCCCTGTGTGCTTCCTGTTCTTGTGTCACTACTGAAGGACGCATAAAACCACTCGCATGTGTACTAGAAATGTTGGTTTGCACACTAGAAGAAGTTCCTTCAAGTGGTGAAAATGAGGCACTACTCCTGATATCCTTGTCCACTTGAATAAATTCATCAATCTTCTCTTCACTTTTAAATATATGCAGTTCAACCCAAAAGCTTAATGCCAGTCTATTTTCAATAGGCTTGATTCCTGCAACACTTCTAACATGTTCCTCTCCCTTCTCAGTGAGATTTTCGTTATAGGTTATAGGTATTTGGTTGTAATCACTTTCCTCATCTCTCTTCTGAGACACTAAGTCATACATATTTTCTTGAACATCGCTGAGGTAAAAATGTTTCATTTCATTCCTTTCATGTCTTTCTGACATCACGGTTTGGAACACTTCTCCTCTATCAGTATTTGCTTTCAGTTGTAATATCTTGATCACATGCATGTAAGAGATATCTACAAGATATAAAGAACCGTAAGTATCCCATTCACTACAATTCATGAATAAATGTTTCAGGTTAAATAAGCCATACTAAACCAAATAATACTTCTATCAAGCAAAGTTATGAACCTCACCAACCATGATATTACAATTTGAAGAAACACAATAGGAATGATTCTTTACTAAAGCTAAAGTCATCAGAGGTAATTCCAGTAATTTTATGGCGCACCTTTAAACAACCTATGACAAAAATACTCACGTTGGAAAAACTGCTGTTAGCTATCAAAGTGTAGTTTTCACCCATGATGCCAACCAAAGCACATACCAATTATCAGTAAACATACTGGTAATCTTTACTCGAGGAGAAAAGGATATTAAACTATATGTGTGTGTGTGTGTATGTATATATATTTTCAGAATACTTATTATACATGAATAAATACTAAAGAACCAAAAATATATTGTAACAATAAATAAACCCAAACTAGCTTATCTAATGAATAATCTAAATGACTGCCACTTTAGAACTGGGAAACAAATATAACACAGAGAAAATGAAGAATTTGATAAATTTTTTTTTTTTTTTTGACCAGGCCCATGTGGCATGCAGGATCATAGTTCCCCGACCAGGGATCAAACCAGTGCCCCCCGAATTGGGAACAAGATGTCTTAACTGCTAGACAACCAGAGAAGTCCCAATAAAACATTTTTTTAAAACAACTAAATATTTCTAAAAACCTCCTATAAAACTATGTACCCATGAAGAAGCATAAAACATCTGTAAGACCACCATCTGGAAATCAAAATTAAATAAATTAATTATCAATAAATGAAACATTCTCCAGTTATATGAACAGCCAATAAATGAGCAACTCCCTACGTATGCAGGGACCTTAAACATCCAGTTCATTGGCTCTGGCATACATGTAATGAAGAATGAGCAACTTGTAAATTATTTAATTATGGTCAGATACAATATTGTCAGGAACAAATTGCAAAAATAAGGTATACAAGATATGATGCAGACAAAGAGATAGTATAATAAAAATAACAGAAAAATAATATATCTTTTCAACCAAAATAACTTTTGAGTTTTTACTATAAAAAATACACTATTCAAAGCCATCGAACAGTACTTATTCCTTTGAAAAGGCTTGAGGAAAATTATCAAGATTTTTCAAGGAAAGGAAGTAGACTCAAGAGGATTACGTACATGAACTCAATAGACAAAGAAACTACTGAGACAACCAGGATGTGCATCTGGACCTACAGTGTGAGAAAACATATTCTTAAGATGACCCTCAACCCAAGCAGCCCACCAGACTGAAGTACCAAGAGTTAAAAGTTCTGGCTAGGAAAAAATGCTCCTATTGACAACTTTTTACAGCATGTCAATGTGGAGAAATGTTTACATACATTCTGGGTATATCTGTAAAATCAGAATTCTTAGGTGTGATATTGTGATTTATTAAAAATACGGACTCGGTGATTGAGATGAGAAATTCATTACTCCCACTCACAACTTATCTGCCAAAACTGGTCCCTTGGCTTGCCCTGATGGAACGGGGCTGCGAAATTAGACAACGGGCAAAAATAGTAAGAGACGTTTCACTAAAATCAATATACAGAATAAAAGTAGGAAAAAGAAAATATATTTAACATCACTAACCAGTGTGAGACCTCTGAGTTTTCTGTTTCCTCCATGTGAACCCCCGACTGCCTTCAGGGGTCATAAAAAAGGGAAAGTCTCTACTACACTCTAGTGATATTCATTAGGAACTTGTAATTGTCTGTGGGAACTGGCAAATGGGAACAAAGTTTTTCAGAAACATTCTAAGCTCACCAAGTGTGCACTGTCATTGAAACACAGCTGAACTGATGTTGCGATTCTAGGAGATGGTATGTCAGAATAAAAAACACATCTTAGAGACTGGCTGTGTCCCTCCCACCCAACACTCTTACACTACACTAAGCCCACAGTTCTAGCAGCAGGAAGGCATCAGCAAAGTACTTTGCTGAGGCAAAAGAATATGTAAGGGGAAAAGCAGTAAATGCTCAAATCTCAAACATGCAATGCTCTAGGGTAGAAACTAATCCAGTGGCAAAGACACAGAGGAAGGAAGAATAATTCTGAAAACTCAACGGAGTTTGTGGAGAAAAATTACAGTTCCTGAGGACCACAACAATCCCTGACTGGTACTACTATAATTTAACGTAATGCTCACTGATGGTGGTTGTGGATGGTGGTTATCTATGAAGCATGTAATATGATATTAAATTTATCTATAACTTTTTTTTTTTTTTTTTTGTGGTATGCGGGCCTCTCACTGTTGTGGCCTCTCCCATTGAGGAGCACAGGCTCCGGACGCGCAGGCTCAGCGGCCATGGCTCAGGGGCCCAGCCGCTCTGCAGCATGTGGGATCTTCCCGGACTGGGGCACGAACCCGTGTCCTCTGCATCGGCAGGCGTACTCTCAACTACTGCGCCACCAGGGAAGCCCCTATCTATAACTTTAAATCTAATTTGCCTGATATAAAAGAGCCCTGACACTATTTTCGTGGTAATAGAGTAATTGCTATAAAATGTCCATGATATAACGAAAATATTTTTCTAAATAACTCCTACAAAACCATGTGCCCATGAAGAAGCAGAAAACATTCTGAAATGTTATATCATCTGTAAATCAAAATTAAATATTAATAAATGAAATATTCTCTAGTTATATTAACAGCCAAAGTCTGAGCATTTTAAGGATATAATTACATTAGTTAAGAATGTGAACACAAGAAAGAATGCTACTAAAATATTAACTATAAATATACTTTAAACAAAAAATGTATTGGCTTTAGAATATCAAAAGTTCATGCTAACACTCCATGTGATCAAACATTAAAATTAGCCTACCCCTCAAATTACTAGAAATCACACCATTATACTTTTTAACATTAGCTTTGCAAGGAAAAAAATGAAACCAATGAGGAGTGATATCAGCCCGATAGCAGAAAAGTAAACAACAGGCACTCATTAACATATGTGGAACCCAAGTTTAAAACAATATATAGACATACAAGCCTTTGGGAAAACTCTACAAACGAGTTAATAAGCGATACCACTCAAGCAACTACCTATCCCGAAAACACTAAACCGAAAAGTGTAGCAAAGTTCATGACAATTTGCTGGCCTTTGACTCCCCAGTCCTTTCTTAAATCACACTGAGACTGAACTGGAGGAAGCCTCCCAATTTTCAGAGGTGCCCTCAGGAGGAATGATAATAAAAACCACAATGAAATATTACATCATGCCTCTTAGAATAGCTCTCATTAAAAAGACCAGAGGTGACAATTGTTATTGAGAATGGGGATAAAATGGAATTCTAGTAACTCTGAGACATGGGTTTGTGGCATTCCTCAAAATCAGAAAAAAAACCTGGAAAGACTTATCAGTCAGGCTCTGTTGATACTTTCTCACATCCATGATGACCACTCCACTACATAGCTTGAAGCGATTTGTACATAGCAGAAAAATATTACAGGGCTTCCCTGGTGGTGCAGTGGTTAAGAATCCACCTGCCAAAGCAGGGGACATGGGTTCGAGCCCTGGCCTGGGAAGATTCTTCATGCCACAGAGCAACTAAGCCCACGTGCCACAACTACCTAGGCTGCACTCCAGAGCCCGTGAGCCACAACTACCGGGCCCACATGCCACAACTACTGAAGACTGCGCGCCACAACTGCTGAAGCCTGCACACCTAGAGCCTGTGCTCCGCAACAAGAGAAGTCACCACAATGAGAAGCCCGCACGCCACAACAAAGAGTAGCCCCCGCTCCTTGCAACTAGAGAAAAGCCTGTGTGTAGCAATGAAGATCCAACACAGCCAAAAACAAATTTAAAAATTTTTTTAAAAAGAAATGGCTCAGGGATCTAAACAAGAAGACAGGGATTGAGACAGATCAATGCAGGTTCTGAGGTGCCAGATGGAATCAAAGAGCAGCCAGTGTTTTCCCATCTTCTGATGAGGCTTCCTAAAAATATCAAATGGGGACGGAAGCAGGAAATGTTCAGGGATCGATGACTGGACTGACAACTGAGCATACAGTGGAACCATGTGCTGAAGGAGAGATGAAAGGGCAAGGGACCTTCATAAAACAGCCTGCCTCATGCTCCTCAACGATAAGCAACAGCAAGTTCACAGGAGCCAGATGGCAAGTGTCGTAGATCATGATAAAAATTGTGCTTTTGTGTCTGTTTGAGCAGCAGACCCACTGGAGGGTGAAAGTATACACTTTACGTGTTGAAGGACAGAGCCCTGTAACTGTCTGACTAGGGCACAGTTGCCAAACACTATTAATAATGAGGCCTCCCTTCTGCCTTTCTGAGATCTGACCTGTGTTCACACTTTGATACATCCCCAAGCTGCATTCATGCCACTCCACAGCCCAGCATTCTGCCTCTTGCTACAATACGGGTAAAATATTCGGATGATAAACAGAAATTCCTATACCTGAGAAAAAAGAAACATGGTTTGCTGTGGATTTTCCAGAATCATGGTTCTTTATTCAGCTAAGGATTGACGACACTACTGAGGGGTCTAGAAAAATATTTCAGAAACTTACCCACTGCTTGCCTCCTTCTGAATACACAGGGAACAGTTAAAATGCAGAAATCCACTCCCTCTTGAGAGAACACTGGAATCACAACTAACTGCTGAACAATCATCGACAGGAAGACACTGGAACTCACCAAAAAAAGATACCCCACATCCAAAGACAAAGGAGAAGCCACAATGAGACGGTAGGAGGGGCGCAATCACAATAAAATCAAATCCCGTAACTGCTGGGTAGGTGACCCACAAACTGGAGAACACTTATACCACAGCAGTCCACCCACTGGAGTGAAGGTTCTGAGCCCCACATCAGGCTTCCCAACCTGGGGGTCCGGGAACAGGAGGAAGAATTCCTAGAGAATCAGACTTTGAAGGCTAGAAGGATTTGACTGCAGGACTTTGACAGGACTGGGGGAAACAGAGACTCCACTCTTGGAGGGCACACATAAAGCAGTGTGTGCATTGGGACCCAGGGGAAGGAGCAGTGACCCCATAGAGATTGAACCAGACCTACCTCCTAGTGTTGGGGGATCTCCTGGAGAGGCGGGGGGTGGCTCTGTCTCACCATGAGGACAAGGACACTGGCAGCAGAAGTTCTGGGAAGTACTCCTTGGCGTGAGCCCTCCCAGACTCCACCATTAGCCCCACCAAAGAGCCTGGGTAGGCTCCAGTGTTGGGTCACCTCAGGCTAAACAACCAACAGAGAGGGGACACAGCCCCACCCATCAGCAGACAAGCGGATTAAAGTTTTACTGAGCTCTGCCCACCAGAGCAACAGCCAGCTCTACCCACCACCAGTCCCTCCCATCAGTAAACATGCACAAGCCTCTCAGATAGCCGCATCCACCAGAGAGCAGACAGCAGAAGCAAGAAGAACTACAATCCTGCAGCCTGTGGAACAAAAACCACATTCACAGAAAGATAGACAAGATGAAAAGGCAGAGGGCTATGTACCAGATGAAGGAACAAGATAGAACCCCAGAAAAACAACTAAATGAAGTGGAAATAGGTAACCTTCCAGAAAAAGAATTCAGAATAATGATAGTGAAGATGATCCAGGACCTTGGAAAAAGAATGGAGGCAAAGATCAAGAAGATGCAAGAAATGTTTAACAAAGACCTAGAAGAATTAAAGAACAAACAAACAGATGAACAATACAATAACTGAAACGGAAAATACACTAGAAGGAATCAATAGCAGAATAACTGAGGCAGAAGAACGGATAAGTGACCTGGAAGACCGAAGGGTGGAATTCACTGCTGCACAACAGAATAAAGAAAAAAGAATGAAAAGAAATGAAGACAGCCTAAGAGACCTCTGGGACAACATTAAACACAACATTTGCATTATAGGGGTCGTAGAACGAGAAGAGAGAGAGAGAGGACCTGAGAAAATATTTGAAGAGATTATAGTCGAAAACTTCCCTAACATGGGAAAGGAAATAGCCACCCAAGTCCAGGAAGCACAGAGAGTCCCAAACAGGATAAACCCAAGGAGAAACATGCTGAGACACATAGAAATCAAATTGGCAAAAATTAAAGACAAAGAAAAATTATTGAAAGCAGCAAGGGAAAAATGACAAATAACATACAAGGGAACTCCCATAAGGTTAACAGCTGATTTCTCAGCAGAAACTCTACAAGCCAGAAGGGAGTGGCATGACATATTTGAAGTGATGAAAGGGAAAAACCTACAACCAAGATAACTCTACCCGGCAAGGATCTCATTCAGATTTGATGGAGAAATCAAACGCTTAACAGACAAGCAAAAGCTAAGAGAATTCAGCACCACCAAACCAGCTCTACAACAAATGTGAAAGGAACTTCTCTAAGTGGGAAACACAAGAGAAGAAAAGGACCTACAAAAACAAACCCAAAACGATTAAGAAAATGGTCACAGGAACATACATATCAATAATTACCTTAAACGTGAATGGATTAAATGCTCCAACCAAAAGACACAGGCTTGCTGAATGGATACAAAAACAAGACACATATACATGCTGCCTACAAGAGACCCACTTCAGACCTAGGGACACACACAGACTGAAAGTGAGGGGATGGAAAAAGATATTCCATGCAAATGGAAATCAAAAGAAAGCTGGAGTAGCAATACTCATATCAGATAAAATAGACTTTAAAATAAAGAATGTTACAAGAGACAAGAAAGGACAATACATAATGATCAAGGGATCAATCCAAGAAGAAGATGTAACAGTTATAAATATATATGCACCCAACATAGGAGCACCTCAATACATAAGGCAACTGCTAACAGCTATAAAAGAGGAAATCGACAGTGACACAATAATAGTGGGGGACTTTAACACCTCACTTACACCAATGGACAGATCATCCAAACAGAAAATAAAGAAGGAAACACAAGCTTTAAATGACACAATAGACCAGAGAGATTTAATTGATATTTATAGGACATTCCATCCAAAAACAGCAGATTACACTTTCTTCTCAAGAACTCATGGAACATTCTCCAGGATAGATCACATCTTTGGTCACAAATCAAGCCTCAGTAAATTTAATAAAATTAAAATCATATCGAGCATCTTTTCTGACCATAATGCTATGAGATTGGAAATCAATTACAGGGAAAAAAACATAAAAAACACAAACACATGGAGGCTAAACAATACGTTACTAAATAACCAAGAGATCACTGAAGAAATCAAAGAGGAAACCAAAAAATACCTAAAGACAAATGAGAATGAAAACATGATCCAAAACCTATAGGATGGAGCAAAAGCAGTTCCAAGAAGGAAGTTCATAGCTATACAAGCCTACCTCAACAAACAAGAAAAATCTCAAATAAACAATCTAACCTTACACCTAAAAGAACTAGATAAAGAAGAACAAACAAAACCAAAAGTTAGCAGAAGGAAAGAAATCATAAAGATCAGAGCAGAAATAAATGAAATAGAAACAAAGAAAACAATAGCAAAGATCAATAAAACTAAAAGCTGGTTCCTTGAGAAGATAAAGAAAATTGATAAACCATTAGCCAGTCTCATCAAGAAAAAGAGGAAGAGGACTCAAATCAATAAAATTAGAAATAAAAAGGAGAAGTTACAAAAGACACCGCAGAAATACAAAGCATCCCAAGAAACTACTACAAGCAACACTATGCCAATAAAATGGACAACCTGGAAGAAATGGACAAATTCTTAGAAACGTATAACCTGCCAAGACTGAACCAGGGAGAAATAGACAATATGAACAGACCAATCACAAGTAATGAAATTGAAACTGTGATTAAAAATCTTCCAACAAACGAAAGTCCAGGACCAGATGGCTTCACAGGTGAATTCTAACAAACATTTAGAGAAGAGCTAACACCCACACTTCTCAAACTCTTCCAAAAAATTGCAGAGGAAGGAACACTCCCAAACTCATTCTATGAGGCCACCATCACCCTGATACCCAAATCAAACAAAGATACTACAAAAGAAGAAAATTACAGACCAATATCACTGATGAACACAGATACAAAAATCCTGAACAAAATACTAGCAAACAGAATCCAGCAACACATTAAAAGGATCATACACCATGATCAAGTGGGATTTATCCCAGGGATGCAAGGATTCCTCAATATATGCAAATCAATCAATGTGATACACCATATTAACAAATTGAAGAATAAAAACCACATGACTGGGCTTCCCTGGTGGTGCAGTGGTTAAGAATCTGCCTGCCAATGCAGGGGACACAGGTTCGAGCCCTGGTCTGGGAAGATCCACATGCCGTGGAGCAACTAAACCCACGTGCCACAACTACTGAGCCTGTGCGCTAGAGCCTGTGAACCACAACTACTGAGCCCGTGTGCCACAACTACTGAAGCCCGCACGCCTAGAGCCCGTGCTCCACAACAAAAGAAGCCACCACAGTGAAGCCTGTGCACCACAATCAAGAGTAGCCCCCGCTTGCCGCAACTAGAGAAAGCCCACGCACAGCAATAAAGACCCAATGCAGCCAAAAATAAATACAAATAAAATAAATTAAAGAAAAAAAACCACATGATCATCTCAATCGATGCAGAAAAAGCTTTTGACAAAATTCAACACCCATTTATGATAAAAACTCTCCAGAAAGTGGGCACAGAGGGAACCTACCTCAACATAATAAAGGCCATATATGACAAAGCCACAGCAAAAATCATTCTCAATGGTGAAAAACTGAAAGCATTTCCTCTATGATCAGGAACGAGACAAGGATGTCCACTCTCACCGTTACTATTCAACATAGTTTTGGAACTCCTAGCCTCGGGAATTAGAGAAGAAAAAGAAATAAAAGGAATATAAATTGGAAAAGAAGAAGTAAAACTGTCACTGTTTGCAGATGACATGATACTATACATAGAGAATCCTAAAGATGCCACCAGAAAACTGCTAGAGCTAATCAATGAATTTGGTAAAGTTGCATGATACAAAATTAATGCACAGAAATCTCTTGCATTCCTATACACTAATGATGAAACATCTGAAAGAGAAATTAAGGAAACACTCCCATTTACCATTGCAACAAACAGAATAAAATACATAGGAATAAACCTACCTAGGAAGACAAAAGACCTGTATGCAGAAAACTATAAGACACTGATGAAAGAAATTAAAGATAATGCCAACAGATGGAGAGATATACCATGTTCTTGGACTGGAAAACTCAATACTGTGAAAATGATTATACTACCCAAAACAATCTACAGATTGAATGCAATCCCTATCAAATTACCAATGGCATTTTTTACAGAACTAGAACAAATCATCTTATAATTTGTATGGAGACACAAAAGACCCTGAACAGCCAAAGCAGTATTGACAGAAAAAATCAGAGCTGGAGGAATCAGACTCCCTGACTTCAGACTCTACTACAAAGCTACAGTAATCAAGACAATATGGTACTGGCATAAAAACAAAAATACAGATCAATTGAACAAGTTAGAAAGCCCAAATGTAAACCCACGCACCTATGGTCAACTAATCTATGACAAAGAAGGCAAGGATATACAATGGAGAAAAGACAGTCTCTTCAATAAGTGGTGCTGGGAAAACTGAACAGCTACATGTAAAAGAATGAAATTAGAACACTCCCAAACACCATACACAACAATAAACTCAAAATGTATTCGACACCTAAATGTAAGACCGGACACTATAAAACTCTTGGAGGAAAACATAGGTAGAACACTCTTTGACATAAATCCCAGCAAGGTCTTTTTTGATCCACCTCCTACAGAAATGGAAATAAAAACAAAAATAAACAAATGGGACCTAATGAAACAAGCTTTTGCACAGCAAAGCAAACCATAAACAAGACGAAAAGACAACTCTCAAAATGGGAGAAAATACTTGCAAATGAATCAACAAAGGATTAATCTCCAAAATATATAAACAGCTCACGCAGCTCAATATTAAAGAAACAAACAGCCCAATCCCAAAATGGGCAGAAGACCTAAATAGACATTTCTCCAAAGAAGACTTACAGATGGCCAAGAAGCACATGAAAAGCTGCTCAACATCACTAATTATTAGAGAAATGCAAATCAAAACTACAATGAGGTATCACCTCACACCAGTTAGAATGGGCATCATCAGAAAATCTACAAGCAACAAATGCTGGAGAGGGTGTGGAGAAAAGGCAACTCTCTTGCACACTTGGTGGAAATTTAAATTGATACAGCCACTATGGAGAAGAGTACGGAGGTTCCTTAAAAAACTAGAGTAGAATTACCATATAACTCAGCAATCCCACTACTGGGCATATACCCAGAGAAAACCATAATTCAAAAAGACACATGCACCCCAATGTTCACTGCAGCACTATTTACAATAGCCAGGTCATGGAAGCAACCTAAATGCCCATTGACAGACAAATGGATAAAGAAGATGTGGTACATATATACAATGGAATATTACTCAGCCATAAAAAGGAACGAAATTGGGTCATTTGTATAGCCGTGGATGGGTCTAGAGACTGTCATACAGAGTGAAGTAGATCAGAAAGAGTAAAACAAATATCGTATATTAACGCATATATGTGGAACCTAGAAAAATGGTACAGATGAACTGGTTTGCAGGACAGAAATTGAGACACAGATGTAGAGAACAAACATATGGACACAAAGGGGGGAAAGCGGCAGGGGGTGGGGGTGGTGATGTTATGAATTAGGAGATTGGGATTGACATGTATACACTGATGTGTATAAAATGGATGACTAATAAGAACCTGCTGTATAAAAAAATAAATAAAATTAAATTAAAAAAAAAAAGAAAACGCAGAAATGCAGCTCACTTACTACAACTCCTCTCTCAAAAGTACATGGGTAGGAAACAAAGTGGGTATGTCCAAAATTTCCGAAGAACTTTGTAAATATGTAAGCTCTAAAACATCTCCTAATGTATCATGAAGTGGGCAGATCATCTAAGGAAAGTTAGGTTTAAACTGATGCCAGGACTTCCCTGGCGGTCTAGTGGTTAAGACACCGTGCTTCCAATGCAGGGTTGCAGGGTCCGCTGGTTTGAGGCCTGGTCGCGGAACTAAGATCACACATGCCGTGCTGTGCAGTGAGGCCATAAAGTAAACAACTAAATAAAAATTTAAACTCCTGATGCTGTATCCTGAAGGTTTTAGTATCTCGGTCAGCAGGCATTTTAGATCAGTCAAGAAAAACAGGTGCTCCCAAGAGGCACAGAAGGGAAAATGCAAAGATACCCAAGGGCAGATAGCAACATCTAGAGGGAAATTATCCTCACCCACGGAGATCAGGTTCCTGTAGTTCTCCAACATCACGTCCCTGTATAAGGCCCTCTGGGCAGGGTCCAGGCATTCCCACTCCTCCTCAGTGAATTCTATGGCCACATCCTTGAATGTTAACGGTCCCTGAAATGAAAACACATTTCACCAAGGGGCCCTGAAGAGAGTTCTCATTTTCACACCAAATGACAAGAGAAGAGTAAGGATCAATTCAGTTGAAGTATGTATTCTGACAGATCTATGTAAAGGGATTCAGAGCAAATTGTACATCTCTAAGTTTTATTTCTTATGCTTTCTCATAAAATTATGATATCTTACAATTAATGTGGATTTTTTTTCATATTTGTGGACAATACATGAAATATAATACATACAAATAAAATTCAATAATTCATTGTCTATGCAGAAGCATTACACATTATGTTTTAAACACTAAGTGAGGGCTTCCCTGGTGGCGCAGTGGTTGAGAGTCCACCTGCCGATGCAGGGGACACGGGTTTGTGCCCCGGGCCGGGAAGATCCCACATGCCGCGGAGCAGCTGGGCCCGTGAACCATGGCCGCTGAGCCTGCGCGTCCGGAGCCTGTGCTCCGCAACGGGAGAGGCCACAACAGTGAGAGGCCCGCGTACCGCAAAAAAAAAAAAAAAAAAAAAAAAAACTAAGTGATATTCAGTATCTAGATGAGTTACGGGTATGAACTGTGAGTTCAGAAATGACAAAGGCCACAGTGGCTTTAAACAAAAGTCACAATGAGGGGTGTTGTCTCAGGACATATTTTTGCTTTTTTTTTACTACTCATTTTTATTCATTTGAATATCAGAATTTTTGGCGAGATGAAAAAGTATCAACTCTACTAAGTGGTACTAACATGAAACAGAATACTTTAAGGGCAATCTCAATAAAATAATTATATTAAAAAATATACATACCATTTTTCTCCATTTAAACATACATAAGCAGGCATTAACAAAAGCCATAAAATGTTTGTTTTTCCTACTAATAAAACATTGATGCAACATTATAAATTTTATTAGTATTATGCATAATTTCCACAGATTAAGAAACAAATTATCACAAAAATAAAGTTAACAATTCCTGGAGAATTAAAAGTCATGACAAATAAGAATATGGAAAAAATGTAATTAAGCAAGAACACTTCACCAAATGATACGATAAGAAGAAAATAAGAAGGAAACACTCAGGACTTCCCTGGTGGTCCAGTGGTTAAGACTCCATGCTTCCACTGCACGGGGCATGGGTTGGATCCGGGGTCGGGGAACTAAGATCCCACATGCCACGAGGTGTGGCCAAAAAAAATTTTTTTAATTAAAAAACAAAAGAAGAAGAAGGAAATAGTGCATTCTCTCTGAAGTTACAGTGGAGTGAAGGGGGCTGGCCAGGGCTCCTGCCTTTCATCACTGTACAGTATGCCTGAGCAGGGACCACTAGAGGAAGTAACAGGAGGAAAACAGAGAACAAGAAACACAGAGAGAGTGTGTCAGAGTTGGAACTGTTAACATTCACAAATACAAGGACATGGAAAGGCGAAAAGTGAAAGGAAAAAAAAAATTCCATCCTAATGACAGCAGGGGTGACTACATTATATCAGACAAAATAAAGTAAGTACACAAACACGAGACAAAATACATTATATAACAGTAAAGGGGTAAAATTACCAAAAGCTAGAACAATTATAAATATGTATACATCTAACAACACTGCTCGCCCTAAAATGAAGCAAATCCTAACAGAAATAAAGAGAGAAATAGATAGCACAATATTAGTATCAGATTTCAATATCCTGGGTTTACCTACACATGGAAAGAAAAAGAAGATCAATAAGTTAACAGAGGACTTGAAAAACACTACAGTACAACTGTACCTAACAGACATGTACAGAACACTCCACCCAACAACAGCAGCAGAAAACACAGCCTTCCCCAACATGCATAAAACATTCTCCAGGACAGACCACATCTCCCACAAAACAAATCTGAACAAATTAGAGAAGACTGAGATCATAAAGAGTATCTTCTCTAAACACAAGGAAATAAAATTACAAATAGAAAGCGGAAGCAAAACAGGAAAATCTGCCAAATGTGGACATTACACAGCTAGCTCATTGTTAAAGAAGCAATCACCAAAGAAGAAATCACAAGGAAAATGTAAGAATACTTGAATGAAAACAAAAAGACTACATACGAAAATTTCTGACAGTGAAAGCGGTACTAAAGGGGAAGTTCACACTGCTAAATGATTACAACAAAAAGGAGAAAGATGCACATTCCACCCTACTGTTCAAGAAACTACTGAACGTCCCAGACAGAGCCATTGGACACCAAGAAAAAATTGAAAGTTATCCAAACTGAAAAAGAAGTAAAATTATCTTATTTTTAGGTGACAAGTTTTATATGTAGAAATCAAAAAGATTCCAAGAGAAAGCTACTACTCCAAAGAGCAACATTAGAAAAGTTGCAGCATAAAAAATAAGCACGCAAAAATCAGTTGCATGGGCTTCCCTGGTGGCGCAGTGGTTGAGAGTCCGCCTGCCGATGCAGGGGACGCGGGTTCGTGCCCTGGTCCGGGAAGATCCCACATGCCGCGGAGCGGCTGGGCCCGTGAGCCATGGCGGCTGAGCCTGCACGTCCGGAGCCTGTGCTCCGCAACGGGAGAGGCCACAACAGTGAGAGGCCCGCATACCAAAATAAATAAATAAATAAATAAAAATAAACACTTCTGTGTGTAAAAGGATATAACACACAGAGTAAAAAGACAACTTCTGGGCTTCCCTGGTGGCGCAGTGGTTGAGAATCTGCCTGCTAATGCAGGGGACACGGGTTCGAGCCCTGGTCTGGGAGGATCCCACATGCCGCGGAGCGACTAGGCCCGTGAGCCACAACTACTAAGCCTGCGCGTCTGGAGCCTGTGCTCTGCAACGAGAGGCCGCGATACTGAGAGGCACGCGTGCCACAATAGTGAGAGGCACCCGCACCGCGATGAAGACTGGCCCCCGCTTGCCGCAACTAGAGAAAGCCCTCGCACAGAAACGAAGACCCAACACAGCAAAAATAAATTAATTAATTACCTCCTACCCCCAACATCTTCTTAAAAAAAAAAAAAGATAACTTCTGAGGAATGGAGTGATGAAAGTGACTTAAAGAATTTCCAACTGTCAGAAATTTAGGTTGATTTCACAGTTTAAATTCAATGAAGCAATAAAACACCCATTATCACTGAAGTTTGCTTCTGAATTTCCATTCCATTTCCTTCTCAATCATTAGGATTAGAACAAAGTGACTCAGTCATTTAGCTTCAATTGCCTGGAAAATGTCATAAAGAATTTCCACTTACTGGTCTATCTTTCAGATTTTACCCCACTATTGTGCATATTAATACGTGACTTCCATATGCAGCTTCTTTATCCTGGTTTACAGAGAGCAGACAGTGCATCCTGATGGGGCCCTAAGCAATCCCTGCTGCCCAACAGCATTGACACCATGTCTCCAATCCATGGGTGTGAAGCCCTGCCCAGGACTACACCTAGCGGAGCCTCTTCACAAGTTCCAGGTCAGTGGGTCATGGGGAGACGGGATCTAAGTGGAGATGACAGGCCCTGAGGGAAGGACCCGAGTGAGTGTGAATGTACAGGTGTCAGGCAGGATAGTTCAGAGTCAGACAAGTTTACCGAGTCCAAATAAGGGCATCTGAGGAAAATCAGAAAAATCAGAAAAATCAACTGAGAATATGACATTACCTGAGAAAGAGCCATTTCTTACTCCTTTTCTTTCCTCTTCCTCCTCTTCTGGGCTTCTTCCTCAGACAATGTGAGTCTTTAGAGGTCGATCTTCAAAGCTGGAAACAGGCTGCTTAATGCTTAGAATCAACACACCCCCTTCCTGAGTCACCACCACACGCACAGGGAAGCCCTCAGCATGTGGAACAGACGGTCCTCTGCTGCCCACTGTCCCAGGAGGGATTTGGGGCTATAAACTCCTACACAGAGTCCAACAGGTGAGTTTCCCCACCCTTTCCTTCAGATCTCGCTCCCCTCCTGGTGAGGCCCTCACGTACCCAGCAGCAGCGGGCACCTCAGCTGGACCCACGATCCCCTTCAGGTCACAGACCAGCCCTGATCCATCCCCACGCAGAGCAGAGCCCTCACCCTCAAGCCCAGATCTCAGCCCTCAGGAATGGGGGGACTCAGAGTCCTGATGTTCAATGACGGATCCAGACTGCAATCACTTCGGGCACGTTAAGTACTACTGAGGCTGCACACCACACTGATGATAGGAAGGGAAATCTCTAGTCAGGGGGTAGAAAACACGCATATGCAAAATGCCTTATCAATCTAATGTGAAGTCTGGATTGAGCACCACTGACAGGAAGCAAGCCCAGCACACCTCCCACTTTCTTTTTCTTTTCCTGATTTATAGATATATAACCGATGAATAAAAATTCTGTACATACGAGGAATACACTGTGACTGCATCCAGTTTCCCCCCTTCTATCTGCACTACTATGTGCTTCCATTTCATTCTGTCTGGGTCTCCCTATTTCTTTCTCCTTCTCTTCCCCTCCGCTCTCCTGCTGTTCCTGCCCTCCTCTCTATTTCTTTTCTCACACCTGTCCTGCCCCACTCTGCAACCTGTTCCCCCTCTTGATGTCCTCTCTCTCCACCCTTCCTGATTGTCCTAAATCTCTATGTATTTCTGCCTCTTTCTTCCCTTTTCTGTGCTCCCTCTCTGCCCTCCAGGTTACACCCCTTCTATCCCTGTTACTCTCCCTTCCTCCCCACTCTCTGGCATGGCAAGTGGCTGTGCTTCCTTCCAGCTCTCCCTCTTCTTCTGCTCTTCTTATCATCCCTTGTCCTCATACTCTCCCAGCACCATAATGCTACGAAGGCCATGGGTCCACATTTTATCCTCTCTCCGACTCTCTGTGTGAAGGGCCTCACCACTGTTAGCCGCCCGCTACCGGTGATCCAGAGCCCCTCTCTCTATGCTGCTCTATGTCAAACTCTGGACATCCAGCTTTTTATATACTTCTCTAGTTCATTCACTTGCTCCTTTCAAGGCATAATCGCTTTTATTTTACAGTCTATTTACAAGTCGCTCAGCATCCTCTATGTTCCTAACGATGCTCCCTCATTCTTTTGCCTCAGTTGTTCTATTTCTCTCTCAGTCTCTCTGTCTCTGCTTCTCCTGGTCGCCTCGCCAACATATTTACAGGGATGGAGACTGAATAAGATGCCCGCCAACCGCAAGAGACCATTTTCCATCGGGTGGAATTTGAGATGATAGAACCATGGGTGTCACTAGGCTGGCCCAGGTCACCTCCCCCAACGCAGGGTGAGAGGAAGGGCTGACTACGAAAGGGAGGCCTGTGGGGCAGAAGGACAGACGCGAGGGCAGAGGGGCTGGGAGGGAGGGAGTGGGTCTCAGGAGACGGGCGGGCTCCCCAGAATCCCAGGACCAGGAAGACACCTCTGCGGGGCGACCCGCCTGCCCTCTAGGGGCTGAGAGGGTGAGGCTGGGGGTTGGGGGGGGTGTGCGGCGTGCATCCACCTCGCGTAAGAGGACGTTACATGGAGGGGCGAGGGGGAGGGCGGAGATACTAAAGGGTTTTAAACAGGAAAATGTCGCGAATGAAGGTGTCTACCTGGACCGAAGGCGGAAAAGCCAAGAGAACCGACCAGCCTCAGAACGAATTCAAACCCAAAGGAAAACATACCCGACCTGTATCGGCGACGTCTGGATTTACTTCGGGCGGAGGGCCGGGTGATGGGATTTTAGGTCTGAAGTGACTCCGAGACCCTGAGGATGGAGTAAGGGGGGGACCACGTAGCACAGATTCACACTAGAAAAATTTACGCCCCGCAGAGCGATCGTCGTTCCGAGAGTTAAACTTCCGGTTCTGTAAGAAATTGCGCACGCGCAGACTTAGAGGCGGAACTTCCGGGAGCGCGGCCTGGGCGGAGCGCTACAGATGAGAGGCTGCGGGAGGAGGGCCCTAACCCGCTCAGCCGGCGTCTGGAGGCGGGGCGGGTAACGGTACTTTTATGTACCATGAAAACGCTCGTCTTAAGTTCTTACCTGGAACAGGTTTAAGATAAAAGCTTTCAGTTGTGTCTGAAACTAAGATGTTTCCTCCTGACAAGTTGAAAACGATTTCAATAAAAAGCGTGAGAGCGGGTTACTCTCACGTCCCGCTTCTGCGGCTCAAGCAATTCAGTGGTTGGGAACGTGGGTCTCCAAGTGGTAGCTGTGCGGCGCTAGTTCCATCCCGGAACAATTCCTGCAATTAGAATTAATTTAGGCAGTTCAAGGAAAGAAGAGCTGGACTTGGCTCTATATTACAAACTAGAATGGAAGATACAAAACTTTCCCTGTGTAGAATGGCCCATTCATGCTGCCACCCTACCGAACAGTTTTTCCTTTCTGTTTCTCATTCAGCCAGGTGGCCGAATGAGGCCGAATGACAACACGTGTCAGTTCCAGAGGCTCAGGGACAAATCCCGGAGTCTTGAGACTGGAGGACTAAGCCGTATGATAATTTCCGTCACTAACCATTGCTTTAAAAAGGGCAATACACTGTAAAAATTTGTTGTAAATTGCATTGTTCATTTTTTTCTTTTTTCCCCAAAGTGTTTTATTTGCCTCTTAAAACTTTTTCCCCCAGTTTTATTGAGATGTACTTGACATACATCACTGTATGAATTTAAGGTGTACAGCATAATGTTCTGACTTTCATGTGTTGAAATAGTTATCAATACGTTTAGTAAGCATCCATCACCCCATATAGGTACCATAAAAAGAGAAAGAAAAAAAAACGGAAAAAATATTTTTCTTTTTATGGGAATGTCGACTGGAAAAAATGCACAACGCGAGAGGTGTGCGTTGTTTTATTTGGGGCAAAATGAGGACTATACCCCAGGAGACAGTCTCAGATAGCTTTGAGGAACTGGTCTGAAGAGGTAAGGGGAGAAAGTCACGATAACTGTTATTTTGGTGAAAGGGGATACATGCAATCAAGCACACATTTTTGCAGAATGTTGCTACCAGTCTTGTGGAGATTACTGCTAGTCATGATGTGCAGATGTCTCCATTAATGATTTAGTGCTTATCTAGATACGAGGAGATTCAAGAATTTGGGCTCATAAAATCTTCTCCTGAAAATATCTAAATATCCCAAGGCCTGTTCTGACCGTTTTTACAGCGCACAGAGTGCTTCATTCCTGATCTCCACCCACTGCACCAGCTATTGATTTAAGCCTTGTAGAGTCAGATGGCAAGTTCCAAGTTTAGTTTGCAGCGCCCCCTCATGGCCATAAGTTCAAACGTGTTCGGGAGGCATTTCAGGACCATTTCATAGCATGGTGCTAGGAATGCTCATTCCTAGGTCGGGGAAGGATTTTTTTTTTTTTTTTTTTTTTTGTGGTACGCGGGCCTCTCACTGTTCTGGCCTCTCCCTTTGCGGAGCACAGGCTCCGGATGCGCAGGCTCAGCGGCCATGGCTCACGGGCCCAGCCACTCCGCGGCATGTGGGATCTTCGCACACCGGGGCACGAACCCGTGTCCCCTGCATCGGCAGGCGGACTCTCAACCTCTGCGCCACCAGGGAAGCCCAAGGGGAAGGATTTTACTGATAGGCCACTCACTGCGCTATTACTGGACTAGGCCTTATTAACAGCAAAACGTCTCTGGACCACCTGTCTTACTATTCTGTTATGGTACACGGGGGAAAAAAATCCCTCTTGTTGCTTCTTCCCATGTCTAGAGTTACACTGTTACAGTCATTGATCTCATAAAAACTATGTATCCGGTCAAGTCCTTCAGGTCACCTACTCATCATTATTTTTATCAGAGGCTCAGTCACACATTTGGTAATACAAGAAACAATCGCCTTCTGAAACAGGCAAAATAGAATATAGCAAGTAGCATTGATAGAGTTATAAGTAAATATTTAAGCCAAGAGCTTCCTACGCCAAACCAGATTTTGAAGACGTCAAGACGAGGGAATGGGTCACTTTAAGGCTGAAATCTGACTTTTCATATGGTTCATTAAATGTGTTATATCAGAGGATTCATCAGGTATGAAAACACAGCATGCAGTTTGAATTATGGCACAGGTGCTCCCCTGAGATGCCCTAAGGATGTCAACGGCCATGCGGTTTTGTAGCACAGCCTTACTCATCATAGAGACCTCAGAATTCAGTAGGCTAATAGCCTGATTAATATCATTTAAAGCCTATTGAGTGAATTTTGTTAAGGCTCCAGTGTGGGCAATTACACTCTCCAATCCTATTGAATGTGCAAAAGTCGCTGGTAAATGATCATAACAGTGGAATGCAGATTTCTTGACCCATCAGGATCATACCTATGGTAAACTGGTATGGCCATCTCCAAACTGGTATGTACATGACCTTGAGTCCAAGAGAATTTACAATACTATATTAGTTGGAATACTTATATTAGTTGCAGGCATACAGCATAGTGACACAGTATTTTAATGTTATACTTCCTTAGAAGTTCTATCAAAATAATGGCTATGAATCCCTGTGCTACACAGTATGTTACTTACGATATTGCTTATCTATTTTAATTTATTAATTTTATTTATTTATTTTTGACTGCGTTTGGTCTTCATTGCTGCGTGCGTGCTTTCTCTAGTTGCGGCGAGCAGGGGCTGCTCTTTGTTGTGGTGCGCAGGCTTCTTATTACAGTGGCTTCTCTTGTTGCAGAGCACGGGCTCTAGGCGCCTGGGCTTCAGTAGTTACAGCACGCGGGCTCAGTAGTTGTGGCTCGTGGGCTCTAGAGCGCAGGCTCAGTAGTTTTGGCATACAGGCTTAGTTGCTCCGCGGCATGTGGGATCTTCCCGGACCTGGGCTTGATCCCATGACTTGATCCCGTGTCCCCTGCATTGGCAGGCGGATTCTTAACCACTGCGCCACGAGGGAAGTCCCTGCTTATCTATTTCATACCTAGTAGTTTGGATCTCTTAATATCATATTGCTATCTTGCACCTCCTCCCTTCATTCTCCCCACTGATAACCTACATTTTTTTTTTTATCTGTGAGTCTATTTCTCTGTTGCTATATATACTTCTTGGATTTATTTTCTAGACTGCACACACAAGTGATAGCATACAGTATTTGTCTTTGATGTATGTCACTAAGCATATTGCATGGAATATTATACTCTCAGGATAAACAACAAAGACAGCTGACAAATCTGTTTCTAACATCTTTTCCCTTTACCTTTCTCTGTTTTTGAGGTGGAAATATGAAATTCAAAAATTCTCATTTCTTATTAAAATTAGCTAATATTCGGAAAAACTTAAAATTATTGTTTTCATGAAAATGGGACAAAATCTAAAAATTAAAAGGGCTTTGCCTCTCAATCTTCACCCTTCTTAGTCATAAGAAGCCATGTTGCTATAAAGAAAGTGAAGAGGGAATTTTCTGGTGGTCCAGCAGTTAGGACTCGGAGCTTCCACTGCAAGGGCCTGCTTTGATCCCTGGTGGGGGAACTAAGACCATGGAAGCCACGCAGCATGGCCAGAAAAAAAAGTGAAGAATAAATGGTCATGGAGGTAGAAGGAGCAGAGGACCCATCACATCCCACGTGGCACCCTCTGGACTTCCCGTTACATGAGAATGATAAACTTCCTACTTCTTTCAGTTACTAATTTCCAGGTGGTTTTTCACTCACAAGTAAAAACTATCCTACCTGACAAATAGGATTTTTACTTTGTGACAGGTATAGAATGGAGCCTTTCAGAAAAAAATCTTGAATTTAAAATTCTGTGGCTTAAGAAAACTTCATGGGGACTTCCCTGGTGGTCCAGGGGCTAAGACTACGTGCTCCCAATGCAGGGGGCCAGGGTTCAATCCCTGGTCAGGGAACTAGATCCCACGTGCCACAACTAAGAGTTTGCATGTGGCAACTAAAGATCCCGCCTGCCGCAACAAAGAACCAGAACCTCTCATTTGTAATACTGACCTATGAAATAAAACTGCAGGCATACTTTAGAGATATTGTGTGTTCAGTTCCAGACCAGTGCAAAGAAGTGGTTACTGTAATAAAGTGGGTCACAGTACATATTGAAGTTATATTTACACTATACTGTAGACTATAACGGGAACTCTGCTCAATACTCTGTAATAACCTAAATAGGAAAATAATTTGAAAAAGAATAGATACATGTATATGTGTAATGGAATCACTCTGCTGTACACCTGAACTAACACATGTTAATCAACTATACTCCAATATAAAAGAAAAATTAAAAAAAAATACTTTGGGGCTTCCCTGGCGGTCCAGTGGTTAAGGCTCTGTGCTCCCAATGCAGGGGGCCAGGGTTCGATCCCTGGTCAGGGAACTAGATCCCATATGCACGCCACAACTAAGGACCCTGACTGCCACAACTAAGACCCGGTGCAACCAAATAAATAAATTTAATTAATTAATTTTAAAAACTTTATCACTGCTCTTGCCAAGGGAGTGGCTGAGTGGACGCAGAGACACAGATCTTTGTGAAGACCCTGACTGCATCTTAGCTGACTAGCAGCATCTGTGTTTTATGGACAAAGAGCTGGCTGAGGGTCATACTGTCTCAGACCAAGATACCCAGAGTCCACCCTGCACTTAGTGCTTTGCCTGAAGGGTGGCTCCATGGAGCCTTCCCTCAGCAGCTCGCCCAGAAATACAACTGGGACGAGAGGACCTGCCCCACGTGCTATTCTTCCCTGCACCCCTGCCCTGTCATTGCCACATGAAGAACTTTGGCCACACCAACCACCTGGGCCCCAAGAAAAACATCAAATAAGGCCCATTCACAGCCTACTATTTGCTAGCAGGACGGCCTCCTGTCAAGCAGAAATTTCCCTTTTGGTGACTGAAGCAGCAAACAAACAAAACAACTTACTGCTGAAAAATGCTGACAGTCATCAGAGCATCCAGTGGGTCACAGTAGTAACATCAAAATCACTGACGAACGATCACCATAACAAATAAAATAATGTTAAAAGTTCGAAACATCGTGAAAATCATCAAAACTTGACACAGAGACACCAAGTGACCAAATGCTCTTGGAAAAAGAGCACAAAGATTGGTTCAGGCACGGTTGCTACAAGCCTTCAATTTCCAAAATGCAGCATCTGTGAAGCCAATAAAGTAAAGTGCAATAAAAAGAGGTATGCTTGGGACTTCCGTGACGGTCCAGTGTTAAGACTCTGAGCTTCCACTGCAGGGCGTGAGGGTTTGATCCCTGGTTGGGGAACTAAGATCCTACGTGCCACACAGCGCAACCAAAAAAAAAAAAAGAAAAGAAAAGAAAGAAAGAAAGAAAGAACACAGGTATGCTTGTATAAAAATAAGTTACCATAACAACAATTATATATGATGATAACCCATTTAAAAATGGCAAGAGATACTCATAAAATTAACTATGGATACTCAGTGAAGAATCAAAAACAATTTGCCTTAAGAGATTATTTTTGCAGTCAGACAACATGGCTTCACATCCTGACAACATGGTTTCACATCCTGACTCAGGCACTTGCTGAGGTGGAGCTGAATGAGTCTTTAAATCAGTATTTATCCTATGTTCCTTCATTTCTAAAATGAGAATAAACACCAGTATCTTTTTCAGCGATGAAAATTCAATGAGCTATTATGCTTAAAGCATTAATAACAATGATTCTTACTCAAAGTCTGGTAAGAAAGATAATAGAGATTGAAATTAAGGGAATTCCCTGGAGGTCCAGTAGTTAGGACACCATGCTTTCACTGCTATGAGGTTGGACCCCTGGTCCTGGAACTAAGATCCCACAACCCAAGTGGCGGAGTCAAAAAAAAAAAAAGTGAAATTAAGATAAATTTTTAAAAATAAATTTATATTAATTTATTTATCTATTTATTTATTTTTGGCTGCATTGGGTCTTCGTTGCTGTGCGTGGGCTTTCTCTAGTTGTGGAGAGCGGGGGCTACTCTTCGTTGCGGTGCGCGGGCTTCTCATTGCAGTGGCTTCTCTTGTTGTGGAGCATGGGCTCTAGGCGCGCGGGCTTCAGTAGTTGTGGAGCATGGGCTTAGTTGCTCCGCGGCATGTGGGATCTTAGTTCTTGGACCGGGGCTCAAACCGGTGTCCCCTGCATTGGCAGGCGGATTCTTAACCACTGTGCCACAAAGGAAATCCCAAGATCACTCATCAAAGAAAAATATATTATTTTTGGTTGAGAACAAATTCTAACTGGAGAATATAGGGTGTCAGTTGTCAAGTCGGAAGTAGCACAAATCTTACTTTCTCTGCAACATACTTCGGCTCTGAATATCACTACATCACTGGAAAATGGCAGGATAGCTTCCAGGCATTTGGCAATGGAGACTCTCTCCTTGTCACAAACTATACTTGGAATCTTGGGGTCTTTCTTTTTTAAATAAATAAACATTTATTTTTGGCTGTGGTGGGTTTTCATTGCTGTGTACAGGCTTTCTCTAGTTGCAGCAAGCGGGGGCTGCTCTTCATTGTGGTGTGCAGACTTCAGTAGTTGTGGCTTGTGGACTCCAAAGCACAGACTCAGCAGTTGTGGTGCCCAGGCTTAGCTGCTCCACGGCACATGGGATCTTCCCAGACCAGGGCTCCAACCCGTGTCCCCTGCATTGGCAGGTGGATTCTTAATCACTGTGCCACCAGGGAAGTCCTTGGGGTCTTTCTCATTCATTCTTAAAATTTCATTCAGTTCATTGCATGCTGGTTCAACTCCACACACTTGATTTTGAAGCACTTGACCATAGCCAACTCCCAAATTAAAAGACTTCAGTTCACCATTTGCCATTCCAGTACTTTCACTGAAGTGAACCCCTAAAGGAACACTCTTTCATCATGTTTATAGTGCACCTAACTTTATACATGTGGATTGTCACATCACAAAATTCCCCAAACAACCCACTGATTTATCTCTTGTTGTAAAATGAGGAAGTGTGAAATGTAAAGTGTGGGGAAAAAATAATGCTAAGGAAAAATTGTATTAAAATATTTTATTATAGTAGAAAAATCAACCATGTAACTTCTAGCTTAATACCATATTTAGAAATCGAAATTTTACTACTCTTGGGACTTCCCTGGTCCAGGAAGATCCCACATGCCGTGGAGCAACTAAGCCCCTGAGCCACAACTACTGAACCCACGTGAAGCAACTACTGAAGCCCATGCGCCTAGAGCCCGTGCTCCACGAGAGAAGCCACCACAATGAGAAGTCCGCGCACTGCAACAAAGAGTAACCCCCGCTTGCCGCAACTAGAGAAAGCCCACGCACAGCAACGAAGATCCAACACAGCCAAAAAAAAAAAAGCCCAAGGGCTTCCTCCTTCGATACCAATTGGGAATTCAGAGCATAAATAGGTACCCACCTATAAGCACCACTCAGGAATCACCTTAAGTCACCAAGCCAGTCAGCATTATCTGTTTCCTCAAATCATTTTTTGAACACCTTGGAATTCTCCCATCTCCCTGGGAAGCTGATAAACATTCTCCTAACATTTCAATGTTAAAATCAGTCTCAATGACCAAACCAATCTTTGGGTGAAGTTCCATCCTAATCCGGTGAATGACCATAACTGCGATTTAGCAACAACAACAAAAAGTGCTCTGGAGGTGAATATATGAAATTTCTACTTTATCTATCAAACAGAATATTCCTATCGTATACTGTTCGTTTTTTAAAGTCTTGAATATCGATATTTTCAAATTATTGCACTGAGTGCTTCAAGAACAAAACTGAAATTGCACGATTTTGAAATTTTCTAATATTTTTCGTATGCTTACTATATTCCTATTTTCCCCTCATGTAAATCAGGGTGGGTGCATGCTGTGACATTTAACTAGGAAAAAGGACATTAAGAAATACATTCATATACTGCATATTCAGGAATGGGGAGCAGGTTGTAGGGAGTGCCAAAAAAAAAGAAAAATTCCAAAGGTGGAGTCACTTACCCCTGAGAGGACAAACCCAGACTTAATTGCAGCTTCATCCCTCCCAGAAAAGTGACCTTAAACCAATCACTCTAGAATTTCCTAAACAACACTAGTGAGGTAATAGACAGGAAAAGATTTTGCCCTCCACTCCCCCAAAAAGGTAACCTTGCCTGACACTATCTTTTAAATTATTTATTTATTTATTTGGCTGCGCCCGGTCTTAGTTGCGGCACAATGGAACCTTTGTTGTGGCATGCAGGATCTTTCAGTTGCAGCACGCGGGATCTAGTTCCCTGACCAGGGATCGAACCAGGGGCCCCTGCATTGGGAGCTCGGAGTCTTAACAACTGGACCACCAGGCAAGTCCAGAAACTATCTTTTCTTTAACTAATAACTTTCTTATCCTGCCCAGTATCTGCCTATTAAAGCTTTCCATTTTGTACAGCTCCATGGAGCACCTCTTTTTTTACTAGGTGGAATGCTGCCCAATTCATGAATCATTCAATAACACCAACTTTATTTTTATATTTACTCTGTCCAATTTTTGCACAATAGAAGTCAGAGTCTGAAATACACTGCTATGATTTTTTTTTTTTTTCGGTACGCGGGCCTTTCACTGTTGTGGCCTCTGCCGTTGCGGAGCACAGGCTCCGGACACGCAGGCTCAGCGGCCATGGCTCACGGGCCTAGCCGCTCCGCGGCATGTGGGATCTTCCCGGACCGGGGCACGAACCCATGTCCCCTGCATCGGCAGGCGGACCCTCAATCACTGCACCACCAGGGAAGCCCCTGCTATGATATTTTCATTATACCATCTGAATATTCTGGAACAGAGGGTGGAGAGGAATTACTCAAGTACAAATTATGAGAATTTAATCCCCAAATTGTATGTTGCTTGATTCCATATTGGAAAGAAATTATTGCAGATTCTTTCAATCCTGAGAGCCTAATGGTGCACTGTTAGCTTCTCTTGTAAAGTACTGAGATGGGGAAAAAATGTGCTGGTGGAAGCAACAGGATTCATCCAGGGTTGACAAAAATGATTAAATTTATTAATTAAAACAGGAGACCCTACAATACATTCTAAATAAAACACTAGCAAAATGTAATTGAAGCAGTTAAATGTGAATCATACACATAACATTCTGGTTCTTTTGAATAAATTTCCCTCTCAAGATAACTGCTCTCTGTTCAACTTCCAAAAATAAGACTAATTTCTCATTAAACATAGATATATACAAGTTATGGCCATCCAGTGGAGAAAGTGGCCAAGATTTCCCCTGCATTATTTCCACCAGTCAGTCACTAGCTACCTGTCACTTTCCTCCCATGAAAAGCCTAGTTCATTAATGTCCTTCCTGCCCTGTTCAAGGTCAGTTGGTAGACAATTCTGTCCCATAACCCACTGTGGAGTATCTATGGAAGGGCTCCCTGAACATAAGCATGATGGGTCATGTCCTAGTTTTACATTATTTTCTGCCTCTCCCTAACGATAATTTACACAATGTTCAATTTAATAATTCAGTGTCCTTATTTTTCCAGGCAACATGGAGATGAAGGAACTACACCTAATGAAGTTGGCCCTTTCATCTTATTGACTCCTTCCCAGAGACCATCATCAAAGGCCCACAGTGAAGGCGTAAGATCAACAGATTTCAAACTTCACGTTGAAAGGCATAAATTGTAACGAAGCGCTTTCAAAAAATTGAGTATTTATACACTGGAGATAATGGGCCATTTCCACATATATCCTTCCTACCCTCATATATGCATCATGTCATAAGTTTTAACACACTGTGACTTGTAATGATTCTGCAGTATATAATATCTCAGATTAATCTGGAGAACTACAGGCTGACTTAATCCTAGTATGCATTCTTTGATGTGTGGTCTATTGTAAGAATTGCTCAAAAAATTCCCCAAATTTATTACATTTGTAAGGGCTCTCCCAACTATGACTTTCATGATGCTCCCTGAGGATGCACTGTTTCTGAAAAGTGTTTCTATGTTCAGAATATCTGTATATTTTCTGAGCTGTATGAATTATTTCATCACACCAAAGGTGTGATTACTTGATGAAAACCTTTACACATTCATTACATTGAAAAGCTTCTATGTTCCACAGTCTGGATCATCACTTACAAGCATTAGTAAACATATTCTTTTGTGTGGTTTCCCTCAGAGATAAGTCTTCTGAAGTCTGGTGCACTGTGAGGCCTGGATAAAGCTTCTGCCCTACATTTCCATGGCTTCTCTTCAATATGGGCTCTCTGCTGTTGCTTAATACTTGAACTCAAGGCAAATGTTTTGCCACACCCATTGCATTTGGGAGCTAACACTTCAGTATGTTCCCCAACTTGTGATCTTTGGGTAAAATCCTTGCCACACACAGTACATGTGTTGTTTCTCTCCGGGATAAAGATTCTGATATCTAGTGACGAAGGACCAAAAGTTTGAAACTTTGCCATATTCATTGCATTTTTAAGCATGACGTATCTGGTGACCCTGAGTTTAAGGCACGACCTAAAAGCTTTGCAAAATTCACTCCTTTCGTAATGTTTTGTCCAGTGCTTATTACCAAACTACTGGTGAGATGGGAGCCATGAGTATAGGTTTTGCACATTCATGGAATTTGTGAGGAGTCTTTCTAGAATGCGTTCATTTTCTAAAGGCCTGACTATACTAAATACATTTACCTAGCTTCTAGCCAGTAAGAATTTTCTCATGAACATTAAAATGTGAACCTATGCTAAAAGCATTGCCACACTGATTGTATTTTCAAGGTCTTTCACCAGTATGGACCATCTGATAAGTTAGGCTTGAAAGCACACTGAAGGATTTGTCACACTCATTACATTTACAAGGTTTCTCTCCTGTATGAATAATTTGGTAGATCATAAGGTACAAATTTTGACTAAACACATTGAGACAGTCATTACAGTTGTAAGGTTTCTTTCCATCATGAATTGTCTGACGGTAAGTGAGGCTGAACGCACAAACGCTTTGCCAGACTCGTGATACTTGTACGGTTCCTCTCCACTATGAATGCTCCGAAGAACTGTAAGGTGTGAATTTTGAAGTCCTTTCAACATATATCATATTTATACAGTTTCTCTCATGTATGGATTTTCTGATGTGTAGTGAGGGTTGAGACCTGAGTAAAGGTTTTTGCACTCGCAATATATGTGAAAGGTTTCTTTATAAAACGTTCTCTCCAGTGATTTGTAAGGTGTGAATTTTGACTGAAGGCTTTGCCACAAATCACTACATTTGAAAGGATTCTCTCCAGTATGCACCCTCCAATGAATTCGAAGATGTGGTTTTAGACGAAAGACCTTGCCACTCTCATTACATTTATAAGGTTTCTCCCCAGTATGAACCCTCCACTGAATTGCAAGGTTTGAATTACAACTGAAGACTTTGCTACACATACCACATTTATATAATTTCTTTCCTGTACGAATTTTCTGATGTCTAATGAGGTTTGAGCGGTGATTAAAGGTTTTTCCACACTCATTTGTATACGGTTTCTCTTCGGTGTGAATTCTCTGAAGATTTGCAAGGACTGAATTTCGACTGAAGACTTTGCCACGTACATCAAATTTATATAGTTTCTCTCCTGAATGGATTATTTGATGTTGAGTGAGCTATAAGCCATGACCAAAGGTTTTTCCACATTCATTACATTTGTAACATTTTTCTACAACATGACTTTCCTGATGACCCACAAGGTGTGAATTTCGACCAAAGATTTTACCACATATATCCCATTTATATAATTTCGCTCCTGTGTGGATTCTCTGATATCTAGAGAGGTTTGAGCTGTTAAGGAAGGTTTCGTTACACTCGTTACATTTGTCTGGTCTTCTGTCAGTGTTGGGGGAATGCATAAAATCATTCTCATTTGTATTAGAAATACTGGTTTGAGGAGTAAGAGGAATTACGAGAAGCGGTGAAACTGAGGCACTACTGTTGATTTTCTTGTCAGCTAAATTTAAATTTAAATTCATAAATTTCCCCTTCACTTCTCATTATATGGAGTTCATCCTGAAAGCTTAATCCAAGCCTATTTCCAATGGGCTGGATTCCTGCATCCCGTCTACAATGGCAATGTCTTCCATCAGTGAGATTTTTGTTATGGGAGATAGGCATTACTTTATAATGTCTTTCATCATCTCTCTGCTGAGACTCAAAGTCATACATATTTTCCTGGATTTCCCTGAGGTAAAAATGTTCGATTTCATGACTTTCAGATCTTCCCAACATCACTGTTTGGAATACTTCTCCTGTTATCACTGTTTGTTTTTGGTTGTAACTGCTGGATCACACGTATAAGAGAGATATCTACAAGATATAAAGAAACATAGTTATCCTATTCATTACAACCTATAAATAAATGTTTCATATTGAATATATATTACACCAAAAGTAATACTTATACCAAACAGAGTTATGAAACCACCCAACAATGATCTTAAAATTTTTAGAAACACTAAAGGAATAGAATTCTTTACTAAAGAAAGAGATAAAGAAAGAATAACATATAATTCAAGTTCATTTTAAGGTAGCCTTGTTTCACAAATCCTATGTTAAAAACACACAGATTGGACATCAGCTATCAAAGAGAGGGTATTTTTCCACCATGACCCCAAAGCACATACCAATTAATATTAAACATACTGCTGTCTCATAACTGAGGAGAAAAAAATATTATATTACAGATATATTCTGCATACTTACTACACATACATAAGTGCTAAAAAAAGATGTAATGCTAAATAATCCAAACAAGCTAATAAATAATCTAATTAATTGGCTGTTTAGAATTGAAAAATTAATACATAATTGAGAAAATGAAGAATTTGATACAACTTTTAAGAAAACAAAATATTTTTCTAAATATCTGCTTTAAAACTATGTACCAGGCTTCCCTGGTGGCGCAGTGGTTAAGAATCTGTCTGCCAATACAGGGAACACAGGTTCCAGCCCTGGTCCGGAAGATCCCACATGCCGCGGAGCAACTAAGCCCGTGCGCCACAACTACTGAGCCCATGCACTAGAGCCCATGCTCCACAAGAGAAGCCACTGCAATGAGAAGCCCACGCACTGCAAAGAAAGAGTAGCCGCTGCTTGCCGCACCTAGAGAAAGTCTGTGCACAGCAACAAAGACCCGACGCAGCCAAAAATAAATAAATTAAAAAATTAAAAAAAAAAAGTGATTGTAGGGAGAAGGTAGGATTGCATCTATTACACTATTTCCTATGTAATGTGTCCAACTGCATATTCCATAAGTTCCATTGTCATGCTTATATTCGAGAAACACATACATAATATACTAGGAGATTGTGCAAGAATTTTGCTAGCAGAAACCAGAAGGAAAAACCAGGAAAAGGCAACTCAAAAGGAGATTCATGCATTTCTTCTGTACACACACATGCAAATACAAAGAAATCGAATCAATGGTACAATGCAGTAGGAAGGAGATCATGATTTTGAAACCGAGTCCCCCTACATTTCACTTCCCCTGCCGAGTTTGATTAATCTCTTTATAGAATATTTTATTCCCTTTCTTGTCCCACACCTGCTCCCCTTAAGACTGAGGGTATCAAAAGGGTGGGGGGATTGAAACTGAGGAAGACTCTGTGGGGCCCTGCCAGCCTTTCCGTGTCCTCGTTTCTTGTTCATAGAAAAAGCCTTAGTCTCCTAGGCTTTACCGGAGATCCAAAGAGCAGATTCAAGCCGTTACTATTAGGAGAATGAGGGAACGCAGTAAAAAAGGAAAAGCAAGTCCAGCATAATCTTTAAGGTAGCTTAAACCGATACCTTGCTTTATGACCCCTAACTGCGGCTTCAACCAGTTGTAAACAACATTGTCACAGTGCTCTGGAGATAGGATTTTGTGATAGTCCTCAAAACCAGAACAAAAAACTGGAAAGACATATAGGTGAGGTATTTGTGATACTTTCTATCTTGTATCCTACAACATGCTGACCACCCTACGGAGTAGGTTCAAGTGGTGACTCTGAATGCAGTAGGATGATATTGCAACACATGAGGGAAAGTGTTCTCCATCAGTAATTTTCTGTTACCCAGTAAACCCATTCCACAGGGAGTCCACCAAAAGCTGTCCACAAACTACAGGTGGATTATCACAGCAAAGAAACTGGAAAAATCTTCAGTCCTTAGGACTACGTAATTCAAAAGCACATTTAAGAGGCAAATCGTACAAACTTATGAAAATAAGAAATCAGGAAGAGTACACATTCCCAGACTAGGCAGAGTAGTACAAGAGCCAAAATATGACAAGATATGGGGGTCAGATGCTCGAGGACCTTGAGATGGAACCATGGGCTCGACCCACAGATGCCAAGCTAAGAGCCTGCAAGATTCATATATGCTCCCCATGTAGGACTGGGGATCAAAAAGAGGATCTCTCGGGACTTCCCTGGTGGCGCAGTGGTTGAGAGTCCGCCTGCCAATGCAGGGGACACGAGTTCGAGCCCTGGTCCAGGAAGATCCCACGTGCCACGGAGCAACTAAGACCGTGTGCCACAACTACTGAGCCTGCGCTCTAGAGCCCGTGAGCCACAACTACTGAGCCCGTGTGCCACAACTACTGAAGCCCGTGCGCCTAGAGCCCGTGCTCCGCAACAAGAGAAGCCACCGCAATGAGAAGCCCGCGCACCGCAACGAAGAGTAGCCCCCGCTCGCCGCAACTAGAGAAAGCCTGCGAGCAGCAACGACGACCCAACGCAGCCAAAGATAAATAAATAAGTAAATTTTTTAAAAAAGAGAGAATTTCTCTGTCCGCTGACCTTAGTTTTCCTAACTAACAATGCAGAAGAACCACTCCGTCTCCCTGTCACACAAAACCTTGAAGTGCATGGCAAAAGCAGAACACAAGAAATGGCTGAGGGATCTAAACAAGCAGGCAGGGCCTGAGACGGTTCCATGCAGGTTCTCAGGTGCCAGATGGAGTAAGAGGGCAGCCAGTGTCTCCCATCTTCTGATTACGTCTTCCAAGTACTGCAACTCTGATCAAACTCAGAGGCTAAGGGGTGGGACTCCAGAGGCATCAGCTCTGATCTACAGGGGCTAACTGAGCATCCAGTGGAATCAAGACCCAAAGGAGAGATGACGGGGCAAGAGACCCCTTTAAAACAGCCCGCCTCATGCTCCTCAAATTCAAGCAACAACCAGTTCACAGCAGCCAGATGATGAGTGTTGTGGATCTTGATAAAGACCTTGCCTTTGTCTCTCGTGGAGCTGCAGCACCACCGGAGGGTGAAAGAATACATTTTACATGTGGAAGGACAAGAGGGATAAGTTACGGAGGAGAAAAATTTCCTCTGAGACTTTTCAATGAATAAACTTCGGTTTTCCCAAAGAACCCTCTACCCTGAGAAGAGGTTCCCAAACACTATTCATGTTGTGGCTTCCTCTCTGCCCTGAGATCCCACCTGTGTTCACACTTTTGATACATTCTCACCCATTTGTTTTTTTGCTATTTTCACACCACTCACCAGAGTCCTGGGCTCTTTCTCTTGCTCTAAAATGGAGATAATGTTCAGATCAGAAATAGAAATTCCTGCTTATCAGAACAAAGAAATGTATAGTGGGACTTCCCTGGTGGTCCAGTGGTAAAGAATCTGCCTTCCAATGCAGGGGATATGGGTTTGATCCCTGGTCAGAGAACTAAGATCACACATGCCACGGGGCAACTAAGCCCGCACGCCACAACTACTGAGCAAGTGTGTCTCAAGTGCAGCCCGTGTGCTGCAAACTACAGAGCCCATGCGCTCTGGAAACCGTGCACCACAACCAGAGAGAAGCCCGCTCGCCACAATGAAGAGCCTGTGCTCCGCGATGAAAATCCTGCATGCGGCAACTGAGACCCCAAGCAGCCAAAAATAAAAAATTAATTACTTAATTAGAAAAAAAAAAAACGGAAATGTAAAGTGCTGTGGTTTTTCCAAAATCACAGTGCTTTGTTCAGCTGAGTAGTGAAGAAAAGACAGGCGTTTCTGGAAAAATATTTCAAACATTCACCCACTGCCGGCCTCCTTCTCAATGCATAGGGAACAGTGTAATACATATACCTAACACTCGTCCAAGAAATACTGGGTCAAAAGCAAAGGGTACAAAACAGGAAATCAGACATTTTTTAAAAGTCTGCCATTGTGAAATTGAGACACAGATGTAGAGAACAAACATACGGACACCAAGAGGGGAAAGCAGCGGTCTGGTGGGGGTGGGGGTGTGATGAATTGGGTGATTGGGATTGACATGTATACACTGATGTGTACAAAATGGATGACTAATATAAGAACCTGCTGTATAAAAAAATAAATAAAAAATTAAAAAACTAAAAAAAAGAAAAACAACATGGCAGAGATGTCAAAGATAAAATGGGTCTTGAGCAAATTTAAGAGATGTATTTATTAATGACTCCTAAGAAGGGCCTAAAGTCAGTGCTTAATAATTCTATTTTATGTCTACCTTTTAATGTGATTTAAAAAAAAAAGTCTGCCATTGAGCTTTTTTTTTTCAATTTATTTTATTTTTATTTATTTATTATTTTTTGGCTATTTTGGGTCTTCGTTGCTGTGTGCAGGCTTTCTCTAGTTGCAGGAAGTAGGGTCTACTCTTCGTTGCGGTGCACGGGCTTCTCATTGCGGTGGCTTCTCTTGTTGCGGAGCATGGGCTCTGGAGTGCGTGGGCTTCAGTAGTTGCAGCCCATGGGCTCAGGAGTTGTGGCTCGTGGGCTCTAGGGCGCAGGCTCAGTAGTTGTGGTGTACAGGATTAGCTGCTCTGCAGCATGTGGGATCTTCCCAGACCAAGACTCGAACCTGTGTCCCCTGCATTGGCAGGCGGATTCTTAACCACTGCACTACGAGGGAAGCCCTGTCATTGAGCTTTATATATAATTAAGCTCTAGAACAACCTCTGATGTAACACGAAAGGCACAGATCATCTGAAGAAAGGGTCAGTTTAAACTCATGATGCTGCATGTCTGAGTCTCCAAGGGGCCCTCCAAGAGGCCCACAGGGGAAAATGCATAACACAAAAGGGCAGATCCCAACATCTAGAGAGAGGTTATCCTCACCCATGGAGATCGGCTTCCTTTACGTTTCCAACATCATGTCACTGTACAAGGCCCTCTGTGCAGGGTCCAGGCATTCCCACCCATCCTAAGAGAAATCAATGGCCACATCTTCAAAAGTCAGCTGTTCCTGAAACAAAAACATTTCTGGGGTGGGGGGGAATGTTGGATAAATTAGGAGTTTGGGATTAACATATACACACTACGATAAATAAAACAGATAAACAGGAAGGATCTACTGAATCACACAGGGAGCTATACTCAATATCTTGAAATAACCTATAATGGAAAAGAATCTGAAAAAAGAATATATATATAGCTGAATCACTTTGCTGTACACTTGAAACTAAGACAACATTGTAAATTAACTATACCTCAATTAAAAAAAATTTTAACCAAGTGGCCATGAGGATAGTTTTTATCTGGGCCCGTGACCCATGGCCACTGGGCCTGCGCGTCCGGAGCCTCTGCTCTGCAGCGGGAGGGGCCGCGACGGTGAGAGGCCCACGTACCGCAAAAAAAAAAAAAGAAGTTCAAAGGACTTCCCTGGTGGCACAGTGGTTAAGAATCCACCTGCTAATGCAGGCGGCGTGGGTTCAATCCATGGTCCAGGAAGATCCCACATGCTGCGGAGCAACTAAGCCCGTGCACCACAACTACTGAGCCTGCACTCTAGAGCCTGCATGCCACAATTACCGAGCCCGCGAGCCACAACTACTGAAGCCCGGGCGCCTAGAGCCCATGCTGTGCAACAAGAGAAGCCACCGCAATGAGAAGCCCGTGCACTGCAATGAAAAGTAGCCCCCACTCGCCGCAACTAGAGGAAGGCCACACGGAGCAACGAAGACACAACACAACCAAAAATAAATTAATTAAAAAAAAAATGAAGAAGTTCAAGGTGAACAACATGGAACAGCATGAAGGGTCACTATATATGTGGACCCACACAAACACACACATACACAGAAAATGTTAGTGATCTTCCTACTATTTAAACCATTAACATGATAGTGTAGGAAAAATACAAGGCCAGGGAATATACTGAAGATATAATTTCAACTACAAAAGATATATACTTTTGATATCATGAGAAGTGATTGCAACTGATGTCAAAAAAAAATTTTTTAAGGATTAAAAGGGAGTACCATGAACAATAATACCTACACATTACATAATCTATAAGATACAGGTAATTTCGTAGAAACATAAACCTACTAAGTTGGAAACATTAAGAAATAAAAAATCTGAACAGAATTATAACTAGAGAGATTCAAGTAGTAATGAGAAACCTCAAAGAAATACTCAGGAAGAGATGTCTTTACCTGCATAATTCTACCAAACATTTACAGAAGAATGACCACTAATCCTGCTAAAAATCTTACAAAGAGTTGAAGAGAAACTCATTCTATGAGTTTCTCATAGAAAACTCATTCTAACTCATGCCAAACTCATTCTATGCGGCCAGCATGACTGTGATACCAAACCCAGAGCATCACATAAGAAGAAAGGAAAACTAGGGCTTCCCTGGTGGCGCAGTGGTTAAGAATCCTCCTGCCAATGCAGGGGACACAGGTTCAAGCCCTGGTCCGGGAAGATCCCACATGCCGCGGAGCGACTAAACCAGTGCGCCACAATTACTGAGCCTGTGCTCTAGAGCCCGCGAGCCACAACTACTGAGCCTGTGTGCTACAATTAATGAAACCCACACACCTAGAGCCTGTGCTCCACAACAAGAGAAGCCACTGCAATGAGAAGCCCGCGCACCGCAACCAAGAGTAGCCCCCGCTCACAACTAGAGAAAGCCCACGCACACAGCAACGAAGACCCAACACAGCCAAAAATAAAGAAAGAAAAATAAAGAAATCTATGTAAAAAAAAATAAAGACAACGGGACACTCTCTCCAAAAAGAACTGCCACACACAGACAGACACCCAATTTGACCAATCATTTCATGGGTAACTGTTGCTCACACTCAGAATTTTGGTCTATTCTCTCATCTCCATTTTACAAGTGGGCTCCCCAAGGGCCAGAGGGGAGATATCTCTGAGAAGGTCTGAATTCAGTGAAGAGAGCCATGTGGAACTGAATTCTGAAAAGCTTCCTGAAGGACCAGTGGGCAAAGTTTGTCCTTACTGTCCATCCCACTTAAAACACAGGGACAGGGACTTCCCTGGTGGTCCAGTGGTTGAGAGTCTACCTTCCAATGCAGGGGACGTGTGGGTTTCATCCCTCGTCGGGAAACTAGGATCCCACATGCCGCGGGGCAATTAAGCCTGCGCTCCTCAACTACTGAGCCTGCACGTTCTGGAGCCCGTGCTCCACAACGAACAGCCCCGCGTGCCGCAACTAAGACCCAACGCAGCCAAATAAGTAAATAAATATTTTAAAAAACAAAAAATAAAAAACACAGGGACGATCTTGCATGTTCTTGAGCAAAGGAAACTTCTCTTGCAAGGTCTGATCACACTGACACCAAGCAATTAATTATTCTTTCTCAGAAACTCAAAGAAAAATATTTTAAAAACACAGAATTGCAAAACCATTGCCGCTGGTGTGGAAAACACTGAAAGGGGTCAGCTTAGAAATAAGCTGTGAGCAAACTTCTTCATCATAAATAGAGGGGCTTTGTTGGAAGGTTTCACATCAATCCAGCCCATCCTTCCTCACTTGCACAGAACAGTCAAGAGGGCCCTGAGGGAAACATCTTTATAACACCTCACAGCTCACAATTTTAACAGAGCACACAAAAAGGAAGAAAACGGAATATGAGACTAACTGGTTAAACTAGGTTTTGGCTGTTAATATAAACCATCATTGATATCTTTACCAAGTACACATCAAAATAGCCTAAAATTATTTATTAGTTACCAAGGAACTTTTCCCATATAGGAGATAAAGAAGAGAAAGCAGGCAGGCCTCAAAGGAACCTGAAACATACTTTTTTTTTTTTTAAACACATTTTTTAAAGAAATAATTTGTGAATTTTTTTCACCTAAAAATTCTGCTGTTAAAGTTTTTAAAAATTGAGACTAAAATGTTTAGAAAAGAATGATATGAGTTAATTATAGACCACCAAAAATTATTCCAGAAATAAATACTTATTTACAGGAAAGGAGAAACTGAATGAACTAAGACTTACTCCAACCTACAAAAAAAATTATATATACAGAATCAAGAAAGAAAAAGTAACTGCATTCACACAAAAAATACTTTAAATGTTCCTCTAAAAAGGCACCATGTAGTGACAGAGTCAGTCATTTCTTGCCCCAGGTGTCCTCTCCCCTGACCTCTACTCCATGCCAGGAAAAGGGAAGGGCGTGACCCACAACTAAGTGAATCAAGTCACTGTCCCCCTGGCTGAATAGGGATTGCAAATGGAAGTTATATTCTCATATAAATAATCACAAAATGCATAAGCCTGTAGACAGCAGCTTTGCAATTCTCATCCTCATTTGTATAATTTAAACAAATTTTAAATGTACTATATTCTAAAACCACAAATCATATATCACGACTTAATCATCCACATCCAAACAGCTCACCATCCAACTGCATCCAGCTCCCACCACCTACTTGCACTACTATGTGTCACCATCTCATTCCGTTTATCTGTCTCCCTAGTTTTCTCCGTCTACGTCTTTTTGCTCCCCTCCGCTCTCCTGCTGTTCCTGCCCTCTTCTCTATTTCCTCCCTCACACCTGGCCTGCCCCACTCTGCAACCTGTTGCCCCTTGTTCCTCTTTCTCCCCCTCCTCCGCTCCCTGTCTACCCTCTGGGTTACACCTCTTCCGTTCCTCCCCACTTGCCGGTACTTCAGTTGGCGACGCTTCCTTCCTGCTCTGTCTTCCTCTGCTCTTCGTGTCCCCCTTTGTCCTCTTTCTCTCCCAGCACCTGTTGCTCTGAAAGCCTTCGTTCCACCTTTTATCCTCTCCCGGACTCACTGTGTGCAGGGCCTCACCACTGCTGCCCTCGCTCCTACCAGGCCTCTCGCCATGCTGCCCACCCGGAGATCCGGCTTTTTAAATTTACTTCTCTATTTTATTGGCCCGCTAGTTTCAAGGCTAAATCTATTTCATTTCACTATCTCTTTGCAAGTCCCTCAGCCACCGTCTAAGTTCCCATTGGTTCTCCCTCATTCTTTTCTGCTTCTCAGTTTTTCTATCCCTCTCTCGATCGCTCTGTCTCTGCTTCTCCTGATCCCCCTTCGCCCCCATATTTAGAAAGATGGCGAGTGAATAAGATGCCCGCCTACCGCAAGAGGCCATTTTCCACCTGAGTTGAACTTGGCACGGAAGAACCACGGGTGTCCACAAGGCTGGCGCAGGTCACGTCCCCCTACGCGGGGTGAGGGGAAGGGCTGACCAAGAAAGAAGCCTGTGGAGCAGAAGGACCGGCCTGAGGAGACGCAAGGACAGAGGCGCTGGGAGGGAGGGAGGGGGTCTCAGGAGAGGGGCGGGCTCTGCAGAATCCCAGGACCGGGGAGGGGACGCGGCCTGTCCAGGAGCGGGGCGGCCGGTGCTGCCCTACAGGGGCCGAGAGGGCGAGGCTGGGGGTGGGGTGAAGGGCGAATCCACCTCGCGGTCAAGGACTTTACAAGGGGAGGCCGAGACACTTAACAGGTTTTAAGCAGCGAAGTGTTGCGAAAGGCGGTGTCCACGTGGACCGAAGGTAGAAAATACAGGGCAAGCACCATCCTCAGAGAAATTTACAACCCGAAGAGAAAAGATCCCCGAAAAGATTCAGACCGGCTAGATCTGAATTTACCTGGGGTAAATTCAGGGGCGGGTGTGGGGATTTTAGGCCCGTAGTCATTCACAAGACCCTGAAGAGGGAGTAAGAAAGGCCCCGGCACGCGGATTTTCACTAGAAAGGAGAAATTCACCCTGTGTCTTATGACCCTGTCTCCGCCGTATCCGCTTCCAGGTCCTCTGGAAATTGCGCGCGCGATTAGAAGCAGGGCCGCCGGGGGGGGCATGGCCTGGGCGGAGAGCTTCCAGCGAGGAGCCGGAGAAGGAGGGAGCCCAGGTCTGAGAAGGGAGAGCGAGAAGCCCTGGCAGGGGGCGGGCACCGAAGGTACTTCCCAGTAACTTAACGTGCTTAGTTTAAGTGACTGTAACAGTTTTAAGGTAAAAAGCTTACAGTTGCGTGGGCCAGTTACGTCGGAAACTAAGATGTTTCCTGTTAAGATGAAAATGGTTTAAGTAAGGGAATATCCTGTTGGTCCAGTGGTTAGGAACTTGGTTAGGGAACTAAGATCCTGCAAGCTGCACAGCTGAACCAAAACCAAAAAACAAAACAAAAACAACAGGAAAACGCCACACACACACAAAACAAAAACCCGTCAGTGTCTTTTTGTCAAGAGTTTGCTTTCAAGTCCTGCTAGTGAGACTGAAGCAAGTTGTGACATGTGAACTTAGTTGCGGCACGCATGTGGGATCCAGCTCCCTGATCAGAGATTGAACCCGGGCCCCCTGCATCGGGAGCACGGAGTTTTATCCACTGCGCCACCAGGGAAGCCCCCTGTATATTGTTTATTCTTAATAGGAAACTGAAGAACATTGACCTCTTCAAACTGTTTCACTAAGCGTTCCAAGCACAAAAATGTTCTACTTTGAATGACCTCTGAAAATCTTTTATATTCTAATATTTTTGGTTTACTTCCTATATTCCTATTTTCACTTCATGTAAATCAAGGTTTATGCCATGCTTTTATTCTAGCGCACACACACACAAAACCACATAAAATATATTCATATAGTGCATATTCGTGGAAGTATGTCAGGTTTTAGGTGGTGTGAAAAAGAAATAAGAAGGCCAAGGCAGAGTCCCTTCATGCCAGGACAGCAAACCAAGTCTTAATTGTAGTTTCATCCCTCCCTAGAATGTGGCCTGAAACCAGTAACTCTGCAATTTCCAGATCAACACTAGTGAGGTTATCTACAGAATAAGACCTCAGCTGCACGACTACCCAAAATAGGAGACCTAGCCTCAAACAATCCTGTTTAATTTTTTTTGTGCCAGTAAGTCTGTCTTAACCCACTTTCTCCCTACAAGAGCGTTCATAACTGTACAGCTCCTTGAGCACCACCCTAGATGGCATGCTGCCCTATTCATGAATCATTCAACAAAGCCAATTAGATGTTTTTTTAAATTTGTGTCGCGTCTTAGTTGCGGCACACATGATCTTCGTTGTGGCATGTGGGATCCTTCATTGCGGCGCGTGTGCTCTACAGCCTGGGGGCTCAGTAGTTGTGACACCTGGGCTCTCTAGCTGTGGCACACAGGCTTAGTTGCCCTGTGGCATCTGGGATCTTGGTTCCCCGACCAGGGATTGAACCCGCGTCCTCTGCGTTGGAAGGCAGATTCTTAACCACTGGACTAGTAGGGAAGTCCTAGCCAATTAGATCTTTAAATTTACTCGGTTCCATTTTTGCACATTAATGGAAGTCAGCCTCTAAAATGCACTGCTATGGTATTTTCACTATAGCCATCCAAATATTCTGGAATAGAGTGTGGAGAGAATAACTCAAGTACAAATTATGAGTATGTAATCTCCCCAAGTATGCTGCTTGATTCCTTCATTGAAAGAAATTGTTACAGATACATTTTCAGCCCTGAGAGCCTAATAGTGCACTCTCAGTTTCTGTAATATATTACTGAGGTGGGGTAAAACTGTGTTGGTAGAAAGAACATGATTAATCCGTGGTTTTAAAAAAAGTGATTTATTAAATAAGAGACCTATGATACATTCTGAATAAAACAGCAGCAGCAATTAAATGTGAATCATATAACTACAAATACTATTTGGTTTCTTCTGACTAAATTCCACTCTTGGTTAACCGCTCTTTATTCAATTTCCAAGAATAAGACTAACTTTTCAGACTTCCCTGGTGGCGCAGTGGTTAAGAATCCACCTGCCAATGCAGGGGCCAGGGGTTCAAGCCCTGGTTCTGGAATATCCCACATGCCGCACAGCAACTTAAGCCTGTGCGCCACAACTACTGAGCCTGTGCTCCAGAGCCCATGCTCTGCAATGAGAAGCCTGCACACCACAACAAAGAGTAGCCCCTGCTTGCCACAACTAGAGAAAGCCCATGTGCAGTAATGAAGACCCAAGGCAGCCAAAAATAAATTTACTGAAAAAAAAGACTCATTTTTCATTAACCATTGCCATTCAGTGGAGAACGTAACCACCATTTCCAGTGCATTATTTCTAACAAATAACGAGTCCTAGTAACCTGTGACTCTCCTCCCATGAAAAGTCCAGTCCTTAATGCTTGGTCTGTTCATTGCCGGTTGGAAGAACATTCTGTACTATAACCCACTAGCTATGGATGGGCACCTTGAACATAAGCATAACTGATGTCATAGGTTTACATTATTCTCTGCCCTTCCCTGATTCTAATTCATTCAATATTGTTATGTAACTCCGTATTTTTTTTTTTTTCTTTTTGGCTAGGTCGGGTCTTAGTTGTGGCACATGGGATCTTTATTGAGGCATGCGAGATCTTTCATTGCAGCAGACTGGGTCTTTGTTGTGGCAGGTGGGCTTCTCTCTAGTTGTAGCATGAGGGTTTTCTCTTCTCTAGTTGTGGCACGCATGCTCCAGGGCACATGGGATATGTAGTTTGTGGCACGCAGGCTCTCTAGTTGAGAAGCGCAAGCTCAGTAGTTGCAGCGCGTGGGCTAGTTTCCCCACAGCATGTGGGATCTTAGTTCCCTGACCAAGGACTAACCCACATTCCCTGCATTAGAAGGCGGATTCTTTTTTTTTTTTTGCGGTATGCGGGCCTCTCACTATTGTGGCTTCTCTCGTTGCAGAGCACAGGCTCCGGATGCGCAGGCTCAGTGGCCATGGCTCACGGGGCCAGCCGCTCCGTGGCATGTGGTATCCTCCTGGACCAGGGCACGAACCCGTATCCCCTGCAACAGCAGGCAGACTCTCAACCACTGCACCACCAGGGAAGCCCAGAAGGCAGATTCTTTACCACTGGACCACCAGGGAAGTCCTTTAGTATTGTTTTTCCAGGAAAGGTGGATATGAATGAACCACACCTAGTGAATTTGGCCCCTTCGTCTTGACTCCATCCCAGAGACCATCAGGAAATTCCTGTAAGAAAGGTATAAAATCAAAAGACTTCAAATCTTAGCTTGAAATTCATAAAGTAGCAATGTAGCCTTTTCAAGAATACTCAAATGAAATACTCTATATTTTATTAGAACAGAAGGGCTATTTCCACATGTCCTTGCTGCAGTGATGTACGTAAGTTTTAATATTTTGTGACTTGTAATTATTCTGTAGTACGTAACATCTCAGGTTAATCTCAGAGAAGTAAAGACTTAGTTATTCCTAGTATGGATTATTGGATGTATGGCGTGTTGTAAGAATTGGCCAAAAAATTTACACATTACATTTGTAAGGATTCTCCCCAACACGAATTCTTTGGTGAATCTTAAGAACACACTGTTTCTTAAAGGTATGTCCATGTTTAATATATCTGTGTAGTTCTGTCCTGCATGAATTCACTCATTACGCCAAAGATGTGAATACTTGATTAAAAAAACTGTACAACATTCATTACATTTGTAAGGTTGCTCTTCAATATAACTTTTTTTTTTCCTTTTTGGCTGCTTTGGATCTTTGTTGCGGTGCACAGGCTTCTCATTGCAGTGGCTTCTCTTGTTGCAGAGCACGTCCTCTAGGTCCACGGGCTTCAGCAGTTGTGGCACAAGGGCTCAGTAGTTGTGGCTCGCGGGCTCTAGAGTGCAGGCCCAGTAGTCGTGGAGCACGGGCTTAGTTGCTCCGCGGCATGCAGGATATTCCTGGACCGGGGCTTGAACCCATGTCTCCTGCACTGGCAGACGGATTCTTTTTTTTAAATAAAGTTTTATTTATTTACTTATCTGGCTGCATTGGGTCTTCATTGCTGCACGGGGGCTTTCTCTAGTTGTGGCAAGTGGGGTTCACCCTTGGTTGCAGTTCCCGGTCTTCTCCTTGTTGTGGCTTCTCATATTGCAGAGCACGGGCTCTAGGCACGTGGCCTTCAGCAGTTATGGCACACAGACTCAGTAGTTGTTTCATGGGCTCCAGAGCGCAGGCTGAGTAGTCATGGTGCACAGGCTTAGCTGCTCTGCGGCATGTGGGATCTTCCCAGACCAGGGCTTGAACCCATGTCCCCTGGGTTCTTAACCACTGTACCACCAGGGAAGCCTTATAACTCCTCTTATGTTCCACAGTTTTGGTCTTTGAGTAAAGCCTTAGCCTGCACATTACTTTTGTATGGTTTTTCTGGAAGATGTATATTTTCAAGTCTAGTGCAGTGTGAGGCCTGGATAAACCTCTGTCCATACATCTATACGGCTTCTCCTCAATATGGACTCTCAGTTGTTGTATAATACTTGAACTCAAGGTAAAACTGTTGCCACTCCCACTGCATTTGTAAACTATTGCTCCAGTATGTTCCCCCTTTTATGTCTGGGTAAAATCCTTGCTATGCACATTAGATTTGTGTGGTTTGTCTCCAAGACATATATTCTTATGTATCCTGAAAGTAAGCAATAATTCAAAACTTTGCCACACTCCTTGCATTTGTAAGTACAAAGGATTTGGTGAGCCCCGAGTGTAGGCAATACCTAAAAAGCCTTGCCACATTCAGTAAATGTGTAAGGTTTTGTCCAGGACGGATTACCTGATGACTGGTGAAATGTGACCCGAGTAAGGGTTTTACACACTCCTATCATTTGTAAGGTTTCTCTCCAGAATGAATTCTTTATAGGTCAAAGGTCAAACCATTCTCTAAAAGCCTTGACACATGCAATACATTTATACAGCTTCTACTGAGTATGAATTTTCTCATGAAGCCTAAGGAGGGAACACCTTCTAAAAGCCTTGCAACACTGATTACATTTGTAATGTCTCTCACCAGTGTGGATTACCTGATGGTAAGAAAGGCCTGAACGCAAAATAAAGACTTTGCCACAATCAAGTCATCTGTTAAGTTTTCTCTCCAGTATGAATTCTCCGATGATACACAAGGTGAGACCTGTAACTGAAGAATTTTGCACATACTTCACATTTAAATGGTTTCTCTCCTGTATGGATTACCTGATGGGAAGTTAAGGTTGATCGCATACTAAATGTTTTGTTACACTCGTTACATTTGTAAGGTTTCTCTCCAGTATGAATCCTACGGTGAGTCACGAGTTGTGAACTTTGTCTGAAGCCCCTGCCACACACGGCGCATTTATGTGGTTTCTCTCCCGTATGGATGACCTGATGGGAAGTTAAGGTTGACTGCACGCTAAATGTTTTGCCACATTCGTTACATTTGAAAGGCTTTTCTCCTGTATGAGTCCTCTGGTGATTCACCAGGTGATAAGTCTGTCTGAAGCCCCTGCCACATACATTACATTTATGTGGCTTCTCTCCTGTATGGATTACCTGATGGGAAGTTAAGCCTGATCGCACACTAAATGCTTTGCTGCACACATTACATTTGTAAGGCTTCTCTCCAGTGTGAACTCTACAGTGAGTCACGAGGTGTGAATTTTGACTGAAGCCCTTGCCACACACGTCACATTTATGTTCTGTCTCTCCTGTATGGATTACCTGATGGGAAGTGAGGCTCGAACGCACGATAAACGCTTTGTCACACTCATGACACTTGTATGGCTTCTCCCCAGAATGAATTCTCTGATGGATTTTAAAGTGTGATTTTTGACTAAAGACCTTTCCACATACATCACACTTATATGGTTTCTCTCTTTTATGGATTATCTGATGTGTAGTGAGAGTTGAACGCTGAGTAAAGGCTTTGCCACATTCATTACACTTGAAAGGGTTCTCTGCATCGTGAATTCTTTGGTGAATCCTGATTTCAGACTGTTGCCTAAATGACTTCCCACATTCATTACATTGGTAAGGTCTCTCTCCAGTATGGATTACCTGATGATTAGTTAGGCTTGAAAGAGCGATATAGGCTTTGCCACACACGTCGCATTTGTACGGTTTCTCTCCAGTGTGAATTCTTCGGTGAATCTTGATGTAATACCATTGCTTAAAGGCCTTGCCACATTCAAAACACTTATATGGTTTCTCTCCAGAATGACTTTTCTGATGGTCAACCAGGCTTGAACTTTGGCTAAAAGCTTTGCCACACTCATTACATGTGTAAGGTTTCTCTCCACTATGAATTCTCTGATGTCTTGTAAGATGTGAATTTTGACTAAAGACCTTGCCACACTCATTGCATTTGTAAGGTTTCTCTCCAGTATGAATTGTCTGATGACGTGCAAAGTGTGAATTTCTAATAAAGACTTTGCCACATACATCACATTTATATAATTTCTTTCCTATATGAATTTTCTGATGTTTAATGAGGTTTGAGTGAAAATTAAAGGTTTTGCCACACTCACTACATGTGTAAGGTTTCTCTCCACTATGAATTCTCTGATGTCTTGTAAGATGTGAATTTTGAGTAAAGACCTTGCCACACTCACTGCATTTGTAAGGTTTCTCTTCAGTATGACGTCTCTGATGATTTGCAAAGTGTGAATTTCGACTAAAGACTTTGTCACATATATCACATCTATATAATTTCTTTCCTGTATGAATTTTCTGATGTCTGATGAGATTTGAGCGAAGAGTAAAGGCTCTGCCACACTCATTACATGTGTAAGGTTTCTCTCCACTATGAATTCGCTGATGACTTCCAAGGTGTGCTTTTTGACTAAAGAGCTTGCCACACTCATTACATTTGTAAGGTTTCTCTCCAGTATGAATTGTCCGATGACTTGCAAGGTGTGAACTTCGACGAAAGACTTTGCCACATACATCACATCTGTATGATTTCTTTCCTGTGTGGATTATCTGATGTCTAGTGAGGTATGAGCCCCGACGAAACATTTTGCCAAACTGACGACATTTGTAAGGTTTTCCCTTGTATGCTTTCTGTTCCTGTGCCAGTCCTGAAAGATGGATAAGATCATTCCCATATATATTAGAAATGTTGGCCTGGACACTAGGAGTAATTCTTTCAAGTATTGAAAATAAGCCTCTACTGTTGGTAGACTTCACAGCTTGATTACATTCATAAATTTTCCCTTCAGTTTGATATATCAGCAGTTTATCCCGAAAGCTTGATCCAAGCCTATTTTCAACAGGCTTGTTACCTGCATCCCTTTTCCAATGTTGATTACTTTTATAAGTGAGATTTTCTTTACAGGTTATAGGCATTCCTTTGCAATTTCTTTCATCTCTCCACTGATACTCAAAGACATGCATATTTTCCTGGATTTCCTTGAAGTAAAAATCTCTTATTTCACGGCTTTCACATGTTTCCAACATCACTGTTTGGAATATTTCTCCTCCATCACTGTTCACTTTAGGTTGTAATTTCTTCATTACATATATATGACAGATATCTACAAGATATAAAGAACCATAGGAATCCTATTAATTATAGTCCAGAACAAAGTCATTTCTTGTTGATAACATGATATTAAACCAAAAATAATACTTATCCTGAACAGAGTAATAAAGCTTCCCAAACAAAATGTTCAAAATTTAAGGAACAGTAAAGAAATATGATCCCTTACGAAAGAAAGCGATAACATGTATTTCAAAGTAATCTTAGGTGGGGTATAACGTTTAAAAGTTGTGAATCGCTATGCTGTACACTCGAAACTTATATAATATTGTAAATCAACTACACGTTAATAACAAAATAAGGATATATAACTGAGAAAAATAAAAAAAATTAAAAAATAATAATTTTAGGGTAGCCTAGTTCCAAAACACCCTATGACAAAAACCCTAATGCTGTACAAACTTGTATTAGCTCTCAAAAAAAGGGCATTTTCCCACCATCACCCCAAAGCACAGTAATTGGCAGTAAGCATACTGCTGTCTTTTTTTTTTTTTTTTTTTTTTTTGGCCACACCAAGTGGCTTGTAGGGTCTTAGTTCCCCAACCAGGGGTCAAACCTGGGCCCATGGCAGTGAAAGCGCTGAGTCCTAACCACTGAACTGCCAGGGAATCCCACTGCGGTCTTGTAACTGAGGAGAAAAAAGTATTATATTGTACGAAATTTCTGCATATTTGTACGTAAGTAAATGCTAAAGAACCGACAATGCGTTGTAATGGTAAATAATCCAAAACAAGCTTACCTGAGGGATAATGTAAGCAAATGGCAGTTTAGTATTGAAAACCAGATAGCATTGAGCTATGGCCTATCTAGGCAGTTACCTTAAATTATTGGCCCCAAAGTGTATGTAATACAGTGTGCATTGAAAATTTATTTATTTTTAATATTTATTTACTTTATTGATTTATTTTTGGCTGCGTTGTGTCTTTGTTGCTGCACGCAGGCCTTCTCTAGTTGTGGTGAGCAGGGGCTACTCTTCGTTGTGGTGCGTGCACGGGTTTCTCATTGCGATGGCTTCTCTCGTTGCAGAGCATGGGCTCTAGGTGCACAGGCTTCAGTAGTTGTGGCTCATGGGCTCTAGAGCGCAGGCTCAGTAGTTGTGGCACACGGGCTTAGTTGCTCTGCAGCATGTGGGATCTTCCTGGATCAGGGCTCTAACCTGTGTCCCCCTGCACTGGCAGGTGGATTCTTAACCACTGAGCCGCCAGGGAAGCCCTGAAAATTTATTAACTAGGATCACAGACACTGTTGTTGGGATCAATTACAAATAAAAACATCCAAGTTATAATGCAGACAAACAGATAGCTCACAATAAACATGAAAGTTAGTATTTTTTAAAAGTAACCTTCAAATCTTTACTGTGAAACATGAAATATTCTAAGCCCAATTTTTCAAATAAGGGCATCAGACTCACAGGGTTCATGTACATGAAACCAATTTACACAGAAAGTAAGTGAGAGAGACAGGATATGAATACCAAGAGTTCAGAAAGAAAACTTCAAGGGTGAGCTGTATATAGCATTACTCAGCCTTCCTTCCTGGAAATGGTTTCGGAGGCACCACCTCTGCACATATAAATTAAGGTCCTACCTAGTGAAATTAATTCACTGTAGGAATACACATGATTTTTTACAATGTGAAAAGTGTGGGAAGACAGTGGGATGGGTGAAAAAAGGCTCTGGGAATTAGGGAGTTCAGAAGAAAAAACCAACCATGCTAGCAAATAACAGTGTATTCCATCCACATCAAGCGACCATGTGAGGAAAGGTCAGAACTGGGAAGGCCAAGAATGGAGGACAAGGAGTAATGGACGTGTGGGAACACAGCTTGTGCTCTCTAAACTGTGGGAATGTAACTGTACCAGGGCAATGAGAATACTGAATGGAGAAGAAAAGAAGAACTGGTTTAGCAAGTAGTACTGTACCATCTCGTTTTTAACCACGGGACTTATGCCATGGGCATGCAACAAAAGCAAAAGAAAGTTTACAACGGAGAGAGTGTGATATTGTAAAGAGAAAGCAGGTTTTTATCTCTAGCAATATCTGGTATGAAATGTACCAATTTTAATATCCATGAGTTCCATTTCCAGGAATATATATTCAAGAGAAAAACACGGGTTTCTCTGCTGGCTCAGTGGTTAAGAATCCGCCTGCCAATGCAGGGGACATGGGTTCAGCCCTGGTCCGGGAAGATCCCACATGCCATGGAGCAACTAAGCCTGTGCGCCACAACTACTGAGCCTGCGCTCTAGAGCCCACGAACTGCAACTACTGAGCACACGTGCCACAATTACTGAAGCCCGCGCACCTAGAGCCTGTGCTTCGCAACGAGAAGCCACTGCAATGAGAAGCCTGTGCACTGCAACGAAGAGTAGCCCTGATCACTGCAACTAGAGAAAGTCCGTGCTTAGCAACAAAACCCCTCCCCAAAAAAGAGAGAGAAAAATACACAGACATTACCGGAGATACATCCAAGAATGTAAGAAGCAGGATTTGGAAGGAAAACATAGGAAATGGCCATCAAAAGGAGATAGATAAGTTTATTCTGCACATTTTCTTGCAGATAGAATGAAACCTTACAGTATAGCAAAGCAGGGAGACAAGAGTTCACAATGATAATCTCCTAGCTGGGTGGGCAGACAGTCTGTTTCAAGAAACAAAGATAACAGGAGGTGTTTCCCAAGGTATGAGCATTTTAAGATGTGATCATATTAGTTAAAAAAAAAAAAAGGGGACTTCCCTGGTTGCACAGTGGTCAAGAATCCGCCTGCCAACGCAGGGGACATGGGTTTAAGCCCTGATCTGGGCAGATCCCACATGCCAAGGAGTAACTAAGCCCGTGAGCCACAACTACTGAGCCTGTGCTCTAGAGCCCGTGAGCCACAACTACTGAAGCCCGTGTGCCACAACTACTGAAGCCCACGTGCCACAACTACTGAAGCCCGTGCTCCACAAGAGAAGCCACTGCAATGAGAAGCCCGCGCACCGCAACGAAGAGTTAGCCCCCACTCACCACAACTAGAGAAAGCCCGCGAATATTATTAACTAAATTATTAATTACCTAACATTGTAAAAATTTTAACAATTTGTCATATCAACTTTTTAGACTAAGACTCCTTATTTGGTGTTAAAAACAACAGTGTTCCTTTTGCTGTCCTGCTCTAATTACTGGAAATCATAGCACTGGATCTCTTAACACAATCTCTGCCATAAAAAAGACATGAAAAAAAAAAAAGACATGAAAAACGACGTTGGCAAGATACCAGACCAGTAAACTCCAGGCACTTAGCCCATGGAGACACTGAATTAACAACAATATACAACAAGAACAAAAATCTTTGTGGGTTTTGTTTTGGTTTGGTTTGGTGTTTTTTTGGCTGCACCACATGGCTGGCAGGATCTTAGTTCCCTGACCAGGGACTGAACGTTGCTCTCAGCAGTGAAAGCACAGAGTCTTAAAGACTGGACCACCAGGGAATTCCCAACAAAATCCTTTGGAATAACTCCAAGAACCAGGTGAGAAGCTGAAACACCCAAAGAAATGCCTACACTCAAAACACAGAACCAAAAAGTGTAATCATGATTTTTGACTCAATCCCTCCAAGGCACAATAAGGTGAGAATAAACAGGAGAAAGTTTCCCAGTTCCCAGCTCCTCCTTTAGGAGAAAATGCAAATCAAACCCTCAAGGAGATATCACTTCACACCTTTAGAATGGCTATTATCAAAAAGACAAAAGAGGGGGAATTCCCTGGTGGTCCAGCAGCCAAAAAAAAAAACAAAAACAAAAAACCCAAGAGGTATGAGTGTTAGTAAGGTTGTGGATTAAAGAGAACACTACGGTACTATCAGAAGATTATAATTCGTTTTAGTCACTGGAAAAAACTAATTACAGTCAAAATATTTTTTTTAAAGCACCACATAACATAGTTATTCCACATGTGGGTATATACCGAAAAGAAATGAAGTCATCCCTATCACACAGAGGTATCTGCATTCCTATGTTCATTAAAGCAGTATAAGCCATAGCCAGGATATGGAAACTACCTAAGTGTCCAACTAATGAATGCATTAAAAAAAATCTCATTTCTATAGAAAATGAGATATTATTCAGCCATAAGAAAGAATGAAATCCTGCTATCTGTACCAACGTGGAGAGCATTTGAAGGGATTATGCTAAGTAAAATAAGTCTGAGAGAAAAACAAAGAATCATCTCACTTATAGTTGGGGGGAAAAAAAGCCAAACACAAACAGAAAGTAAAATAGTGATTACCAAAGGCTGGGGCATAGCAGAAATGGGGAGATGTTAGTCAAGATGAATTAGTTCTGGGGATCTAACATACAGCATGCTGACTATGATTATTAATACTGTATTATATACTTGAACGTTGTTAAGACAGTAACCTTCTAATGTTCTCACCACACAAACAAAATTGTACTTATGTGAGTTAATGGATGTTTTAACAAACATACCTGGTAATCTTTTCAAAATATAAACGTGTAGCAAATCATTACACTTAACTTACACAATATTATATGTTGATTGTATCTTAAAGCTTGAAAAAAAAAATACAAAGGAATGCACATAAAAGACAGTGGTTTATCACGTGAATAAAAATAATTTTAAAAATGAAAAGAAAAAGAAAAAAAGACCATAGGAAACAGAGTCAAAGCTAGAAAGAAAAAAAATTAAATTAAGAGATATACAAAAAGAATAAAAAACTACAGAAAATCACAAAATTAAAAGCTGGTTCTTTGATCAGATAGACATAATAAACCCTTAAGTAGATTAACTAACCAAAAAGAGAGAAGACCGAATAACTAAAATAAAAAATGAAAGTGGGGGCATTACAATTGATTCCACAGAAATAAAAAAAAAAAATTAGAATACCAAGAATAATTCTATGCCTAAATATTGCAAAATCTGAATGAATTCCCAGAGACACACACCTATCAATAGAGTCATGAAGAAATAAAAAATCTGAACAAACCCATTCCTTGTAAGGAGACTGAGTCACTAACCAAAAATCACTGATCAAAATCAAAAGAGAGGGCTTCCCTGGTGGCGCAGTGGTTGGGAGTCCGCCTGCCGGTGCAGGGGACGCGGGTTCGTGCCCCGGTCTGGGAGGATCCCGCATGCCGCGGAGCGGCTGGGCCCGTGAGCCATGGCCACGGAGCCTATGCTCCGCAGCGGGAGAGACCACAGCAGTGAGAGGCCCGCATACCGCAAAAAAAAAAAAAAACCCTGGTGCTCCAGTGGTTAAGACTCCGTGCTTCCACTGCAGGTCAAGGTTTGATCCCTGATTATGGAATTAAGATTCCACATGCCGCATGGTGCAGCCAGAAAAAAAAAAAAGAAAGAAAGAAAGAAAGAAAATCCAAAGGAAAGCTAGATAGCGTCACTACTGAATTCTACCCAACATCTTAAAAGAATTAAGATCAAGCTTCTTCAAACTCTTCCCCAAAATTTGAACAGGAAACACTTCAAAACTCATTATGAGGCTAGAATTACTCTGAAATCAAAGTCAGTCCAAAACTGGACTTCCCTGGTGGCGCAGTGTTTAAGAATCCTCCTGCCAATGCAGGGGACACAGGTTCGAGCCCTGGTCTGGGAAGATCCCACATGCCACGGAGCAACTAAGCCCGTGCACCACTACTACTGAGCCTGTACCCTAGAGCCTGCGAGCCACAACTACTGAGTCCGCATGCCACAAACTGCTGAAGCCCATGCACCTAGAGCCCGTGCTCTGCAACAAGAGAAGCCACCACAATGAGAAGCTCGAGCACCACATCGAAGAGCAGCCTCCACCGCCGCAACTAGAGAAAGCCCGCACGCAGCAATGAAGACCCAACGCAGCCAAAACTAAAATATAAAATAAATAAATAAATCTTAATATTGATGCAAAACTCATCAATCAAACAAGAGTAAATGAAATTTAACAGTACTACGAAAGGATTATACAGTACAACCAAAGAGGATATATTCTTGGAATGCAAGGATGCTCCAACAAATGAAATCTTTCAATGTAAAACTGCACATTAAATATAAGAAAATACACTACATGATTATCTCAACTGATGCAGAAGAGCATTTGACTAGTTAACAGCCTTTCATAATAAACACACTCAATACAGTAGGAATAGAAATAAATACAGTAACACAATAAAAGACTAATATAAAAAGCCCACAGCTAACATCGTACACAATGGGGAAAGACTGAAAGCTTTTTCTCTCAGATCAGGAACAAGACAAGATACCTGCTCTCACTATTTCTATTAAACACATAGCTGGAGTCCCAGCCAGACAAATGGGCAAGAAAACAAAATAAAAGGTATCCAATTAGAGAAAGGAGAAGAAAATTATGTCTGTTTAGAGATGACATAATCTAATATGTAGAAAAAACATGAGATTCCACAAAAAAATCCTGATATAACTAATGAATTCAGAAAAATTGGAAGATATAAAGTCAACATGTAAAAATTGTATTCTATATGTTAATGATGAACAATTAGAAAGAAAATTGAGAAAACATTTCCATTTCAAATAGCATCAAAAAGAGTAAAATACTTAGGCAAAACCTTAGCCACATAAAAAAGACTTGTACACTGTAACTAAAATCATTGCTGAAAATTATTAGAAAATACACAAGTAAATGCAGATATCCCCAGTTCATGGACTGAAAGACAATATTGTCATTATGTCAATACCAACAAAATGATCAAGAGATTCAAAGCAATACCTAGCAAAACCACAATATCAATTTTGGAAAAAATAAACACTTACATCCTGGGACATACACTGAATCTCAAGAGACCCTGAATAGGAAAAACAACCTTGAAAAGAACAAAGTTGAAGGTCTCATACTTCCTTATTTCAAAATTTATTAAAAAGAAAAACTAATAGTAAGAGTATGGTACCAATATAAAGATAGACAGAAACACCAGTGGAAAACACGTCAGAAATAAACTCTTGCATATACAGTCAAATGATGTGCCACAAAGGTGTCAAGATTCCTCAATGAGGGAAAAGCAGCCGCTTGAAAAAAAGATGTTGAGAAAATCAGATACCCACATGTAAAAGAATGTAGCTGGACTGCTGCATGAACCCATGTAAAAAATTAACTCAAAACAGAACAAAGATCTAGGGACTTCCCTGGTGGTCCAGTGGTTAAGAATAAACCTTCCAAAGCAGGGGATGTGGGTTCGATCCCTGGTCGGGGAACTAAGATCCCACATGTCGTGGGGCAACTAACTCCACGCACTGCAACTACTGAGCCCGCGTGCCACAACTAGAGAGAAGCCTGTGTGCCACAACGAAAGATCCCACATGACACAACGAAGATACCACATGCTGCAACTAAGACCCAACACAGCCAAATAAATAAATAAATAATTTTAAAAAAATAGAACAAAGATCTAAACATACAATCTAAAAGCATAAAACTCCTAGAAGAAAACATAGGAAAAAATCTTAATGGCACTGGATACAGCAATGATTGAGAACATACGACTGCAAAAGCAGAGCAAACGGAAGTAAAAACAGATAAACTGGACTACATCAAAATTACAAACTATTGTGCATCAAATCACACTCAGTACAGTGAAAAGACAATCTGCAGAACGGGTAGAAAATATTTGCAATTCATGTATGTGAAAATGGGTTAATACTGAAAATATATGAAGAACTGTAAGAGTCTGGTCACCAATTTCACAATGAAGGGCCATTCCCCAATTCAACCACCCATGCATTACAAAAATAAAACAAGAACACTGAGAATATCATAAAAATATAAACCTGCTGACTAAATAAATAAAAAGTCAAGTTCATTTATAATGCATAGAGGGACTTCCCTGGTGGCACAGTGGTTAAGAATCTGCTTGCCAATGCAGGGGACACGGGTTTGATCCCTGGTCCGGGAAGATCCCACGTGCCGCAGAGCAACTAAGCCCACGAGCCACAACTACTGAGCCCATGTGCCACAACTACTGAAGCCCGTGTGCCTAGAGCCCGTGCTCCGCAACGAGAAGACACCACAATGAGAAGCCCATGCACCGCAATGAAAGTAGCCCCCCTCGCCGCAACTAGACAAAGCCCGCAAGCAGCAACGAAGACCAAACGCAGACAAAAATAAATAAATAAGTAAAAATTTACTTTAAAAAAAGAAAAAACAGTACTTCATTGAAGGCATCATTCAACTTCATAAGCTCTCTCATTAAGATGCTTCAAAATGGGCTTCCCTGTTGGCGCAGTGGTTAAGAACCCACCTGCCAATGAAGGGGACAAGGGTTCAAGACCTGGTCCAGGAAGATCCCACATGCCGAGGAGCAACTAAGTCCGTGAGCCACAACTACTGAAGCCCGCGTACCTAGAGCCAGTGCTCTGCAACAAGAGAAGCCACTGCTCTGCAACAAGAGAAGCCACTGCAATGAGAAGCCTGCGCACCACAATGAAGAGTAGCCCCCGCTTGCCTCAACTAGAGAAAGCCCGTGCGCAGCAACGAAGACCCAACACAGCCAAAAATAAAATAAAAAAATTATTTAAAAATAACACACACACACACACACACACACACACACACACACACACACACACAAAAAGATGCTTCAAAGCAGTATTTGTTGGGCTTCCCTGGCGGCACAGTGGTTGAGAGTCCGCCTGCCGATGCAGGGGACATGGGCTCGTGCCCCGGTCTGGGAAGATCCCACATGCCACAGAGTGGCTGGGCCCGTGAGCCATGGCCGCTGAGCCTGCGCGTCCGGAGCCTGTGCTCTGCAACGGGAGAGGCCACAACAGTGAGAGGCCCACATACCGCAAAAAAAAAAAAAAAAAAATAGTATTTGTTGAAGTCGGATAAACAATGACACATACAGGGTATGAAAACTGTGGAATGAACAGTTTAGTCAACAGACCCAGAGATATGAGGATGTGAACTTGGACAATGTTGACCCAAGGAGAAATTCCTATACCATTTATTGAGGCTCCAAGGGGATGATGATTAGTATATGTGAAAAACATTGTCACAGTTGCTCTTGAGACACGCTTTTGTGATACTCCTCAAAACCAGAAAAAAAAAAACTGGAAACACTTATCAGTCAAGTGTTTCTTTGTGTTTTTTTTTTTTTTCTAGCCATGCAGCATGTGGGATCTTAGTTCCCTGACCGGGGATTGAACCTGCGCCCCCTTCACTGGAAGCACAAAGTCTTAACCACTGGACCACCAGGGAAGTCCCCCCACAAGCTCCTGTGATGCTTTCTATTTCAGTATCCTAGGACATGCTGACTACTCTAGTGAATAGCTTCAAGTGGTGCTTCTGTATGTAGCAGAATAATATTGCGACGAATTAGTAAACATATCTCCATCAAGAATGCTATGTTTCCAGACTTCACTGATGGCGCAGTGGTTAAGAATCCACCTGTCAATGCAGGGGACACGGGTTCGAGCCCTGGTCCAGGAAGATCCCACATGCCACAGAGCATCTAAGCCCGTGCGCCACAACTACTGAGCCTGCACTCTAGAGCCCGCAAGCCACAACTACTGAGCCCACGTGCCACAACTACTGAAGCCCACACGCCTAGAGCCTGTGCTCCGCAACAAGAAAAGCCACTGCAATCAGAAGTCCGCATACCACAACGAAGAATAGCCCCCGCTCGCCACAACTAGAGAAAGCCCACATGCAGCAACGAAGACTGAACACAGCCAAAAATAAATAAATTAATTAATTAATTAAAAAAAAAGAATGCTATGTTTCCAAGTAAACCCACTCCACAGGAGAGTGAAGTTATTCATCACGTAAAGACGGCTTACCACAGCAACAAACAAACAAAAGGATGAAATATCAAATACCTAAGAATGGGTATTTTAAAAGCAATTTCAGAGGCAAAATCATGCAAACTAAAGAAAATATGACATCAACAAGAGTCTACATTCCCAGACTAAGTAGAGAGGTAAAAGAACAAGAAAAATACAATATATTGGGGTCAGATATTATAGAACTTTAACACGGGACCATGGGCTCTACCCATAGTCGCCAAGCTCAGAGATTCATACGTGCTCCCCATATGGGATTGGGGATCAAAGAGAATCTCTTCGTCCATACTGTTTATAGTTTTCCTAAGTAACAGTTACAGAAGATCCAACCCATTTCCCCATTACACACACCCAAAAGTATGTGGCAAAAGCAGAACAGAAGAAATGGCTGAGGGGGAATTCCCTGGCAGATTCACTGGTTAGGATTCCGGGTTTTCACTGCCACGGGCCCAAGTTCAGTCCTTGACTGGGGAACTAGGATCCTGCAAGCCACACGGCACAGCCAAAAAAAAAAAAGGAAAAACGAAAACAAAAACGAAGAAATGGCTGAGGGATTTGAATGGCAGACATGACCTGAAACAGATCCATGCAGGTTCTGAGATGCCAGATGGAATCAAAGAGCAGCCACTGTTTTCCCACCATTTAATTAGTTCTTCCAAGTACACCAAACTGAGACAGGTCCAGGGGTTTGGACTATGGAGGCCTCAGCTCTTATCTATATGGACTAAAAATTGAAAATCCCATGCAATCAAGTATAGAAGAAGAGACCAAGGGGGAAACAGATTCCTTTGAAACAGCTCACCACGTGCTACTCAAATCAAGCAACAAGGCCCAGACGACAGAGTGTAGATCACGATAAAGACCTTGCCTTTGATTCTACTGGAGCTGCAGCACCACAGGGAGGTGAAAGGATGAATTTTACACGTTGAAGGATAGTGTGCTATGTTGGGGAGAAGAAAAATTTCCCCTGAGAAAAGTTCATAAGTAATAAACTTAGAATTTCCTAAAGAGCTCTCCAAACACCATTTATGGTGTGGCTTCCTCTCTGCCCATCTGAGTTCTGACCTGTGTTCATACTTTTGATACATCCCCAGCCATTGTTTTTTTGCTATTTTCATGTCACTCTTCACAGTCAAGGGCTCTTCCTCTTGCTCCAAAATGCAAATAATATTCAGGTCAGGAACAGAAATAACTGCTGAAAAGAGAAAATAAATAATATGTTGTAGGTTTTCCAGAATCCCAGCTCTTTGATCAGCACAGGAGTGAGCACACAACAAATGGATCTCAAAAAATATTTCACAAATTCATTCATTCACTGCTTGCCTCCTTCTGAATGCAGAGAGAATAGTACTAATATGCAGATAACTGGCTTTCTTCCAAGAAGTAGTGACTCAGGGCTTCCCTGGTGGTGCAGTGGTTAAGAATCTGCCTGCCAGTGCAGGGGACACGGGTTAGAACCCTGGTCCAGGAAGATCCCACATGCCGTGGAGCAACTAAGCTCCTGTGCCACAACTACTGAGCCTGCGCTCTAGAGCCCGCGAACCACAACTACTGAACCCGTGAGCCACAACTACTGAAGCCTGCACACCTAGAGCTTGTGCTCCACAACAAGAGAAGCCGCCACAATGAGAAGCCTGTGCCCTGCAATGAAGAGTAGTCCCCGCTTGCCACAACTGGAGAAGGCCCACATGCAGCAATGAAGACCCAACTCAGCCAAAAATAAAAAAATAAATAAATAAATTTATTTTTTTAAAAGATAGTGACTCAAAAGAACAGCGGTATGAAATAGGGCATCAGATATTTTAAGTTTCCAATTGGGCTTTATCAATACTTAAGCTCTGGAACAACTCCTGGTGTATCATGAAGTGGGCAGATCACCAGAAGAAAGGACAACGTTAAACTCCTGACACTATACCATGAAGCTTTTCATGTCTGAGTCAACAGGGCTTTGAGCTCAGTGAAGCAATGCAGGGACTCCCAAAAGGTACAGAAGGGAAAATGCAAAGATACATAAGGGCAGATCCCAATTTCTGGAGGGAAGTTATCCTCACCCAGGGAGACCAGGTTCCTGTAGGTCTCCAACATCACGTCCCTGTACAAGGCCCTCTGAGCAGGGTCCAGGCATTCCCACTCCTCCTGAGAGAATTCAATGGCCACATCCTTGAAGGTCAACTGTTCCTGAAATGAAAACACATTTCAACAAGGGGCCATGAGGAGAGTCTTTATTTTCACACAGAATGAGAAGAGGAGAGAGGGGTAAGGATCAATTCAGTTGAAGTATGTATTCTGACAGATCCATGTGAATGTATTTAGAGCAAATTATGGGTCTCAAATTTTAATTTCTTATGCTTTTTCATAGAGATTATAATATCTTCCATTCAATATGGATTTTTCTTTTTTTTGGACAATACATGAAATGCATACAAATAAAATTCAACAACAGGATGTCCAGGCAGAAGTGTTATATATTATGTTTCACACACTGAGTGATATTCAATATTCAGATGGGCTACAGTATGACTGGTGTCTTCAGAGATGACAAAGTCCACAGTGGCTTTAAAGAAAAGTCAAAATCTTAAATTATGATGATGATACCAAGAGCAATGACTAAAGGTGTCTGAATGCTTCCTATATGCTAAGTATTACTCTGAATGGTTTACATGTATGAACTTGTTATCAACATAATAGTCATTAGAGAAAGTCCCATTTTTATTTTTCAGAGGAGTAAACTGTGTCCAAGACACTCTAAGAAACTTGCCTCAGAACAAACAGCTAGGAAATGGCACTGCAAGAACGAAAACTCAGGTAATCAGACTTTAGAATGGAACATAAAATATCAAAGTTAAGTGACGGATAGAGGATAAACGTACACTGACAGAGGGTTCCCTGAGAAAACTTGAGACAATTTCGAGGTTAACCTATAGAACTGCATAAAAGGTCACTAAAGACACACACACACACACACACACACACACACTCTCACACACTGAAGATATTAATAATCTTCCTACTATAAAACATTAATGTGATAGTGTAGGAAAAATTTAAAGCCATGGAATACACTCAAGATATAATTTCAGGGACTTCCCTGGTGGTACAGTGGTAAAGAATCTGCCTTACAATGCAGGGGAAGCGGGTTCAATTCCTGGTCAGGGAAATAAGATCCCACATGCTGCAGGGCAACTAAGCCCACATGCCACAACTAGTGAGCACTCCCGCGCCTAAAATAGAGCCCGCGTGCCGCAAACTACAGAGCCCATGTGCTCTGGAACCCTCACACCACAACTACAGACCCCATGCACCCTGGAGACCGCGTACCAGAACTAGAGAAGAGAAAACCCGCACGCCACAACCAGAGAAGACCATGCACCACAATGACGAGCCCGTGTGCTGCAACTAAGACCCAACACCAAAAATAAAATAAACAAATACTAAATCTTTAAAAAAAAAAAAGATATAATTTCAACTGCTAAAAAACATAAAACTTACTAATGAAATGATGTCTTTTATAAAAGCCATGGACTTCCACATTCATGCACTCAGGCACTGATGTGTAAACACATAATTAACTGAAATGAGAGGTGTCTCAGTCCATGCACTCTGGAGCCCTTGCGCCACAACTACAGAGCCCACGTGCTCTGAAGCCCGCGTACCACAATGTGAGAGAAGCCTGCGTGCCGCAAGAAAGATCCCGCAAGCCTCAACTAAGTCCCGACGCAGCCAAAAATTTTAAAAAAAAGAAAAAAAAGGTACAAACATGAAAAAATACATAGAATACTTTATCTCCCATCTCTTATTAGTGTTACACAGAAATTTAACAGATTAAGATAAAAAAATTTATCACAGTATTAAATACTTCCAAAAATCACTGCATAATTAAAAACCATGACAAAAATGAAATTGGGGGAAAACCTTATTAAGCAAAAATATTTCATCAAACGTCATGATCAGAAGAAAACGCTGGATGCATTTCCGCTGAAATTACTGCAGAGAAAACTGGGCTGGTCAGGGCTCCTGCCATTCACCACTATACAGTATGTCTGAGCAAGCAGAAGATGTAAAAGGGAAGAAAACAAAAAAAGGGAGGAAAAAATAGAGAGTGAGAGTGAGAAACAGAGAGAGAGAGTCAAAGCGCTAGAACTGTTAAAAATCACAAATCTAAGGGCATGGATAGGATTAAAGTGACATGAGGGAAAAAGATATTCCCTGATAAAGAGACAGCTGGGGTAACTACGTAACATCAGACAAAATAAAGACAAAAAATGTCACAAGAGACAAAACACATTATATAATGATAAAAGGGTTAATTCACCAAGAAAATATAACAATTATAAATATTTATATATCTAATATTAGAGCTCCCAAATATATGAAGCAAACATTGACAGAAATGAAGCAAGAAACAGACAGTAATAGTACAGTAACAGTATAAGACTTCTATGCCCCGGTTATACTTAGGGATGGAACCAAACAGAAGATCAGTAAGGAAACAGAGGACTTGAACAACACTATAAACCAATGGGAACAAATGGATATATAGAGATCACTCCATCCAATAACAGCAGAAAACAACCTTGTCAAGCACACATGAAACATTCTCCATGACAGACAATTTGTTAGGCCACAAACCAAATCTTAAGAAGTTTAAGAAGATTGAAATAATAAAAAGTATCTCCTCTAACTCACGGAAATGAAAACAGAAACAGATAACAGAAGAAAAACAAATACCCATAAAATCTGGAAATTAATCACCTCCTTCTTAAACAACCAACAGGATAAAGAAGGAATGACAAGGGAATTTTTAAAATATCTGGACGAAAATGAAGTATAAAATATAATGTACCGGGACTTCCCTGGTGGCGCAGTAGTTAAGAATCTGCCTGCCAATACAGGGGATACGGGTTCAAGCCCTGGTCCAGGAAGATCCCACATGCCGCAGAGCAGCTAAGCCCGTGCGCCACAACTATCAGGCCTGTGCTCTAGAGCCTGCAAGCCACAACTACTGAGCCCACGCACCACAACTACTGAAGCCCACACGCCTAGAGCCCGTGCTCCACAACAAGAGAAGCCACCACAACGAGAAGCCTACGCATCGCAACGAAGAGTAGCCCCCGCTTGCTGCATCTAGAGAAAGCCCGTGCACAGCAATGAAGACCCAACGAAGGCAAAAATTAATTAACTAATTTTTTTAAAAAGGAGAAAAGATCTCAAATCAGAACGAAAGAGGTAATAAAGATAAGACCAGAGATAAATGAAATATAAAATAGGAAAACTACATAAAAATCAAAAAAGCAAAAGTTGGTTTTTTGAAAGGATGAACAACTTGACACTTAGCTAGGCTAAAAAAAAGAAAATATTGAATTAACTAAAATCACAGATGAAAGAGGAAAAACTGTAACTGAATCATAGAAAATTTTAATCACTATTAAAAGAGAGTACTATGAACAATTTTATGCCAAAAAATTACATAACCTAAAAGATATGGGTAAATTCCCAGAAAAACACCCTACAAAGATCTAATTACGAAGAAATAAAAAATGTGAACAGAGTCATACCTAGAGAGATTGATGCAGTAATCAAAAACCTGCAAAGCAAGGATGATTCAGCACAGAAAGAATCAATCAATACACCACATTAACAGAATGAATGAAAAATAACACATGATCATCTCAACTGATGCCAAAAAAGCATTTGACAAAATTCAAGGACATTTAAAGATAAAAACACTCAGTAAATTACCTCAGTATAATAACAGCTAATATTAAAAGCACATAGCCAAAGTGCCTCTCCCCGCCCCGTGCTTGGTGGCCGCGGCCACCGAGCCCAGCGAGCCCAGCGGAGCCACCCGCGCCGCGTCGCCGGTTTAATCATAGTGCGGGGCTGCGGCCGGAGGTGGCGGTAGTGAGACCAGCGCTGCGCCCCAGACCCCCTTTCCCTCCGTAGTTTCTCTCCGCTCCCATGAGTAACTTGGCTCCGGGTGCTCTGCTCGGCTGCCCACACACCACCCGCCGCCCGGGACCACGCCGCCGGGCACTGCTGCTAGCAGACCCCTTCTGACCACCCTCTCGCTGCGCAGGCTGGGGCGCCTCTCCCCCCTACGCCCCCCGCCACGGAAAGTTAAGTTTGAAGAGGGGGGAAGAGAGAAACATGGACATGAAGAGGAGGATCCACCTGGAGCTGAGGAACCAGACCCCGGCAGCTGTTCGAGAACTTGTCCTGGACAATTGCAAATCAAATGATGGGAAAATTGAGGGCCTAATGGCTGAATTTGCGAACTTAGAGTTCCTCAGTTTTATAAACGTAGGCTTGATTTCAGTTTCAAATCTCCCCAAACGACCTAAATCGAAAAAGCTTGAGCCCAGTGACAACAGAATCTTTGGAGGTCTGGCTATGTTAGCAGAAAAACGTCCAAATCTTACACATCTAAACTTAAGTGGAAATAAACTGAAAGATATCAGTACCCTGGAACCTTTGAAGAACTTGGAATGTCTGAAGAGCCTGGATCTGTTTAACCGTGAGGTAACTAACCTGAATGACTACCGAGAGGGTGTCTTCAAGCTCCTGCCCCAGCTCACCTACCTGGATGGCTATGACCGAGAGGACAGTGAAGCTGCTGACTCAGATGCCGAGGTGGATGGTGTGGATGAAGAAGAGGACGATAAAGAAGGAGAAGATGAGGACCAGGGGGAGGAGGAGGACGGTGAGGAAGAAGAGTGTGATGATCAAGAGGATGAAGATGAAGATGTAGAAGGGGAGGATGAAGACGAAGTCAGTGGGGAGGAAGAATGTGGACATGATGGAGAAGCTGATGAAGATGATGAGGATGAAGATGAGGAGGAAGAAGAGGAACAAAGCGGGAAAGGTGAAAAGAGGAAGAGAGAAACAGATGATTTAGGAGAAGATGATTAAGACCCCAAATAACCTGCAAAAAAAGAACTGCTCACATGGATTTGGTAGCTGTTGGAAAAAAAAAAAAAAAAGGGTAGCGGTGATACAAACCCCAGGACACCCACCCACCCAAAGAGCCAAAGAATAGTTCCTGTGACATTTCGCCTTCCTCCATTTAGTCCCTCTTGGAAATCCACCACCAAGCTTGGGGACTTCACCCCAACAGAACTGTAAGCGTTGTTAGGTTTTCGTGTAAGACTCTTGCTGTAGCGTGGATAGCTGTGATTGGTGAGCCAACCGTCCGTGGCTGCCAGTTACACTGAGATTGTAACAGCATTTTTACTTTCTGTACGACAAAGAAGCTTTGTAAATAAAATCTTAACATTTTGGGTCTGTTAAAAAAAAAGAAAAAAGCACACAGCTAACATCAAAATCAATGGTAAAAGATGAACGCTTTTCCTCTAAGGTCAGAAAGAAGGCAAAGATGTACACTCTCTGCACTACTATTCAGCAACGTACTGCAATACCCAGCCAGAGCAATTAGGCAAGAAAAATACAGAAGTAAAATTATCTTTTTTTTGCAGATGACAAGATCTTATATGTACAAAACCATAAAGATACCACAAGAAAAATGTTATAAATAAAAAACGATATTAGAAAAGTTGCAAGATACAAAATCAACACACAAAAAAAATCACTGCTTTTCTATACACTCAAAATGAATAATCTGAAAGGAAACAATCATTTTTACTATAGCATCAACAAAAAAAACACTTAGTAGTAAATTTAGCCAAAGAGGTGAAAGACTTGTACACTGAAAACTACTAAACTCTGCTAAAAAATAAACAGAAACACATCCCCTACTCATGAATTGGAAGACTTAATGCTAGAATTCATACGGGATTTTAAGGGATTCCAAGTCGACAAAACACTCTTGAAAAAGAAGAAAGATGGATGCCGTGCTGTTTTAGATTTCAAAACACATTAAAAAGCAAAATAGCACGGCATTGGCATAAACAGGTATTTAAACAAATAAACCAGGGATTTCTCTGGTGGTCCAGCAGTTAAGACTCCATGCTCCCAATGCAGGGTTTGATCCCTGGTCCAGGAACTAGATCCCACATGCATGCCACACTAAGAGTTCGCATGCCACAACAAAGAAGTCTGCATCCCGCAACTAAGAAGTACGCATGCCACAACTAAAGATCCCACATGCCACAACTAAACATGTTGCAATGAAGATCCCGAGTGCCACAACGAAGACCCAGTGCAACCCCAAAATAAATACATAAATTAAAAAAAAAAAGAATAAAACAGAACATTCAAAAGTAAACCCCTGCACATACGCCAACTACTTTTTGACAAGAATGCTAAGACTACACAAGCGGAAAGGACAGTCTTCAACAAATGCTGCTGGGAAATGGAGTATCTACCAGTAAAAGAATGAAGCTGAAACATTACCTGCATCAAACTTAAAAAACCTTCTGTGTGTCAAAGGACACAGTGAGTAGTGTGAAAAGACAACCCCGAAGGAATGAAGGTGATGAAGATGATTTAAAGAATCTCTAAGTGTCAGAGACTTAGGCTGATTTCATAGTTTAAAATCAGTGATGGAATAAAACACCATCTATCACTGATGTCTCTGAACTTTCCATTCCATTCCCAATGATTAAGATTTTGAATGAAGTACACTCATTTAGCTTCAAGTGTACTAAACAGTCAGAACTGATTTCCCCTTATTGGTCTATGTTCTAGATTTTACCAGGTATTTGTACATATTACTGTGACTTCCACGTGCAGCTTCTTTATCCTTGTTTACAGAGGGTGGACGTTACACCCAGATGGGGCCCCTAAGCAATCCCTGCTGCCCAATAGCACGGACACGGTGTCTCCAACTCATGGGTGTGAAGCCCTGCCCAGGACTATGCCTAGTGGAGACTCTAAGTGGAGATGACAGGCCCTGAGGGAAGCCCCCAGGTGAGTGTGAATGTACAAGTGTCAGGCTCAGAGTCAGAGATTAGCGAGCCCAAAGAAGGGCATTTCAGGAAGGACAGACAGAAGAAACAACTGAGAATATGACTTTACCTGAGAAAGAGCCATTTCTGACTCCTTTTCTTTCCTCTTCCTCCTCTTCCCGGCTTCTTCCTCAGACAACGTGAGTCTTTAGAGGTTGACCTTGAAAGTTGAAAACAGGCTGTTTAATGCTTACAATCAACACACCCCCTTCCTGAGTCACCACCACACACACAGGGAAGCCCTCAGCATGTGGAACAGATGGTCCTCTGCTGCCCACTGTCCCAGGAGGGGCTCAGGACAGTAATTCCCACACAGAGACCAACAAGTCAGTTTTCCCACTCTTTCCTTCAGATCAGGCTCCCCTCCTGGTGAGGCCCTCACGTACCCAGCAGCAGCAGGCACCTCAGCTGGACCCAACGATCCCCTGCAGGTCACAGACCAGCCCTGATCCATCCCCACGCAGAGCAGAGCCCTCACCCTCAGCCCAGATCTCAGCCCTCAGGAATGGGAGGACCTGGAGCCATGATGCTCAAATGGATACAAATTAGAATCACCCAGGGAATTTTAAATATTACTGAGGCTGGGCCAAACCTCAACTATTTGAAGGGGAATATCTGGTCAGGGCACACAAAACATATGTGCAAAACGCATCAGCAATCTTAATGTGAAGTCTGGGTTAAGCACCACTCAGAGGAATCAAGCCCAGCACACCCCTCACTCTGTCTTTTCCAGCTTTACTGAGGTATAACTGACTAATGAAAATGGTATATATTATATGGTGTACATGTGATCATTTGACAGGCATATGCAGTGTGAAATATTTGTCACAGTCAAGGAATTAACATATCTATCAACTCACAATTACCATTTTTCATGTCTGTGTGGTGAGAACACTTAAGATTTACTCTCAGGACTTCCCTGGTGGTGCAGTGGTTAAGAATCTGCCTGCCAATGCAGGGGACACGGGTTCGAGCCCTGGTCCGGGAAGATCCCACAAGTTGTGAAGCAACTAAGCCCGTGCGCCACAACTACTGAGCCTGAGCTCTAGAGCCCGCGAGCCACAACTACTGAGCCCACGTGCCACACCTACTGAAGTCTGTGCGCCTAGAGCCCGTGCTCCGCAACAAGAGAAGCCACGGCAATGAGAAGCCCGCACTGCAACGAAGAGTAGCCCCTGCTCACCGCAACTAGAGAAAGCCCGCGCATGTGCTCACTTCGGCAGCACATATACTAAAATTGTAACGAGAAAGCCCGTGCACAGCAACGAAGACCCAACACAGCCAAAAATAAATAAATAAATAAATTTATTAAAAAAAAAAAAAAAAAGGGCTTCCCTGGTGGCGCAGTGGTTGAGAGTCCGCCTGCCGATGCAGGGGACACGGGTTCGTGCCCCGGTCTGGGAAGATCCCACATGCCGCGGAGCGGCTGGGCCCGTGAGCCATGGCCACTGAGCCTGCGCGTCTGGACCCTGTGCTCCGCAACGGGAGAGGCCACAACAGTGAGAGGCCCGCATACCGCAAAAAAAAAGGATTAAAAAAAAAAAAAAAGGCACCATGTAGTGACAGAGTCACTCATTTTTCGCTGTACGATTCCTGTCCATAGTCCTCTACCCCATGTTAGGAAAAGGGAAAGGGGTGACCCACAACGGAGTGACGTCACTGCCCGCTGGCTGAACAGGGCTTGCAAATGGAAGTTATCTTCTGTTACAAATAATTACAAAATGCACAAGCCCTGTGCACAGGAGTTCTGCACTTCTCATCCTTATCTGTATAATGTAAACAAACAAGTTTTATTTGTATTAGATTCTAAAGCCGCAAATCAGTATATTACACCTTAATCATCCACATTCAAACAACTCACCATCCATCTGGATCCAGTTTCCCACCTCTACCTGCACTACTATGTGTTTCCATGTCATTCCGTTTATATATCTCTGTATTTCATTCTCTCTTTTTATTCCCCTCTGCTCTACTGCTCTTTCTCCCCGCCTATTTCTTCCCTCACTCCCGTCCTGCCGCACTCTGCAACTTGTTATTCCTCTTGTTCTTCCTCCTCAACCTCTCTGATTGCCCAAAACCTCCATATATTCCTTCCTCTTTCTCCATCTCTGCTCCCTCTCTGTCCTCGGGTTACACCCCTTCTATCCCTGTCACCTTCCCTTTGACTTCCACTCTCTGGCACCCCACACGGCTACCTGTCCTTCCTGCTCTCTCCTCCTCTGCTCTCGCCTCCAGTTGTCCTCTTTCTCTCCCAGCACCATGTTGCTCTGTTGGCCATTCTCCAAATAAGTTGAACTAGGGACCGAAGAACACTGGGTGTTCACGCAGAAAGACCGGCCTGAGGAGAAGCGGAGGACAGAGGGGCGGGGAGGGAGGGAGGGGGGTCTCCGGAGAGGGCGGGCTCTCCAGAATCCCAGGACCGGGAAGAGGACGCGGCCTCTCTGGGAGCGGGGCGGCCAGCGCTGCCCTCCAGAGGCCGAGGCTTGGGGGACGCGCATCCACCTCGCGGAAGAGGGCTTTACAGGCCGAAGGCGGAGACAGTAAAAGGTTTCAAACAGCAAAACGGCGCGAAAGGCGGTGTCTACGTGGACCGAAGGCCGAAAACCCAAGGACCGGGACGGGCCTCAGAGCGATTTCAACCCCAAAGGGAAACGACCCCCACTGTGAATTTCTTTAGGATGTAAGGGCGGGGGCGAGTACTTAAAATTCCGCAGTAAGGGGCTTCCCTGGTGGCGCAGTGGTCGAGAGTCCGCCTGCCGATGCAGGGGACGCGGGTTCGTGCCCCGGTCCGGGAAGATCCCACATGCCGCGGAGCGGCTGGGCCCGTGAGCCATGGCCGCTGAGCCTGCACGTCCGGAGCCTGTGCTCCGCAACGGGAGAGGCTACAGCAGTGAGAGGCCTGCGTACCGCAAAACAAAAAACAAAAAAATTCCGCAGTAAGTCCCACACTCTGAGGATGTATTGGGGGGTGGGTCCGAAGCGCAGATACAGTAGAAAGAAGAAACTCACGCACCGAAGAGTGACTTCAGCTCTCCGTGGTGACCCAGGTTGGTCTCTCCGCTTCCGCGTTCGTAGAACACTGCGCAGGCACAGAAGGAGCAGCCTG